>NC_138661.1:13531685-13906685 GCF_964273445.1 Streptopelia decaocto
TCACCGTTAATCTGCTTCTGTTTTTCCCTTGGAAACCGTGGATTCCTGGGGCACCGGAGTCACTCGTTTTTTCTTGCGAGTTTGTGTGATCCTCAGGTTCCAAAAACTCTTTAAAACCATACAAAATGATTTCTTCATTATCACTGATGTTTTCCCCCTCAATGCAAAGCATCCATTTGTTCAAGGCACTGCTCAGACAGATCAAGGACCCACAGCTTTTCTGGGAGGAGCAACAGGGAGGGTCAGCAGGAGAACTCCCAGCTGCCACAAAAATTCTGGGATTTCTGTTTCATTTGCATCAAATTGGGCCAAGGAACACAGGTATTATATTTGGGATTATTTTACCCAAGAATTCCCAAATTTTTTGTCTTACTTCCCACTCAGTTTCAGTTTTCAAAATGTAGTCTTTAGAAACATATTAACATATTGATATTGTTGACAAAACGTTGCATTTTGGTTTGGTAACGTCTGTATTTTGCGACAGAACACTCTACCGGAAAATTTTTGACTGTCTTTAGTAGTTAACATTCATCTTCTGATCTGATTCCCAAATGCAAAAGGAAATCAGTTTGCCAAGAGGTCCATAAATCAAGATCAGAGTTTCTGTGAGGTCTTCATCAGTAACCAACCCTGTTAAATAATACAGAGTGTTCTAGGTTCTCGTTGCTTTGCAAAAATTACCTGTTAGCACTTAGTACTATTATGATGGTGATTGTCCTCCTCTACTTGGTACTTGTGAGGCTGCACCTCAGATACCATGTTCAGTTTGGGCCCCTCACTACAGGAAAGACATGGAGATGCTGGAGATAGTTCAGAGAAGAGCAACAAAGCTGGTGAGGGGTCTGGAGCAGAAGTCTGATGAGGAGCAGCTAGGGGAACTGGGGCTGTTTAGCTTGGAGAAAAGGAGGCTGAGGGGAGACCTTATTGCTGTCTACAACTACCTGAAAGGTGGTTGTAGCATGGAGGGTGTTGGTATGTTGTCCCAAGTAGCAAGTGATAGGACAAGGGGAAGTGGCCTCAAGTTGCACCAAGGATGGTTTAGATTGGATATTAGGAAAAATTTCTCCCCTGAAAGGGTTGTCAGGAACAGGCTGCCCAGGGAAGTGGTGGAGTCACCATCCCTGGAGGTACTGAAAAGCCATGCAGATGTGCTGCTTAGGGATGTTGTTTAGTGCTGGACTTGGCAGAGTTAGGTTTATTGTTGGACTTGATGATCCTAAATGATTCTATGATTCCACAAAGATCAGGAATGGGCCAAGCTCCTGGAGTCAGAGAGCAGGAGCTGGTGTGGATTTCCTCCCCATCTCTCCCTGGGATGGGGCTTCCCCCATGCCTGAGCAGGCAAAGGATGGGCTGTCAGCTCAGGTGAACTCAGTAGAGAGCTTTTGGGAAAAGAGGGGAGAGCAAGAGGGAGCCATGCAAACTGCAGGAAATCTCTGAGATTTCAGCCAAACCAGGTGAAACAGCTTCATGGATAGGATGCTTTCCTATGGAAAGCTGCGCATAGAGAGGTGATGTCTTGCCCAGTGAGCCTGGCCAAAGCAAAAGCACAAGCCACTAAATGGGGTAAAGGCTGGCATTTGGAAATGCTTCTGTCTTGAAGATTTACACTGACTGTCAGACATTTTTACCTTCCCTCTTCAGGATGTTTGACTTGGCCATGTCCATCGCAGCTGCAGAGCATCTTTAAGTGGCTTGGCCATGGCATGTAGCAAGTTGGACAAGAACAAAAGTGGAGTTAGACCTTCAAATCAAATCCCTAGACAGACTTGATGTAATCTGTGGTGGTATCTAAGCCCAGGGACTTGAGCAAGGCTGAACAGCTTCAATAACAGTGCTGTAGCTGTAGTCATTCACAGCCACTCTTCATCCAGGCTTCACATCATTTTCCCCCAAAGATGAAAGTTATGTATAATTTTTTTTCTTTCTAAGTGTATTGACTGCAAGATTGTTGGTGCTTGGCTGTGCAGGGCTTTGGTAACTCTGGGGCGTGGGAGCCCCAGTCCCCCAGCTTCACCTTCTCCTTCCTGGAGAGCTTCAAGTACGCAAGCCAGCACTCCACAAAGTGCCAGGTTTTAGTGGGGTTAGGAGCTGTTGTTCATCCTGCAGACCACTCTCTAGAGATCACAGAATCACAGAATGTTAGGGATTGGAAGGGACCTCAAAAGATCATCTAGTCCAATCTCCCTGCTGGAGCAGGAACACTTAGATGAGGTTACACAGGAATGTGTCCAGGCGGGTTTTGAATGTCTCCAGAGAAGGAGACTCTACAACCCCCCTGGGCAGCCTGTTCCAGTGCTCCATCACCCTCACTGTGAAGAAGTTTCTTCTCATATTTAAGTGGAAACTCCTGTGTTCCAGTTTGTACCCATTGCTCCTTGTCCTATCATTGGTTGTCACCGAGAAGAGCCTGGCTCCATCCTCCTGACACTCATCCTTTACATATTTATAAACATTAATAAGGTCACCCCTCAGTCTCCTCTTCTCCAAGCTAAAGAGACCCAGCTCCCTCAGCCTTTCCTCATAAGGGAGATGCTCTACTCCCTTCATCATCTTCGTTGCCCTGCGCTGGACTCTCTCCAGCAGTTCCCTGTCCTTCTTGAACTGAGGGGCCCAGAACTGGACACAATATTCCAGATGTGGTCTCACCAGGGTAGAGTAGAGGGGAAGGAGAACCTCTCTTGACCTATAACCACCCCTCTTCTAATACACCCCAGGATGCCATTGGTCTTTCTGACCACAAGGGCACAGTGCTGGCTCATGGTCATCCTGCTGACCACCAGGACCCCCAGGTCCCTTTCCCCTACACCGCTCTATAACAGGTTTTTCCCCAGTTTATACTAAAACCTGGGGTTGTTCCTGCCCAGATGTAAGACTCTACACTTGCACTTGTTATATTTCATTAAATTTTTTCCCCACCCAACTCTCCACCCTGTCCAGGTCTCTGGATGGCAGCACAGCCTTCTGGTGTGTCAGCCACTCCTCCCAGCTTGGTGTCATCAGCAAACTTGCTGATAGTGCACTCTATTCCCTCATCCAAGTCATTGATTAATATGTTGAATAATACCGGTCTCAGTACTGACCCTTGAGGCACTCCACTAGATACAGGCCTCCAACTAGACTCTGTGCCATTGACCACAACTCTCTGGCTTCTTTCCTTCAGTCAGTTCACAGTCCACCTCTCTATTCAGTTGTCCAGACTGCACTTCCTCAGTTTAGCAGCGAGGATGCTGTGGGAGACTGTGTCAAATGCTTTACTGAAGTCAAGGTAGACCACATCCACCACTCTGCCATCATCTATCCACCTCGTTATGTCCTCATAAAAGGCTATGAGGTTGGTCAAACATGACTTCCCCTTGGTGAAGCCATGTTGACTGCCCCTAATGACCCTCTTATCCTTGATATGCCTTGAGATGGCACCAAGGATAAGTTGTTCCATCACTTTCCCGGGGATGGAGGTGAGGCTGACCAGTCTATAGTTACCCGGATCCTCCTTCTTGCCCTTTTTGAAGACTGGAGTGACATTTGCTCTCTTCCAGTCCTCAGGCACCTCTCCCATCTCCCATGACTTGGCAAAGATGATGGAGAGTAGCCTAGCAATGACCTCAGCCAGCTCCCTCAGAACCAGTGGGTGCATCCCATCTGGACCCATGGATTTATGGATATCCAGATTGCGTAATTGCTCCCTAACCCAGTCCTTAAGACTCCTTAACCCATGCTTAAGACATGCCAGTACTTTTCTAACCTGCAACAGGTAGCTGGGTTGATATGCTGGAAAAAAAAAAAACTTGCCACTTCGCTGCTTATCTCAGGGCATTAAATGAAGCCTGTACAGCAATTCTGCAAGGTGATTTCAATGTATCACCTTGCAAATAGTGGTATTCAGTGTGACCACTCACATGGCAACATTAGTGTCTGAGTGAGGACTTTTTATCTAAGGTCTAAACTGCATAGCAGAACTGGTGCTCCAGCCCTAGGGGGAACACAGAGTTATCTGCAAAAAGCTTGAGATTTTTTACCAAATCTGATGAAAAATTAATTTGAAATATAGTCCTATACCGAGTGCATGAAAGTGGGGCAATTTTACTTGACAGGAGTACTACTGCTCATGCATGTGCTGAGTCATTTCTAATGATTTTTTGTTACGAAAATATGTTTGTGCCATATTTTATGCCCAGAGGCTGTTTAGAGACAGCCCAGCATGTGAGATGGAGGTCTCGCTCACTAGCAGCCTCCCTGTCTGAGCTCAATGGACTCCCCATGACAGCGCAGAATATGTGCTGAATTTCAGGAAATCTAAATTCCTGTGGGTTTCTGGGATATCCTTATTCTGAAAACACCAATTTTAGCAAATTGGCTCCAGCCTGTCTTAAAGACATGTTTGAAATGTGTAATTTTAGCTTTGAAAGGAAGTATTTAGCTAGTCAGGAACATACTTCAGATGAAAGGTCTTGTTTCCTCCTCTATTGAAATGAGGCCAATAAAAGTTTGGGAGGAATTTTAAGGGAATTCAGTTAGATTCACGTGCCACCTGCTGCAGAACAAGCTACATGAATTCTGTTTCTTCCTTCCTTAGCCCTGTTGTAGTAAATAACAGAAAATATGTACATATGAGACTCCCAGTGTCTGAATAGCTACTCCTTCTTCAGCAATATAATCTTCATCTATTACAGCCGAATACCTTGTATTATTGCAACAGTGATGTTATCCACAAAAAGTTACCCACGCCATTCAAAGTCAGTCTGTGGCTGAAATAAAAAAAGTAGGGCAAGAGGCACTTTAAGGACCTTTGCCTGACTTCCGAGGTTTTTCTGAAGTCAAAAGGATTGTGTTAAGAACCAGAACCATCGTGACTCATATACTCCTCATCAAAATGCTGGGTGTGTGAAAGACTGTTCAGTCGTATGGGGACTGAACTATGTCTCTTTACAAGAGAAAAATAATACACACAAGAGGAAGCACTTAAATAATTGATGTGCTTTTCTTTTATCTGCATGTAGGAATGGCAGGAAATCTATGTAGCTGGCACTAATGGATAGCATCAGTATGTCAATAATTGCTAATGAGAAAGAAATAGGAGTGCATTTGTCCTGAAGTGACTGATCTTTCTTTCTTCTTTATCTCACTGTGTTACAATGAGAAATTAATAGCCTAAATTTTAGAATGCTGTTCACTAATAGATCATTTTGATAGTGATGCTTTCAAGTGCCTTTTTTGGTATGAATTCAGTCCAAAATGACTGTACACTTGCTTACATTTAATGCAATCTGACAGCTAGGATCCTTTTTTTATGTCTTCTCTGCTACATTCAAAAGACAAAATAAAACTTTATTTGCATCACGTGTTTAATTTTCCATTTCACATCATTGAAAGGGTGCAGCCACACTGGAATTGAACATAAAACAGAGATTTAAAAAGACCCAGTGCTTTCATCCTGAAAAACTGCATAACCATTTCCAGCATAGAAGTAGGATACTCTTACTGAATAAAGCTTCTTGTTGAAAAATTATTGGTATATTGACCCGTTCACATCCAGCTATTTAATTCAAAGATTGTATTCAGCAGTTCCCTCTGGGTTGTTTGTCTGAGGGAACAATTACACAGCTGTTCTTGCCACATTCTTGTGCAGGCTGAAAGCAGGCGAAAAATTCTGGCATTAATTTACTGTAACTACAAACTGCAGTTCTCCAGGTTGTTCGTGAGCCATAGCCTTTGCAAGGAGGTTGGCAAAGCAGTACATACCCTTGACACTAATATTCTGCTTTGGCTAAACTTATTTATAGCTGTGTGCATGTGTATACACGGACACATGCATACGTCTGTACGGTTTGTGTTATACGCAGGGCTCTGGATTCAAGCCACATTGCAGTGCTAACGATATCTGTCACTGCAACAACTTTTTGCAGCTATATTATCTGGCCGCATTTAAAACCAAGGATTTTAAATGTACAACACCAGCCTTACTATGTTGCTCAGATTCAGCAAAGTGGTATTTCTGCATTAGTGGGCACTAATAATTATTTTTGAACGTTTGATGCTGATTTTTTGCAACCCTTTTTATGGAGTTCTTACTGCTAAAGTTTTAAACTCAGAACTAGCTATTAAAAGAGCAATAACCACAAAGAGAAGTATTTGATTTCAAATACCTTGACATGAAAAGCAAGCTGTCAGAAACTGGTTCACTAAAATTGCTTAATAATTCTATTTCCAGTGTTGGTTTTGTGTGCATTTATACACACATACCTGGATGCACACATCTATACATACACAAACTAGAAAATGATGCCAGGTCCGTGCAGCAGGTGAGCCATTGGCAGCGACCTGTGCCCATTGAGGGGCAGGAGCAGCTCTGGCTGGGGGACTTGAGAGGATTATTGGGGAAACAGAGAGAAACAAACCTTTCCTTTGCATATGCTGGCACATTTGCACTCCACATCCATATCTGAACATCACTTCATCTTTACTTTTCATTCCTGCCCATAATAAACTGCTTCCTTCCCTCCAATCTTACGCCTATGAATGCTTTTCTAGAGGAAACCTCCCAGGCCCTTTCAGCAGCAAAGGTAATTAAGATATCAGTAACTTCTGCACACAACATACCATGCATGCTCAATATCAGTTTCATCATTAATATCAGATGCCAGCTAAATACTGTCACTGTCACCCTGAAATATCCCACCCTTAACTCAGAGTGCTTAACAAGCAGAGTGAGATCAGGCCCTTAAAATCAAAGCCTGAAGAAGGGAAGATTTGCTGGTGAACAGATCAGCCCTTTGAGAAGGTAAGCAAGAAATATTCATCTTCATCTCTCCTGTTTAGACAACGATGGCGACGGCACAGGGAATTGCGCATGGTGCAGTTCACTCTGCACTTTATACATAATTGATATTTTTCCACTCTGGTTTTGAGTGCGCATTTTTGGACTTGGGATTGTTTTCATAACATGGAAGCAGAGAGGTGGGAAAAAAAATAAAAAAAGGCACTGCAGCAGCCTTCTCATTCTTCAGCCTCACTTTTTAGTCCAGATCCTCATGTCTGACATGCAGCCTTCACAGTGAACATGAGTTCTACACAGTATGTACATATACATATATATATATGAAAAGAGAAATGCTTGCCATGACAAAAGGAAAAAAGAAAAAAGAAAAAAAATGTTTTCAATGGTCCATATCTTTATTAGTAAAATGCTTTGGTGTACAATTACTGTAGCATTTCGATAAGAGTTTCCTTTCACGCAGACAGTCTGGGGAGTGTTTACAATTCCTATAGAAGTTAAAAAAAACCCCAGCTGAGAAACATGCTTTTTGCTTACGTGCTCTCTGGCTCAGTGAAGTTTGACATACACAGCCGTAAGTGCTAGGAAAGGACCCCTTTCCAGATATAGGCAAAACACGTAAGGCACTTATTCTGAAAATAAGGTATGCTTCTATTTCCTTTCAGCAAATAAACCCTTCGCATTACATTTATCTGCCATTGCTGTGGCTGTTACCGTCCAGGAAGGTTTATCAAGGCATGAACACGAGACGTACACAGCGCGTGTGGTCCTGCAGAACCCATCCCCAGAAACTCCCCTTCCCGAACTTGAGACTACGCACGTCAATACCATCATTTCTCAGGACACAGACACTTCAGACCATCTGCCTGAATTATCGAACCCTTCCTCCTATCCAGCCCCTGTGCCTTTAGAGAAAATCCAGGCGATACCACCCGCGCCAGCCCTCCACCACGGGCTCGTAAGGAACCGCACCAGGCTTGGCGGTGATGCAGGGAGTTTCTCCTCTGCCTGCCACGGCTCCGGCTCCCTTCGAAAGCAAGCGGCTTCGCGTGTGACTTTGCAATCTGAGAATGTGAACTAGTCGGCAGGACACCGGGGTAAATATAAATCTGACGCTTACCCACAGGCAGTCCCTCGCAGTCTGACATCGTGCGAGAAGTCCTCCTCACCGGGGGCTCAGAAAAACCACGGCAGGAACGTAAGTGCAGGTCCTTCTGCTTGCAAAGGCAGGGAGAAAAAAAATATCTAACAATTTACAGCCACCCTTCTCTTACTCTGTACATCTACCCACCCAGAGAGCTGTAGCAACAGTCCCGTCCCTGCCTTCTCATTATGGGATGTAAAGATAAGAATGTGCTTTTGTGCCAAAAGAGTGTGCTATTGGTGGATAAATTTGTTGTCATCCCTCCCCTTCACAGAGTTTCCTCTTTAATGTCACAGAGGCACATTACCCTGTCGGAAAGGCCATCGAATATTTATGAAACAGCTTTTAAGAGCTAAGCCGCAAATCTGCACTGGAGAACAGGGCTAATTGCTGTGCAGTGGGGTGGGTGGTGGGAGCTGCACCACCGGGGCACTCCTGGGTCCCAGAGGGCTGTTGGGGGGAGGTGGTGGGCTGGGGGACACGCTCTGATGTCTTGCTCTGTACCTTCTCAGTCTGCAGATTAAATAAGGGTCTGAGTAGAAATACTCAAAGCTGGCAGAGGGGCCAGGACAAGGGGACAGGAGCCAGGGTATATTTGTCAAAGGAAACAGGGAAAAAAATTATCTTCCATTTATACTGTAATGTAAAATAAATAGCTTTTGTGACACTGTTACTAAAGGCTATTTCATGGTATATCATAATACTGTGAGTGAAGATTTCTCTGTAACTTCATGACTTTTACTTGCTTAAAATATGCCGCTTTAATTCTGCCTTAGTGAAGCATTTTGTGGCTGCTTCTACAACTTATTTTTTTAATCTTTGGTAATGTTTCTGTGGGATTTGCCTGACACGAGATTTCCAGATCTGGTCCAGTCAGCAGAGAGTACCCCTGCACACTAGTGTGTTCATTAGGCACCTTAATGAAGTGCAAGCAAAGGCTCTGGCAGCATTAGAGCCATGGTAGGCTTGGCAGAGAGATGCACAGGACCTGGTGGGTGCCCTCAGCACCAGGGGGTGGTTTGCTGCCACTTTTTCTCCCGGGAACAGTCAGAGACAGTCTGGGCTTTACCTGACACAGACCTTTAGTACAGACCTTTAGTGTCTGAGCCCTTCACAGGAGTCAGGGTTTCAGACTCAGAGCTGATGTGAGGGCTTGGAGGAGGGGGGGCAGGGGTTCTGGGAGATATTTCCAGAGCCTTTGGCCAGACACAGCCCACCAGGGAAATGAGCCACTGTAGCCCCAGGGAGCACCTTTCTTTGGAATGCCTTGAAGAAAAAAAGGCTTAATTTTAATGCAGTATACCAGGAGCTCGGTGTGCTCAGCACCTCTGAAAAATCTGGGCTGGTTTTACTTAGACTCTTCAGTCCAAGGACCCAAAGGCTGATGCTGCTGTCTGTAGCTGCTGTGTCTCTGAGGAGAAGCCTTTTAATGCTCTGCTTGTAACTCGGCAGCATAGCTAGCCATGGATTCCATTCAGGATATCAGGACAGTGACTAAGAAGATAAAATAGCTGCAAATGTAGTTATATGTTCCCCAAACCACCCCTTGGGTTGCTTGCATTGCATCATACAAATGGGGGTGAGGGTGTTCCACAGCCGCCGGGGTTTGGTCAGCATGAAGATCTGTTGGTATCACTCTGTTAGGGACAGCCCTGAGTGGCTGCTTCTAGGTCTGCTCATGCAACACCATGGGGGTATTCACGGGGTGGCAGCTCTGGGGAGAAACATCCTCAGGCTGTGCTTTTCACCAGAGAGGCTGTACAAGCAGGAGAAGTGCAGGACATCGTGCTTATCCTCTCCATCCTGCTGACACCCACAGTCTCCAGGAGTGGTTTCTAGCTGTTCTGGAAGATACGGAGATGTGGAGATGCCTGTTTTAATCTCAGTATGCATCTGGGAAGGGAAGAAGGCCTAAACCAGAATGGGGATTTTTCTTTCAGTGCAATTTCCCTGCAGAAACATATTGCTCCAATGTGTGTAAACCGAAGCTTTCTTAGCTTAACCTTGTGCAAACGCAGGCTCCCAGTTCTAAGAGCATTTACGTGCCAATTTAACTTCAAGCCCCACTGAAGTTCCTGGAACTACTCACAGCTATAAAGTTAAACACATGCGTAAGTACTTGCAGGATCAAGGGCTCACCATTCCAACTTGCATTCACAGAGCAAAACAGCTGTAGCTGATTTGGAAGTTACCTCTCACAGCTGCGTGCTTGTACTCCTCTGCTGAAGGTTAGAGCCCTCCAGCAGAGGCACTCCAGATCACAGACTGGTGTCCCAGCTCTAACTCATCTTCAAGAGCAATCTAAAAAACCTGTGCTTCGGTCACACTGTTACATCGTACTTGGCCAAGTCTGCTACAGGGGGTCAACATCTTCTGGCAGAGGGGCAGAGAAACCAGCAGAGATGACTGGAGTTGGAGGACAAATGTATCTGAAACTATTACAGCCAAATTGGCAAGAGCTTGTGTGCCAGAGCCATTATTAGGGTTTGGCCTTGGGAGAGCTCTTCAGTGAAACACTGAAGTATGAAATTATTCACAGGATCGAGGGTTAAATAAATCAGACCTAATTCTTACGGTGACACTCACAAACACCTTCCTTTGGTGAAGACTAGTCCAATTAAAAAATTAGATTTGATCCTTGGATACTTTAGTTATAATATTGGTTTTTTTAAGAGGTTTTAAGACTTTTTTTTTTCTTTTGAGTAAACCAAGCATTTCTTGTAACTTCCCCTGTTTCTCAGCCTGAAAAGAGCCATGCTTGCTCCTGGAGAAAGGCCAAGCCTGGAAAATTTAAGTCTGAAAGGAGAAAGTTTGGGGAATTTATGAGTAAGCCTGGTGTCTGTCATGGCAAAAAAAAAAATGAAATGCCAAAATTGAACTAAACAACAAAAGGTGAGAAGTAAAGCACATGTTATTTTAGGAGGTATTAAACCAGTGTGGGAAATGTGCTAAATCTCTGACAATAATGGGTCTCACTTGGGCTTTCCAAGGAACCTGAAGGATTCTCATCCTTCAATGCACAGTGAAAACCAGTCATGAATCTGTCTGCTTCATACTAGTACAGATATTCTCTGCATAAAATCCATGACAAATACCATGACTGGGATGGTAAATGTAATGTATGGAAGTCACTCGAGTATCTCCTAAAGAAGGTTTGACTGGACTCATTTGGTCTCCCATGGAAGACAGTTGCATTGCCCTGATGCATCTTGAAATACTTAAGCACTTGCTAGAGTGGCCACACTCCTTCCTGGAGCTTTGCAGGAAGAAACAATACGTCTTTTTTGCTGTTTATGCCACAAATCCTGCAGATAACCCACAGTCTGGGCTGTGCAAAGGGCTTCTGAGATACCAAGAGCTTGAAGCAGAGCTAATATGCCAGGGTAAAGAGGACATGTGTGGGAACACCTGGGTGCAGGGCACCTGTGACAGTACTTGTACACAGTCACCGTAGTGCCCAAATATCTGTCACCTAAATGAGTAAGACATGTAGCAGTATTTGATTTCTAACCTAACATCCCATTATGCTCCTGATCTGAGTGCCTAAATGCCTTGGAAAATCTCATCTTTGAGATATTAAATCCCATGGTGGGGTCATAACAATTTTCCCTGCAGCCTGATGGGCTAAGCCATCTGACCATGCAAAGAGCCAGACCCACCTGAAAGCTCTCAGCTGGACCAGGGCTTTGGCTGTTGCTGACTCGTCTCTCACTCAGCCAAGGATGGAGCCAGTCTCTTCCAAACCTCGTAGGAAAAGCAGGGAGCTGTGGTCCTCATTGTGGGCTCTCAGGCCCTGTCAGACACTGTCAGCCTGCTGACATTGCTGGTGGAAGGGCTTTGCTGAGCTCATCACCGCTGCAGGAGCATGGACAAATTGTTCTCCTTCCCCCTGCCTTTCTCTCTCCTGACAGAGGGAAATAATGAAGAGAAGTGATTTCTTTACCTAACCAACACAGATCTGATTATTAAATCTGCAATTTTCCATGAGATTGAAGCAAGCGCCTTACGGCCCGCTTCGGCAGGCATTTGTATATCTCCCATCAGTGTGATTTCCACGCAATTTAAATAGAGAATGTCTGAAATGTGTTTCTCCCTTATAATTTATGCAAATTCCCTTGAGGATTTTCCTGCTGTGTGAAGAGATTTCTGCCTGTTGGGTACAGAAGGATTCACAGCCTGGGCAGGGGCAGGGGAGGGATAGGGCTAAAAGAGAAACTGCAGGCTGACATAAGCGGGTTGGCATCAGGACACAGGCGACCTTCTCTCAGAGAAGTGAAAAGCCCAAAATGCAGTCCTGCAGGCAGGGACAGTCCCTGGGCATGGGGATGGGTGGTTCCGGAGAACAATCCGTGCTCGGATGAGCTAAACATTCCTGACAGCACAGACAGATAAGCTGAATAAATTCAGCATGTGCTTTAAGTCTTTCGCTCCTAGTGTTGTTTTCCCTGAGAGTCATGGTTAGGAGTTTGTTAGCAATGACCGGTTTTACCCCTTGAAAAGTCCTGTGGCTGGTGGAAAGAGCATGGGCCTTTCTGTCCTCTAGCGTAAGCGGTAAAATTAACCATAGCTTTTGAATTGCACCCAGAAAAAGTGCAGAGGAGCAAGAGGGGACCATGCTAGCCAGCCACCACCCTCCTCACTGCTGGGCCTGCATCTCCTGAGCCACTGGTGGGGACTAGATGCGGTCCTGGCCATACCTATGGGACCAGTGGGGCAAATCTGTGGTCTGTGGGATGCTGTACCACATGCACACACAGCAGAGAAATTACTCCAGGGCTGCTGGCCAGTGGGGCCTGAAGCCCTGCATGGCGATCAGTAGAAGCCTGCCCTGAAGAAAGCAAGCAGGCTCAGATTAGAAGTGCCCAGAAAATTCCAATAATTGAGATTTTTATGTCATTTTTTACTTTCTGACACATTCTGTTCACATTTCAGCTTCATGGACATGGAGTGTAATGACTCAATCAAGAGAAAAGCTGATGCACTGACAGGGTCTCATGCAGGTGCACCCAGTGAAGGGAAAGTGAGTGACAAAAGGCAAGATACAGCTGACAGCTAAAACAGTCCTCCAGCAAACAACAAATATAAAAGTAACAGCAGCCCTCTGAAATAACTAGATATATCATCATTCTGCATTAATCTGTATTTTTTAAAAAAATTTATTAACAAGATTTTCACTAGGCTTTATATTCAAGAAAGGAAAGGTCTCCATCATCTCCTCTGATGTCACCCCAGAGAGAAGATTAGAAGATTAACTATATCAGGTGACACCAATCCAATGGCAGGGAAAATAATTTTGCACATTCAAAGAGAAAATGGAGGGGAAATTCCAGTTATCTCCAAGAAATGTGAACCTTACCAGTGGTAATTGCTGGCTCACAAACATTTTATGCAAACATGCAGATACACAGTAAATAAAATAAGAAGACCAAAGACTTGGAAGAGGATTTTTCTTAAAGAAGAAATGAGTGGATAGCATTTTAGTCTCATCTAATTTATAAGCAGTAGCATTCTCTGGGGATACGTTTTGAAAGGCCATTGAGATTATGTGAGGGAATAGAAAAACTACGTCTGAAAGATAAAATTGGCTTCTGAGCTGTTGCAGTTGTTGCTGGCAATGTCTCCTGATGCACCGGGTACCAAAATGAGCCTGGCCTAATGCTCAAGTAAAACGTATTAAATCAAGGATGGAGATAAGGTGGGCGTAACAGCATGAGCCCAGCTTTCAGCATCTGCTGATAAACACAAGTGGCTCTTTGCTGGCAGGTTCTGCAGGAGTCACCAGCACAGGGGGCCAAGGCCAAAGCTGCTTTCCCATCAACACACAGTAGATTTTCATGCACAGCTGCAATTAGTGTTAATGAGAGTTCCCTCTGCAAGAGTTCCAGGTGTTACTAAATAGTCTCCCAGTGAACATAAAAAGCCAAGAAAAATTACACAATTTGATCTGGTCTTGCTGTTTCTGGTTTTAATGGCATTATTGCTGTTGATTTCAATGGGATTAGGACTAGACTTGCACAGCTGAGCATTGCTGCATTTGCTCTGCACAGAGCCAGTGGAAAAGCAAGTGTGGAGCTCCGAACGTAAATATTATGGTATCAAGTGGTGGGTTTGCGGAGAAGGTGAGAGTCTTGCAAACCTGATTTGGCAGCTGCAAAAATAACAGTCAGGCAAACAGATGGTCTCTGCAATGAAGGAAGTCTTTAAAAGATTTACAAATTAATGAGCTCTGCCAGGTTTTTAGTGTTTCCTACCAAAATTCCTATAAATCAGCCTAACGGGGCAGGGAGGTGGAGACGAGAGGAATCAATAACTTCCCTAGACAGCTTGTATACCCAAGGTTAGCTGACAAAGGCTTCAGAGCTGGAAAATCCCAAGAGGAATTATGGAGGCACAGCATCATCCTTTTGGAAGGCAAAAGCTACAGTGTTCATCATGTATTATCAGTGCTCTGGGGACTAATTGCAGCCGTCTGTGATCAAGGATATTGGTTCGGTGATAAAGGAAGGTGAGGTGTCAGACACTCTGAATTATTGACTCATTCTGGGAACACTGAAATGTGTTTTGAGGGAGTGAAAGCCTCTTTCTTCAACCACAGGTCAGAGAGAGACCAAACTTCCACCTGCCTTCAGTCTTTATTAAAACCAGGCCCTAATAGCACACTAGCAATGCAGAATATTTACAACAGCCAAACGTAGTCCTACCTCCAAATAAATGATGTCTCATTTCAATTCTCATCCCAAAGATTTTCTCCCTGCTCAGTGCTGTGTCAAGTGTAGCAAGACACTTGCACCAACCAAGCTGAAAATAGGTCATTAAAATTGTTACTGGCCATGGTTAGCCATAACAGGTAACCAAAAGATTGGGATTTCATCCCAAACTTGAAACAGGAGCAAACTGTGATTTTGGGAATGACCAGCAGCAGAAAGAGAGCACCAGAGACATCTGACAACCCTCCAGCTGGTCATCTGTCTGGCTGATCTTCTCCACTGCTGTCTCCACAACACTGAGCAAAGGTCTGCTGTGCTAAGAGACAGAATTCAGTAAGGAACTGCTAATGTAATCAGTGTTGAACAACGGGTGAAATTATTCTTTGGGATATCTGTGAAGTTTGTGATGTGGTACACTTTACAATCCACTTTCATTTACTTCTTTGCAAAAGTTTGTCACTGTTGTTTGACAGCGGGAATGATCTGGGAGGAGTTTTCATTCTTAGTCATTTGGAGCTGCCTGTGTCTTACAATAAACACAGTCACAATTAACAGAAGCGGTGACATTGTTGGTAATTTCTGCAAAGAGGACAGGACTCTTCGGGAATACTGAATAACGCAGATTATTACCACACAAGTGACCTCTGTAAGTCACATTGAGGGTGAGACATGTTGCTGGGGCAAAAGGAAAGCTTGCTTGTGACTGATTTAAAAGCACATAAGTAGTATTTCCGAGCAGTTTTCATTGCAAACATGATTGGATTTCTTTTAGGTTCTCTGATATTGATGTTTTGCACTACATGCACCTCCAGCTGCCTCAAGGAGAAATTCAACGCTGCTTTGGTGTGGTTAGACTCCAGCTCTGGGGGTGGGAAGCCTGGGCTAGATGCAGAGCAAGGACTGCAGTGAATGCTGAGCCAGGCAGTGCGGGGTGACAGGGACTCAGACCCCTGGGGGATCGATTCCCCCCTGACAGCGTGGGGATAAGGAAATCCTGGAAGCGGGGGGTGAGGTGACTTTCCCATGGTCACCCATGAGGCTGTGACACAGTGGCAGGGGAGCCTGGTGCCTGCACCACAGTGAGCAAGGGGCAAACAAGGGAATTCACTAAATCAGGCTGTCAAATTGGAGTGCTGCTTGCAAACAGGAATGTCTCAGTAAAGCTAATTTGCTTATTGTTATCAAAGAAAGGGAAGAAAAAAAAATAGTCTGTTGTTCTGTTCAATGCTAATGAAAAATGCAGGATCTTTATCTTTCTTTCTTATTAAAAGTCTTGATGAATAGAAAAATATTTTTACCCAGCAGGCCGATGGTGTGTCTGGCACTGATGTCTAGGGTTTTTGGTTTGGAACAGCTGCTGCAGGACTGCACGATCAAGGGGCTTTAAGTATGTGACATCTTTTCATTTAACCAAAATCACTGCATTGGTGAAAGTGATGCAGCTGGTCCTGGAGACCCCTTCGTAACTGCACACTCATCAGCCTGGCTGCAGCTGACTGCTTTGCCATAGAGCTGAGGCAGCTTTGTGACTTGCTTGGTGTCCACCTGGCTGGGGTTGCTCTCTGAGAAGCTGCAGTTTTATGCTTTAAACTTGTAGGGACAAGACTTCCTTGCAAATTTCTAATTTGAGGCATAAAACTGCTTCTTCCTTCTCACTCTCCAGTTCTCATGCAGGGCTAATCTGCCACCTGAATTTCTCTCACTGCCATTTCTGCACACAGGCATCACACCTTCACTGGAGTAGAGTGGTAAGGGAATCCCAGCATTTTCACACGCAGTTAAACAAACCCAGGACCTCCCATCTTAGGGCAGAGTCAGGGTTGCTACTGCCTCTCCACATCCCTGGGGCTGCTCTTGCCATTCTCAGTGATGCCTGGTTCACACTCTGCCTTTACTCTCCTTCGGCACAAACCCAAGCTGGTATCTTGCTGTATCCTAGATCCATTCCTCACCTATCACTTTATTAATCCACAAAAATTACAAGAATTAGTAGAATTAGGTGAAGACCTGTCTCTGAAACCCTGGGATACAGGTAACCAGCAGGGCCTGCACATCAAATCATCATTACGTTGTGCAGAGCAGAGTCAGATGTGCTTAAATGCCATCCCTGGGCTATAACTGCAGCAGCTAATGTGGACTAATCATGGATCTTGCCATTCTTGAAGTACAGCATCAGTGTATAGCTATCTACATTTTATCACAAAATGATACTTAAAAGTTACAAAACCTTATTAATGATGAGATGTTAAACTTGCACAGAATAGACCAGAGAAGCCCAAAGGCTGTAGCTGAAAATTAAACCATTATTGATTTATTTTTATTTTAATTTAGAAAGAAGCAGAAGTTAAGAGAAATCTGGCTCACAGCAGAGCCCACATCTAAGGAAATTCCACGTATGGTCAAATGTCAAGTTGTTTCTTTTGCAAAGGGCAATGTGGCAATCGTATTTCCATTTGGAGAGAAGTTTTTTCCTTCAAGCCAAGATATTCAGTGGGGGAAGGGGAGGGAGAGAAAGCAAAGTACTTTCCTTTCAGCACACACATTCAGAAATGTGTCTGCTAATTTTTAAAATGTTACGGCTCCCTTCCTCACTCCTCCCCGTGGGCACAGCCTGGCCAGACACACCTTCACCGCTGGTCCTCCCCTCCTGAGGTCCCCTTTTTCTGGGAGGCTCCTTGGATTAAAGTGAGCTCTTGCAAAGGCACACACTGCTGGCACTGAAATAACCAAGGCTCCCATCCACCCGTCCACAGGCAGAATTTGGCCCACTGCTTTCTTGGCAATTTAATGTTCCTTTTCATCGCCGCTTCCTCAAAAAACAGGATTTGCACAGTCCCTTCAGTAATAAATACTCAGTCCACCAGCAAGTCCCAAGCAATGACAAGGTCCAAAAGGCGCTGAATTTCCTGCAGTTTCCAGAAAACATTTGAGACTCTGTTAAAGGGGAGAGATGGGACAAGATAAAGGCTGCCTGACTAGAGAGAGGATGGCACTGTGAACCACAGCCAGTGTGTGTGGCCAGGCTGGCTGTGAAGCACACACAGAGCACCAAAGCTGGCCCATGTGTGCCACCTCCATCCCTGCCAGTGGCACGGGCATGGTTATGGGGACATAGGAGGAAAGTGGAGATCAGAAAGTGGAGGCTGGGCTGTGAGGTGCTGCTGCAGCGGGGCTGCTGGAGAGGTGCTGGGAGGATGCTGCGATGTGATGGGGATGCTATAGATAACTTGAGGCAAAATGCATTGCTGTAGCTAGAATAGGGAGGACAAAACAATCACAATGTCAGCATGGCAGGGGTGCAGGGGCTGGTCCTAACCGGGCAGGCAGCCTGCCCACCAGCTCCCTGCACACAGCTTGGCCTCAAATCTGTCCCTGTAGGGTTCAGCCCTCTCTGGAGGAAGCTGAAAACCTGTCTCTCTGTTTCTGGAAGTACCCATCATCAACCTTCACCTTCCTTCCTGACCTTCTTGCCTCCACTGCCCACCCCTTGCACTGCTCAGAGGTGGGAGGCACAGCTTTCCCCAGCTGTTCACCTCTTTGCCAGGTCAGCGCCAACCTCAGCGGAGAGCCCCCAGCTCTCCTTTCCATTTCTCCCACTCACTGCTATTTATTACTTGGCGGTATTCAGGGGAGGAATGTAGCCTGTCCCAGAGAAAGGGTTGCTGCCGTCGGGAATCAGCAGGCTAAGTTTAGTTCCTGGCTCTGTCGGGGATCGCCTCTGTGACACTAATCAAAAGATTAAATTTCTCCCTACCTCACTTTCCCTGTGTGGATAGCAAAGTTTCCCTTTGTAACCTGTCCAGGACAGGAGCTGGTTTATACAGCATGTTTACATACTGGATCTCCTCCGCTGGCCAAGATCTTGGTGTACTTCTATAATTAATACATTCATGCTTTGTTTTCATTAAAGGTCTTGTTACTCTTTTGATATTAAATAGAAAAATACTAAATAGAGCTGAATTATAATTATTCACATTAGGCTTTTAAAATTTTCTTTGGATTTCCATTTAAATTGTAATTCCCTAACAAATAAAATTACTCTGGAATTGCTTTTACATTATAGATATTGATATGAGATCTAAAGTGGCCACAGGGAGTCTGTCAGGGTCCCTTCCCATAGGTTCCCCAGGAAGAAATTTGGAGATGTAACCAGAGCTACCATCGGTGTTTTGGGAGTGAAATGACAAGAGTCTATGAGCAAACCCTCTATTTATGGGCTAAAGACTTGGCTTGATGCTGTCTCTTTAAAAAATCACTCAAACAATACATTAAAAAGCAAACCTCTTCTATCACATACATATTTCATCTGCACCTTGGAACTGTAATTAATGGCATAGGAAGCTTCATTTGACAAGCTGTCCTCAGGGCAGACGTTTTACTTCTATCTACATCAACAGCACTCACTGCTACTGGTTCCCTTAGCAAAACTCCTCTGCTTCACCCCACTCCTTAGTGGAGGGGCAAGCAGATGTGGGGCTAATCCATGTTTCTCTCTCTGTTGATGAATACTTCCCTTAGATACAATACGACTAAAGAGAATAATTTTTCAAAGTTGAAGGAAGATGTGCTGGGACACACACAGCAGGAGGTGAAGAGAAAACTCCTGTTTGTAAAGCTTGTCTGCTGTGTGAAATAACCGATGCTAAGCCAAACTGAATATGATCAGACTTAAGCACCATGGGCCAAATTAGTCCCTGGTGCAGCACCAGTAATCCAAAGGCAGATGATTTGATTTCACTGAACTTATACCAGGAATGAACTTGACCCATAGCATTATGCGGCCAGGATGGCCAGAAAACCTGAAATATATCACACACATCCAAACATGGATGTTCTGGTTGTGGCTGGTGCTCTAACACATGCAGCTAGTTGTTAGCTCTTAAGTGCCTGTCATCCCCAATAAGTACTTCTGGTGGTTATTTACCTCCCTCCTTTTCATAACAATGGTGTTCGTTTATCTTCATCTTCATAAAAAGGTTGCACAGACTCTCTGAAAATATGAGGAAAAATAAAGCAATTTGTCTTCTGTACCTACTAAATGTTGGATGAGCTGTATTTCTTCTAGCCAATTCAAATGGAAAAAAAAAAAGAAGAAAAAAGTGGTAACCTTTATGCAAGTTCTGCCTGATGTAACACACGCTCATACAATGTGTACTGAATCCATCACAAAGCAAATCATCTTGCAGTAGATGGAGATGACACAGTAGCTGGAGATGCACAGACATTAACTCTGGGAAGAACTGAGGTGATATGAACCACAAAGGCTTTCAGGCACCAAGTTATGGATTTTAGGCTATGAGCAGGAAAGGATTTAGGTATCAATCTTTCCTTACGCTCTGTAGCAAGTAAAGGCTGAAGCTGCTGAGCCCCATTTCTCTGTTGGAGGGGAGATGCATTTCTGTGGCGTTACCCAGCAGCCCTCCGCAGGGACATGTGCCATGGCGGCAGAGACACGTGCCGTGGTGGCAGTGACCATTTCCAGGCTCGGCACAGACTGTTTGCACAGACTTCGCTCCTGTTGGTCCAGGGTCTGGACAGCCACACAGCGCCTGCTCCTGCAGCACTGAGGTCTGTGGGAGCTTGGCCATCAGCTTTCAGGGTACCAGGCCAATACCCAATAGTGCGTAATGCTGACAGCTTGGTTATAGACCTTGTAAAAGCCAAAAGTAGGCTTTTAAAACCCAAAAGTAGAATTCCACCTTTGGTGTTCTGGCTCTAAGGTTTACCCTGCCAATCATCTGCATTTGCTCTGTATTCAATTATTCCATCTGGAATCTGGCAACAGCTAACACTGCTGGCTCTTCTTATCAGTGATCCAGATATATAAAAATCTCAGAGGTGGGATGGCTCTGCAAACTCAATCTATTGGATAAGGTTTTTATAAAACCACAGCCAGAACTCGGGGTTTTGTCTGGTTCTATTTCTAGATTGCATCAGGGTTTAATTTAGCTTTTGGATCTTCCAAACATGGATTTCATTATTTGGGGTAATTTATCTACAGCTTGTTATCCACTACCTACATCTCCCTATATATAAGCTTCATGCTTATACCTACAGCCCTAGAGATGGTCCTTTTATGAGTGGCATCATTGAATTTATCAGTATTAAATGTTGCAAGATTGGCAATACACAAGAATGAAGGAAACCTTCAAACTTTGAAATTCTGAGACTCATATAGACACTGGATGTTTCCAATATGACTCCCAGAACAAGGGCACTAGTACAACTCTATGGTGAGGTGGTACAGGTTATTAAATCAGCTATGAAGAACACATAAAGGAGACAGATATATCAGTATTGGACATTGGGGTCTCACAAAGAGGACAGAGGAGGAAGACAACAGAAACCCATGATTTCAAGATAGAAGAAGATATTTGGGTTTGGTACCCAAAAGCTGCAAGAACTAACAGAGTTGTCATTCTGCTGGTTAGGCACCTCCTGCTGGCAAGAAAGGAAGGTGTAGGAAAATAATGAACTAGAGGCAGTTGCAAGCTATAAATATTTTCTTCAGGACTCGAAGTCTCACATATTTTTATAGATAAGTGGGTGCTGGCTCTGGTCAGCCCAGGGATGCTGGCCTTGCAGCTGGAGAGGCATGGAGGTCCCTTGCATGGTCTATAGAGGGAAAGACACCCCTGGAATTGGGCTAGAGCCTCAACAGACCCCCAGAACTGCCATCACTTCCCAGGGTTGGCACTTTTGAGTGATCTAGGTGCTGGGTCTGCTTCTGGGCAGAGCACAGGTGCTCATACCCTGAAGCATGCTGCACACTGCAGGCCTGGAGAGAGCTGGAGAAGACACTCAGCCAAACCAGGTCCTTTAGCCTTGACTGGCCCTCAGGAAGGTGAGTTATAATTTTGCAACAATGCATTAGGATCCAAACACCTCTGTGAGTGCAGCATCACCCATAAAGTCATCAAAGCTTTGCAAGGATGAAGTGGGTTAGGGAGGGCCAAGACATACCCTCCTGGTGGCAGCACAGCCCCATGCAAACTTCTGGAGCACATTCACTGTTCATCCAACATCACTGCAGTACAGGCTGCTGAAATGGCAGGACAACAGGGGGATCTGTTGTCCAGTGGGTTCCAATGATGATGCCTGTGCATCTGGTGACAAGACTGAGCTCTCTCCAGGTGGGCACTGGGTTTCTCCCCAGCTCCCCCTCGCCTTGCTGCACTCGCCCCACCTGCAGCCTCCACCGCCCCGCACTCCTGCTCCGTCCCTCTGTCACTGCGCTGGAAATGAACAGCAGTGCCGGTGTGATTAAAGATAACGAGCTGCTGATTAGCACTGGTGAACACAACTGAAAACATTTAATTTCAATTGCCTTTCTTGTTGAGTTAATTAAAATAAAACACAAAGCTTCTCAGCTGTATTACATGCCTGCTTGGCTTAAAGCACTCGACTGAACAGGTTTGCAATTAATACTTCCACCTGCCATTAGCATAACAAAAGAGACTAATAGCACCTTTCAGATGATTCCCAGTGGTGTAGCTGCTGTTTGGACTATTACTGACTGCTGCCGGTCCTTCTTCCATGAGCACAAGCCTTCCAAAGAAGCAACGCTAAGGAGAAATGTCCACTGACCACCTGCTCTACGGCATTTATGCTGAGCTTTATACAGTGCTTTAATAACTGTCATCTGTTAACGGGACTTCGTTCAGGAGGTCTGTGAAAACTTTTACTGTAGCATTAGGAAGAGTATTTTTGACCCCAGACTGACGGTTCAGAAAGTTCAGGGTCATGTTTTAGTTTGAGAGCAGCACTGGAATCAGTAAGGCCATGAAAGAAGAAATTTTTAGTTGAGAATTTAGTTCAGAATTTTTAGTTGACCGGTTTCCTCATCTACCCTCGGCGTTTATAAACCGCCTAGAAGCCCTGTGGACATATACGACTGCCCTCTCCTGGAAGAGGATGGAGTTGCTAGTGCATTCTTCCAAAGAGCTGAACATGCGGCTCACAGAGATTACACCTTTTGCTACTTTAGAGTTATATCATGTCTATCATATGTACATAACACACGTATAGAATCCATATACTATGTATATAACATACACAGGCATACATACATGTGAGCCAAAGGCACATATACCTGAATTTTCTGCAATTCTAATTTCATGGCTATAATTGATTTATATTTTCTTCATGCAGTACTTTATAAATATACCTGCACTATTTATTTTTTTTTTAGCAATATTATCATCTTACTAGATCTACTGAAAAACATTTCAGTAACTGGTGCAGGTACACCCATCTCTAACCTGCATTCCCTATCTTGCCCATACATTGATCATAGCAATGACTGTACTGAGTTTAAATGAAGGATACATATGGATTTCTTGTGCTTTTGCGAATTACCACCTAACTTTTTAGCAGTTTCATCACAAAACATAAATAAAATTTGACTGTCTGTAAAGAATTAAGTAGTGAATACAGGGAGAGTTAACCCAAACCAAATTTAATGGTTTTATAAATTGTAGTAGTGTCTAAATTCACTTTAAAAGAGTTTTTTGTAGGCAGGTGGTAACAGATCACCAAGAGCAACAAAGTCTCCTTCTGTTATTACTAAGCATTATTATTTTGCTCAGATATGATCTTTTCTTCTGGGCAACTCAGAAAGCTCCCATCTAAAAATTTCATTTGCCAAGGCAGATTTCAAACGCAGCCCATAGCACAAAGCTCCATCCTGGCTGAAGCAGCTGCCTGGGCTGCACAAACCTTGCCCAGCAGAGACTCCACTGGTGTGTCCGATGCTGCAACCACCAATGCTGCTGCTGGGCTGTGCATCACGGTGCCAAGGAACAGACATGACAGCTGCCCGCGATAAACCAGGGCTGGCATCGTGTGATGGAGGAGCCAGGCAAAAAGCCGGGGTGTAACATCTCACAGCAGCACGGCTCACTTATCCGCAGCTGTGGAGCAGAAAGGTTGGGTTTACATCTCAGATCAAAACGTCTGGCCTAGTTTTGACTACCATACAAAAAAAGTCTGCCGTCGCTAATTAGTCTCCAGTGTGGGGAAAAAGGATGGGTAGTTAATCATATAGGAAGCCCATTACACTTGCCCCATATTCAGTATTACATTTGATGAAGTCTTTATGTGCCTGAAAGTGTCTTGCAGCATCTCCTGCAAACATATTGTTATCTCTCAGTAGCACTGGGGGAAGTAATAAAACTAATCAAATTCATTATACCTCCTTTATGTTGGTATTACTCTATTAATTTTAACAGCCTCCCTTGACTCATGCAGGTATAAAGGAATTCCAGACACCTGCTTTGCTATTTTTGGAAGCTGACTTCCATCCAGAATGGTCAGAACACCATCTGTGGGTTTATGTAAACATTTTTTTTAACCTTCCAAAATTATTTTACAATAACTCATTTTAAGACATTTTACTGAAGAAATAGCCTAAAGCAGATAGATTTGCTTTAAGAGAAAAGAGCATCAGATTTTAAAATTCATACCAGAAAGCATTTAATTCCATGAGAATTAGGGGCCTGGCTGTGTCTTAGGTTCATGCATGGTTTTAAAAATTTGGCACTGATACTACAGGGAGTACCAGAAGGACAAATTCACTAGAAGAAGCAGGGATGAGCTGCAATCATTTATTTCCCATTAATACAGGCATTATGCTGCAACTCATGGGATGGGAGGGCATATGCAGCCCGTTCCCCACTTCTACCCACACCGCAGCTGTGCTGGGAAAGTCCCTGCGTGTTGGCTGCTGGTGTGAACATCGCTGAGCTGGGAAGGGGCAGGCCAGCACGGCCGTGTTCTGAGAGCCTGAGGGATGTATTACATAGGGCTTCTCTGTATTTTAGTCATCCTCACAGAAAAACAAAACAAACAAAACAACAAAAACCATCACAACAACACTCAACTGTATGGAAATGTTGTAAGTACAATACTTTAAGCAAAGGTACCTGTGTACGTCTGCGTTAATGGTGTCAGCTTGTGGAGTCACATCAGGGGTGGTTGGTTAAGGTAAGAGGAGAGTGATTGCCATCATCACCCATGCTGACATTTAGCTTTTCCCTCTGCAGGCCCAGAAAGACTGAAAAACATCCCATGCTCTACCAAACTGGTGAAAAAGCCAGTGCTGAGTGATAAATGCACTGGGTCATTCAAGTCTTTTGCCAAATTAGGCTGATCTTTCATGCAGATGGTCATCAAAAACCAGCATTTTGCTGTGGACGTGAGGAGCTTATCTGCAAAGAGACACTGGAGTGAGATGCAAATGGGTTTGTTGCCTCTTCTGGGCAATATCACTGGAATCAGTGAGGAAAAAAGTGAACAACAGGTAGAAATGCACAGCAAAAACAAAACTGGAGAGCAGACAGATGTAAGCTCCGTTAGCTCATTAAGGCTGGAGATGTTGGCCTGCTGGGAAATTATTGTCCACTTTATGTCTTGATATTGGAAAGAAATTAACTAAAAGAGCCAAGGCAGTTTTAGCACTTGAGCTACTTAATTATGCCTTTTAAAGTTGTCTTTGAAGCCACGGAGCGAAGGATGAATGAAACGGTCTCTGAAGGTCCTTATTAGTCATTCCGTTCTCTGATGGCAATAATAATTACATCGTCCTACATCAGAAGGAGCGTTCCTAGCGCAACCCTGTACTCCTTGATAACATTTCCAGTGGGCCGGCTGAGATAATGATGTGGGTAATTAGAGCTCCAGCTGCAGGGTACAAGAGCCACGGAGGTCAGCTGTGAATGTCCCTGCTGGGCAGAGCAACCCAGCCTCATCTCCAGAAGCTTAGGCCAGATGTGAAAATCCTGGGACTAAGGGAAAGTCCAGCTCACATGGTTTGACTCCTGCTCCTCTGTTTGTGGACTTCAAGGGAATTTCCTTCCTTATTACTGGCCACAGACAGAATGGTAAATGAGACCTTTGTTAAATTTTAACCACTAGAAATCATCATTATCATCCTTCAGGTTATCCTCCCATGTAACATGCTGCATTACCTACAACACAAATCACTGATGCTGAATCTCCTAACTCTGTTACACCTTGACACCCATCCACTAATGGCAAAAAAACCCACAACAAACAAAACAAAAAACCCAAACACAAAAACAAACAAACAAATACATTAAAAGGCAGTGGTGATTCAGCAGCATTTTTGTGCCATTGATGTTTAATCTCGCAATTGGCAAAGCAAAACTGCACAGAAATCACATCCCAGGAGCACCTGCACATGTGGCAGCTCTGTTGAGGCAGCACACAGGCAATGGCAGATTGCAATGGGACTTTCTTTGGCAGCACCTAACAGAGGCATGAATAATGAAGGGATTAATTAATCATTTACAGAATTGCTGTTCCTGTGGATTCATCGGTATTAGAGACTTGTGATGAAGTCTTTTGCTTTTGATCCCACTGAGTGCTTGCTATTTGTGCTTGGCAAGGTCACACTGTCCCTACGAGGGGGAAGGTCTCATCAGGGAGAGGGTGGAGGTTTTGCAGCCCACAGCTCAGACTCTATGGCATCTCTGCCTTGGCCTGCAGATCACAGCATTGGCCCAAGTACAGACCAGCTATGAACCCAAAGGGAGATGCACTCTTCAAATAACGGAAGGAAATACATAAAAAAAATAAAAATAAACAAAACTCATGTTCGAAAATATAACTGGCCCTCCATCCATTGCCTCTCAGTGCTCTCTCTCCTCAGTACACCCCTCTCTTCTGCCCCCCCAGCACCCCATCTCCCTTCCTCCATCTCCCACCCCTCTCCTCCACCTCCAGGGCAGGATTCCCCAGCCCTGCCTCTGCCCTCGTTCACATACAGCCCCTATACTGCCCTTGGGCACAGACCAGCCTCCTGTGCTACCCCCAGCTGCCCTGCCTGCCTTCCTGCTCTGCCTGTGCTCCCTGCTTGTTCTGCCCTGCACAGAGCGGCTCTGCCCGTGCTCCCTGCCTGCATCCCTGCCTGCACCACCTGCCTGCCCTGCTCAGAGCTCCGCCTGCACCGGCCGATCCCGGCCACAGGAGGGAAACGCTGCAGCAGGCAGGACACCGCGTCTTTCCCCAGCGACTCCCCACGGGAAGCAAAGGCGGCCCCCACAAGCTGCGGCTGCGCCCCCAGATCCGGGGCCGCCCCAGTCAGGGCCGCAGGGGAGGACGGGGTGGCCGGGGGCGCCCTGCCGGGGAGGGCAGTCGCCAGCCCAGTGCGACCCCTCGGATCCCAGAGCCGTGGTAGCACACTGGTAAAGACCCTAACGACTTAATCATGTGTAAATGATTTGAATAAATGCAGGCACCCCGCCACTATTATTGCGAGCAAGAGGAGTGTGTGTAATCAGATCAGCAGTGTCTGTCATACATGGCATGAGACTATTAGCGAGTTAAATGTTGCAAATGCCCAAACATGCAGCCAAGTCAATCACGGTGTCTAGATCTTGCTGTGTTCGTGATAACACATGCAGGACTGGGGAAGGGAAAATGTGCTGTGATTTCATGCTCCTGAAGCACTTACCCTGCTGAGATTCTTCTCCATAGTATCTAAAAAAATGTTTCCTTGTTAATGTAAATAAAAATGTTTGTCTTTTGTTGTTGTTGTTGTTGCTGCTGAGCATTTCTAGATGTGTGGTTTCCATCTACAGTTTCCCATCTGCAGCTAAAGCACAGCCTTAGTGTGTCTTCTCTGATTACTGCCTGGTCATACACGTATCTTTCAGTGGCCGAAACAAAGGCTGGAAACCACTGCTTGAAGGCAAATATTGGGCTGGATCCGAAGCTTGCCGAAGTCAATAGGACTCCCACTGAGGTTTTTATTAGGCCTATCATTAAATCCCTAATGAAGTTAGCCATTTATCTTTATTAGATGGACTCTTAAATTAATTGATTTAATCTAGAAGACTTCTCCTCCATGACAGATTTTCAGAGCCACACACAGTCCTGCCTCTGCGAGGAGCCCAGCCTGCCCTCTGCCAAGCGTGCTTCACTTCCCAAGGAGCTAATCAGCTGGCCCATCTCCTCTCAATCAATAAGCATTTATTCTAATTGAAACCAACATCGACTGGATACTGACCAGGAATGTGAAATGCTCTATAAATAATGTGCATGAGCTGGAGCCTGAGAGCAGGCGGAGGCAGGGCTGTCAATGGGAGCGCTAACGGGGGGACATGCCACCCACCACTCTGTCACTCTCCCAATGCCCTATTTACAGCTCTCACCAGGGAGCTCCTTGTCTCGCTTTGATGATGAATTAATTTCCTCTGATGGATCAGCCTCCCAGTCCCCCATTGCAACACCTTGAAGAATGCATTGCCTAACGAGAATTGCTCATTAACATATAAATCATGATGTATTTCTTTTTGGCACTTCAGGCAAAACAATGAGCTGAGTTCTCCCCCCTCATCTGGCTTTTCCCTGGAGGGAGAACTTTCACTGATTGCTAAATGGAAGGTGTAAAGAGTGAAATCATTTAATTGTATGACTTCTCTGATGTGCCACTGCTTAGACTTTAAGTAAGCATATGACTTCCCTGGTATGTATGCTGGCTTCATATTTTATTGCAGGATAAGGTATGCTTCTTCTATATCATAACCGGTTACAATAGTACATATTCAAGTGTTATTTTACTAACAATATCAGGGTCTTCTGAACACCACACCTGCAATGGGGATAAGGCATAAATTAACAGATAAAAAGTAAGACCAGAAATCTGTTGTATCTGTCCAGTCTTTTGTAGGCAGATTTGTTTTCTCTGTGCCACAGGGGACATACCCAAGCTGAAAGGGTACAAAGCAGCTCGAAGTCAGAAGCTGAGCAGCCAGTGTTGGAGCTTCTGTGTGCTGAAGTTAATAAACGATTTTCACTGTCAGCCTGAGAAACACCAGCAAAAATACCTTCAGGCATTTAGTGTTTTGTATCTATTATAGCTCTGCTACAAATTCAGTGGGCGGTGGTAGGATGCTGCCTCAGTTTGGGATTATCTTCACTAGTAAATTTGCAGTTCCTAGGATTCCACTTGCTATAATGATTAAAGAAAGTGCCCCAAACTCGCTCTGTTTCTTCTTGATTGGACTATGCAGCAACCGATTTCTGATTCTGGATTTCATAGAGGTATGTCACAGAATGATAGCAATGTGGCAGCGGTATCTGCCAAATCTGACCTAAAAGTAAGGAGAAGAAGCACCACTGTCTGCTGAATTGTATGCTGGGAGTCTGACCAGCCTGTGGTGGACATCCAGCAGCAATTCCTACCACATCCTTCCAGTCAGCAATACACCAGCCCCTGAGCTCAGGCAGCCCAGCTTCTCCCCAGAGCATCACCAGTGCTGCCTCGTCCCTCCCTCTCCCATCTCCTCCCACCCCAGCTCCTGCTCCACAGCAGCTCTTCCTCCTCAGGCTTCCTCCTGTGCCACCCTACCAGTGCTCCTCAGGCTGAGGATAAATACAGTTAAACCAGCACAGGTACCATCATCTTCTCTCACCTTTCCCAGGTAACTTTCTAATTTCACACTGAAATCCACGGAGAATTTGATTTTTGCCAGTTTTAGCAGTATTAATGACAGTTTCACAGTTGCAAATTTGCCTTTTTGCTGTCCTACCTTCTGGCAATGCCAGGCAGCAGCTTACTTTGCTACCTTTAAATCAAACACTGAATGCAGCCTCCCAAGTTAAACACACACGCCAACTCCTTTCAACCATTCTGTTTACCATCCTTTTGCAATATTACTCAGGATTTAAAGCAGGGATACATTTTTTTCATGTTTTGTGTTTACATTAGCAAGATTGGTATCAGTTTAATTAAATCAGCTTAAAAAAAAAATCAGTGCATAGCAGGCGCTGTTTTCCTTGTATAGACAACAGCTGAGCACGGAGCCAGCATAGCTCCATCCAGCTCCACTGAGGTGGAGCTGAGCAGCTGGACGAGGAGGGGAGCCCAAAGAGATGCCACCTGGGGTGATCATCTCTGCCAGCTGTGCCAGAAGGAGAGCTTGGAAATTCCCGCAAGTCTTCTTGGAAGTGATCTTAAAAGGTATCCTTTGTTAACGTGAAGGGAACTTTACAGTTTTTCATCGTCACTGAAAGGAAGCCTGGTGTCATGATGGCAAGGCGGGCTGTGAAAGAGGGCACACAAGGCAATTTCTTCCTAAGGCCCAGTGCCTTTTTGCCATATATGCATAGCCTACACTCATTTCTCTCATTTGTGGAGAGCACTATTTTCAGTTTTAGAACTTCCTTGAGGTGCTGTTCACTTGCCAGCCAGGTCTTGGCTGGTGCACTGTTTACAGCTGTGCTGGCACCACCCAGGGATCTAGTCCTGCTTTTTTTTCTTCTTTTATGTTTCAGAATATACTAGAAGGACTTGGACTTCTGTCTGCTTAAACCTCGGAATATTTCCTTCACAATTTTTAGCTATGGGCTTGAGTCATGGCTGTGGATTCTCTTGTGCTGCCTCAGATGAGAAGAATTAATCTCTGCTAAGAGGCTGAGTGATCAAAATTATTTACACCCATCATGCATTTATCCCATTAAAATTTACTGTATGTCACACAGATCCAAACTGCAAATGTCTTGCAAGGAAATGGAACCTCATGGTGACAAAGCTGCCCACCAGCAGAGGTGACCAAGGGGTGGAAAAAGCGCAGAGGAGGCTTGTGATCATACAAGCCGTATGCCTGACTCTTTCCACCAAGCACAAGAACTTGTGGAGAACACAGCTCTTCTTCAGAAGAAAGCTCTTGGCAACATGTAGCAATGGAATAGCCAGTGAATGAAGCGTCCAAGGGCACATGGGATCTCCTCCAGGGTCTCACCAAGGACAGCATGAGACAGCCCTTTTCCCAACAGTCATCACCTTGGCCTGGCAGAGCCCTTGCACAGCTGGGGAAGCTGAGGAAGAGCATGTCTGCCTTTGCTACTGTTGTGAGAGAGCAGATTGTTGCCATCAGTAACCAGGCCATAAGTCAATACAGAAAAAATGCATGCAACCTCTTACAGCTGGGCTTGTGCAAAATTCTTAGCACTTCCATCATCCTTGCTTTCCTCACTATTCTTTCAAAATATAAGTTAATGGGTCTGTGGAATCCCTTTGTGCAGTATTATATCTAGTGATTTGGGGTTTTCTGAGGCTGAGAGCTCTACTAGTAGTCACACGAATAGCTGTGGTTACACATCCCTAGCTGTGTGTTTCATCTGGTGTGCTTTCCCTCCTGCTTGCCTGGCTGCTGGCACTGATGCTTATCTGACCATGGAGTAAGTCAGGTCAGGAAGCTAAATTGGCAGAATACTGACCTGGAAAAGATAATAGCTTTATGCTATGTAAGCTCCTGTGCTGGCTCACTGCAGGGTCAGGGAGACGGGAGTGCTCCTCAGAGCATGGAGGAGGTATCTTCATTTGGGGAGAAGGGGACAATGCTAGCACTGACTAAAGTGATTTTAAAATACTATGTCAGAGCAGGCTCTGCTGTATAAAGGGACAACTAGATAGGAGTCCAGGCATCATGATAAAATGGAATATCCCACATATTCAAATTTGAGGCCGTCCCTGAAATTTCTTGTGGAAGAGAGTTTGTAACTGCACTTGTGTTGTTCATATTGCATTTGCAAATATGTGTCTGGCCAGGTTGTGTAGTCTTCCTTGTAGGCTTCCTTGGAGATACCCCAAAATCATCTAGACACAGTCCTGTGCAACCGGCTGTTGGTGGCTTTGCTTGAGCAGGGAGGTTGGACAAGATGACATCCAGAGCTCCCTTCCAACCTCAACCATTCTGTGATTCTGTGTTGAAGTCCCACTAAATATAGTTCAGAAGCACCTGTGAGCACAGGAGTCTCAGGATGGAAGGGCCCAGCTGCCAGAGTGGAGAGCCAGAGAGAAGTTTCTTAATTAATGTGAATCAGCCTGTCAGCACTGGTGACTGATGGAAAAGTGGGTTTTGTGGAGTTCCCTGATTCTTAGCCACGTTCTCACTGCCTTCCTAGCCTCCTGACCACACTCATGCAACCACATGCTCCACAACACGGAGCTCCTCCGACTTAATGCTAATATATTTTTCATTTTAGTGTCTGGTTCTCTGATGCCTGTTGATCTGGCTGGCTGTGAAGCAGCCCTGCTGTAGAGGATGGTGCAAAGGAAGTGGTGGGAAAGCTTTTCCACAAACACAGATTCATATTTGCCTCAGTAGAGCATGACACCACATGGGCAATGGTCCTGTACCGTGGTGCCCTGGGCCACCCCCACTGCAGCTCTGCCCTTCCTCCTGCCCTTTCCATGTCCTCTTGCTCTTCTCCAGCCTTACTTTGCTAATACATGCTAACTCCTCAGCAATCTCCCCCCATCCTGTGGCACTTTTCCAGACAGCTTTTTCTTGCTAACCTCAGATACTTATTTTCGTTTATTTGCTTGGAAAGTTTTCTGCCATTTTAGCGGGTGAAATTGGTTTTCCAGGTAGCAGGAGCTCAAGGTACCTGGGAGAAACTCGGGGCAGGCAGGGATATTGTGAGACCCTTTTGGCAGTGGTGAGAGGCTGCTTTGGCTTGGCAGAGCCAAGAATCAGACAATGTTGTTTGCTTTCACTCTTCGGTTTAACTATTTGCTTTCTTTCTTTACTAATAAAAACGGAGTTTTTCAAAAGGGTATGTGAACTGAGCTTGTAAATGTAATCACATATATATTCCGCCCACTCCCCCTGCCTCCGGACACTGAACCAATCCACTTAACAGCTCACTAGCCCAAAAGAAAAGCTATGATACGGCTGGAGTGTGGATAAATAGTGAGTTGATAGCAGGGTTAAGATGCAAATCTACAGATAACATTTAACTTCAGGGGAGGTGGTTGGGGAAAGAGCCTCTCAGAAGTCCTAACAGCGGCTGTACGGTTCCGCAGGGGCAACCCTGGCGGAGCCAGCAGGATGACAGGCTGCCCCTTCCCGTCCCTGCCCTCACTTTTAAATGCAAACAAATGCTGAGAAAAGAAAACAGAGAATTATTAAAAAATAAGTATTCCTGCAGTCCCCTGCATGTGATTAAACCTGTTTTCCTCTACCAGAGAATATATTAGTGAGAGTAGGCTTATAATACAGAGGCATCTGGCTGAAACTAGAAAGAGCAGCACGCTTATGCATTATTAATACTTTAGAAAAAACAGACTTCTGTGGCCTGACTGCATATATTGGATCAGTATGGAATGGCCTTTATAAGATAATTAGCACTGATAACTGGACTGTTTTGCTTATCTTTTGCAACAAAATAATCTCCAGGATGAGGCCAGTTTATTTTGTCAAACAGTGAAAGAGATTACGTTTTGAAATAGCTTTTAATGAGCAGTTGATGCCCAACACTACTTTGTTCTTAAAAGAGAGAATGTGATCTGGGAAGCGGCCCAGGGCGAGCATAATGGGGAAAATGCAGATCTCCACCTTAGCAAATCTGTAATCGTAACCTGGGTCTTTAGGGATCCTTGGTTATCCATGAACAATAGCAGTGCTGCAGTCTCACCAGTGAAACAGGAAACATTTGAGGGGAACACAAAATTATAGTGGGGCTTCCTGCGGCATAACTTTGGCACAGAGGAGCTGCATTTCTTTGACTGGTTTGTGTCTTGACAAATATGATATGACATAAGAAGGTTAAAAACCCAAAGCCAGCACAGCAGGGCAAGGGGGCCATGGGGGCTGCCCAGGTATGAGACATAATAATCAGGTTTATTTTCCAGCTTTATCTTCCACCAGTTTATCCATTGGAAGATGGTTAAATCAGCAAGAGACTGGAGAAGGCCCCAATCTTGGGAAGAAAGAGCTACATTCATTCATGCACTGCTCCTTTTCAAAAGATGAAGTTACTCTGAGTACCTAGGTCCTAAATCAAGGAGATGAGGAGACAGCCAGGCTCCCCTCTCCCTAGCCTCTGACATGAAGACCTCGGCTCAGCAGAAGGATAAAGTCACATTTCCAGCAGCACACGGAGTGCACCACCCGTACGTCTTAGCTTACACGGCTGAGTATTGGCACCAGGCTGCATGAGTAGGATTAATTTCAAATGTCTGTGTCTGAACCAGTCACCCTGGGCTGCCTCTATAATCAATAGGTGCTCTGAGGATGTAATTCATCCCATGCAGGAAGAGATATCTAACAGAGGTCAAGTGCATTGCCCCAGAAAGGGCTTATTTCTCTCTCTTGATTCCAAAGAGACACAGAACTGCTGTCTCTGCTGTAGCTGCCCACAAAAGGCTGGACAAGCCCTCACCCCTGTGGCAGAGGTGGCCAGGCAGAGCATCCTGTGTGCCTGTGGCCTGGCACTGCTGCAGCACGGGGCCATGAACACGTGGTTGTGGAGGACTGCAGCTCCAGAGCAGAGGTGGCAGCTCCCCAGGGCACAGCATGGTGGAAATGTGAAATCCTATCTGAAAATGAGGTTCTGCTGAATCAAGAGGAGAACATGCATGAAATAGAATTTCTTGACTAGGTTGCAGCAAGATAGACCCTTCCAGTGCAAATTGCTCCCTGTCCAGCTTAAGAAACAGCCTTCTCCAGAGGTGACTGATGCACGGGCACTGATCTCCATGCACAACCCCAGTAGGTTGAGGTGGCGTGGAGCTGCTGTGCTTGTCCAAGGGATGCTCAGGCACAGAAGGACTCCAGCTGGGCTGGGGATGGGCTGGGGTGGCTGTGCAGACATCAACTCACTCCTAGGACCATATTGGGACAGCTCTGCCACACTCCATGGTGGAGCTAAAATCTGGCCAAATCTTTTGTCTTTTGGAAAGACATGTCTTTCTGGAAAGCCATGAAACAATGTTAAAACAAGTTAGTCAGAAGCCTGACACTTTTCAAGCCCCCAGGCATGGTGCAGCTTGATGGTGGCTCCCGGGCAGAGCCCAGCAGTCACATCCATTCTGCTGATCTCCCCAGGAAGGCACAAGACCCTGGTGTAGCTGCGGGAAGCACTGAGGCAAAAACCCCACAGTGTGAGATTCACACCCAGCGTGTGAGTCTTGACAGGTCTGTCACTTCACAGAGCCTGGCTCTGTCCCCCGGCGAATATCAATGACAAAAGGACAGACTCTGCCAGACTGTTTGGCCCTGCTGTCGCTGCAATGGCAATGACACTCAGCTCGAAACCCAGCAGCTCTGGAAGAGGAATCTCAGCTTTTTGTCCTGCCCACAGGACTGCAGCTCTCCCTGAAATGCATGAGACCATCTGGGTTTCTCAATGATATTTCCTGTCCCAAGGGAAACAAAAAGCCCCAGAAAATGCTGTTGTCACAACCCATTTTTAAACAAGTTAGCGCCTCTCTGGTTGGGAAAGTCCAAATATTCAGGCCGTACTTGTGCAGTGTTTGACCCCCTTCTCACCTGGCAAGGTCCTACCTGCCTCCTTTCCCCCTCTTCAGAGCCCTCTTTTTCTCAGAGGGGGAAAGGAAAGCAGTTTGCCTTGGCAAATATCTTGCTATGAAAATGATGAATTCAAGAGCACATGAAGCTTGTGGTTGAAAAGAAAACGTCTGATCAGCAGAACTTTTCTCTGTCAGCTTGTAAGGGCAGATTCAGTCTCAAGGCCAAGCTGCCATGTGGTTATAAAATAGAAGCAGGCCTTGTAAGAACCGATCTAACTTTCTTCAATTGTCTGTGCATCTTTAATCATGTTCACCACTTAAAAAGCAGCAGAGCTGGCAGCTGATAATTAAGCTGAGCCTGCAGCAGCATGGCCAATGGCCAGCTCACATAGCTCCTTTCATCTGCATATTTATGCATTTAAAGGAGAGGAAAACTTTCATAACATTTTAATAACTAGGTTCTTCTGAATCCATAAATCCAGTCCTCCGGGCTTAGCCTACACTCTCTTTCTGATCTTACATAAGTGGAAGAGGGTGGAGTGTTTTGTTTGTTCTCCCTATTCTTTTCCTGTGCATGAATGTGCAAAGCCCGTCCTCTCAAGTTCAGGGTCCTCTGGAGGATGGGAGGGTCAGGCAAGGTAAAACTGCACTTCTAAGGATGCAGGTATGACTTTGATTTGGTTACTGGCATGGAAACAATTCCCCTTTCCCAAGATAGCTCATCTACAGACTGGCAGGACTGAAACTCCTTTGCTAAACAATGGCTCCAAACAAAGAATCTGTGATCTCTGTATTTAAAATAGGAGCTACAGTGCACATTGACTGTTGCACTTCTTAGCAAGTCATCGTCAGATCCAGCCCTAGGATGGTGATGCTTCAGACCATGGGCTGAAAGGTGTCAAAATGCTGGGGCCTGGTCCCAGTCTGGGTCTGTGGGTGCTGGAGATCTGCCTCTGTTCATGCTTCCAGAGACAGTGATGGGTGGGCAGTCTCCCTCCATGCAGTTCCTCCAACCCTGCCATGGGCAGATGCAGCCACTGCCAGCCTGCTGCGCAGCTTGGCACTGGCCACGGGCCACCAGACACTGGCCCCTGCCCCAGCCACCGCCTTTGTCCCCTGGTGGGGTGGTGTCGGGTGATGCTGTGAGGGGCTGTGACAAGGGGGACGCTGTCCCCATCTTCCCTGCCTGTGGGTGGCAGGTCCCTTGACAGCCTTGGTGACACCCTGCAGGGTCCTTGGCAGCGAGGCTGTGTAGACCGTCCTCCCTCTCCCTGGCAGTATCACCCAGCATGTGCACATGGGCTTTTCCATTAGCGCTGAATGACAGCTGCTATCAGCAAGGAAATGGAGAAGGTGAGGGTGAGAGCCTAATCCTTATGCTCTCATGTTATCTTAGTGAGATGGAAAAAGCGCCATTAAAATAACACATCACTGATGTATTTCAAAGATGAAGCACTTGGTTAAAATAGAATAAAAGCTATTTAATAAGATGCAGTTCTTAAACACTATTACTTTTTTGTTTTTAAAGGAAAAGTTAGTTATTCTGTGCCGGAAGCCACTTCTACCTAAGATTCCCCGGGTGAAGCAAAGAATACTATGCTGATTTGTAAGGGTCTCTGAAGAGGCTTTAATTGTTGTTACCATATAGCAAGTGAATAAATCATGCTTTATCTCTGCTATAGTGTGTTGCATCGCATCCTGGTGCTATGATTAGGTAATTTCCAGAGTACATTTTGAACTGGCCTTTAGCTGTGCTAATAAAACTTTGGGGTTTGATGCTACTCTAGTGCACAAGTGGCTTTAGGCTGGTGGAGCTACTTCATTTTAGAAGTAATGATAATGATCATCATCATGGAACAACAGTTTTGCTAGACAAAGTGGAACAGTCAAGCCCTGAAAAATGCAAACCATGGCATTAATTTCACTGGGAGGGACCATGAGTTGAATTAGAAGACACAAAAAAGGGTGAGATTAATTAGGAATGTGAGCTCATGACTGCCTTGCCAAATGAATGGGAACAGCACTGGATGAGACACAGCAGCAATGGTGAAACGTTTCTTGGCATTTTCTGAGATCTGAGAAAACTTCCTTTGCACCCCAGTGTCCCCAAGACATTAATGAACTGCCTCTCTGGCTACCAAATGCGATGATTAACTTATGTCCCCAGGTTTCATTATCAAGCTTTTAATCTAAGCCTGAACTCTCTGATCTGTCATCTGAAGCAGTGAGGGAATTTGAAGCAGGGTCTTTCCCAGCAGAGAAAAACAATTCACTTGCTAAAGACACTATGTGGGAGGCACAACTTACAGATAGAAGAAGCTGAAAATTTGGGTGTTTATTTTGTAGCTTTGGGGGGTGGCTGAAGTTTTACTTCATTTTCACACTGGATCTTAAATTTCCAGTATTGTAAGTAGAGCAATAGATTTCAGCCAAAAAGTTCACAAGAGACTTCCACTGATTTTGATGGAGTTTGAGGATAAATACTGATAAATGTAGCATAATGTAGAAATTTGGCTTTTCTTAAGCCTTGTCTAGACTTGGATTTGGGAGGTGTGATGCACCACATGAATGATCTGATATCGTTAAGGCACTGTGTTTTTAATGCACAGCTTTAACCCTGGTTCTTTGTGGGAGCCTATTACTACATTGTATTTAGCACTTGCTAATCTAGAAATCATTTATGGTAAATGAAAAGAGATGTAACAAATCAAAGGCAGGCTGATCTTGCGGTTATACCTTTCAGATGTGGCCTCCTGCTACCTATAGGACTATTTTGCCTCTGACAGTATAGAAATAAGGGCTTCTCAGCCATACCAGCACCTCTGTGTGGGCTGTGAGGATAACAGGCTCTGAGGCTGTGCGGGAATGTTGAGGGGGTGGGTCTACAAGGGGTTAACAAGTAGGTGGGCTGGGATGGCACATGGGGAGTGGGGGGTGAGTAAATTACAGGAGGGAGAGACAAGAACATGCAGCAGTCAGGTATAGATTTCGGGATGGCATGGACAGTGGTTATGGTAGTTGGGAGAGGGTGAAGATGGGGCAGTTGTGGTAGTGGGTGCAGTGCAGAGACCTAACTTGGTGCCCAAAAGGGCCAAGCATTTATTTCTTAAAAAACCATCAGCATCTCCATCTCCTCCAAAGCTGTGTCAAGAAGTCACCCCTACGGCTAAACCCAGAACTTTTGCCATCTGGGTTGACAAGCCAGGAGGGCTGAAGGTCCAAAGGCTCCAAAGCACTGGCCATTGCCTGGAGCTCTCACACAGGTCCAGGAGCTGAATTGCAAGCAGAGGAGTTTGGCAGCCGTTCTCTCTGGCTGTCATGCCTCTTTGCTGCATCCAGACCTGTTTGATGCAATCTGGTACATTTTGCCATTAGCCAAGAACTATCACTCAGGGCAAATCCACCATCCTGTATGAAGCACACGCTGCAGAGGAGGCAGAGGGTCTCATGGTTTCTTCTCATACAAAATTCTCTTCTGTGACTTTTCCTTCACCACAACCATCTCCCTGCTGCTGTTGGTGGTGGCACTTTGATACACTGGGACAATTGAATCAAGGAGAAATATTGCTGCAAGTGTTATACTTAGAGGGAAAGATCCATGCTGACTTCCTACCAAGCCATCATGGGGCTATTCTGGAGTTAACTAATTCCTCAAACTGCATGCCAAACCAGGTCCTTCATCTCAATATGGCCAAAGTGCTTTGACTTCTAGCTATGAAGATCAGTGCTTGGTACATGAATTTATAGGAGACCTTACAGAAACTAATGTTAACCCACATGTGTGATCTGGGCCTAGAGCTGCCTGTGATAAATTCCTGGTTTTATCAAATGATCCAAACCAGTTTGAAAGTTCATCTATTTGAATGCTGCTTAGAACATCATCAAAGTTTGCAAAAGATGTCATGTAAGAATACAGGTATGACTTTCATTGTTATTTGAATCCTGTCTGATGTACCAGGAGTTGCTTTTTCTTCATTGGGCTCTGTCCCCCTTGCTCTACTCCTCAGTCCTTCATGAAGTCACCAGTCATGTAAACCCCTGCACAAACATACTGAACATGAATCATGTGGCATCTGTTGCTATTTATTAAACTGTGGCTTATATCTTGGGAGTATATGATATTATCCTTCATGGATGTTGCTTTATCTCTGTTATTACAATACGGAATTAATTAAGAATATTAAACTTCATGTTTAAAAAAATTATATTCCTAGCTTTTATCTATGGAGGCAACATTTTTATATCCATTCTCTCCTAATGGCAGCATCCTTTGGGAAGACGTGATAGACACATCTAGGTAAATATTATTCCTCCAGCACACATGGTTCCCATTGCAATTGATCCCCTGCTGTTTCCTTCCAAGCACTTTGTTCTGTGACATATCCCACAATGGTGGCTGAAATACTGATCAGCGATAGCAGAGACAAATTTACTCCAACAACTGGGAGTTTTAAGGGCAACAAATGTTTACGTCTGAGTTTTGTACACACCGTAGTTACTGAAATACAGTTTTTAGGTGTGCACCGAAATTTTCCCTGGCATTGAAAGTCTAAAGTTGGCTTGAGGCAGTCAGAGTTTAATAAAAGGATAGAATGAATGAAGAAGGCTGAGGGAGCTGGGTCTCTTTAGTTTGGAGAAGAGGAGACTAAGGGGGGACCTTATTAATGTTTATAAATATATAAAGGGTGAGTGCCATGGGGATGGAGCCAGGCTCTTCTCGGTGGCAAACAATGATAGGACAAGGAGTAATGGGATCAAGCTGGAACACAAGAGGTTCCACTTCAATTTGAGAAGAAACTTCTTCTCAGTAAGGGTGACAGAGCACTGGAACAGGCTGCCCAGGGAAGTGGTGGAGTCTCCTTCTCTGGAGACATTCAAAACCCGCCTGGACATGTTCCTGTGCGACCTCACCTAGGTGTTCCTGCTCCAGCAGGGGGATTGGACTAGATGATCTTTTGAGGTCCCTTCCAATCCCAAACATACTGTGATACTGTGATACTGTGAGATGGAACATAAAGATAGTGCGCAACAAAACAGCCAGCTGGGCCCAAAAGCTGTAGAGGAGATGTCTGCTCCCATAGTCTCCCTTCCTGTTGTGAGCAGCCTGGGTGCTCCGCACAGACCTGGCGCAAAAGCTGCACCTGAGCTGCTCATGAGCTGCCCAAAGCTCAGAGGTCACCAGCTGCGCATTGAAGGCTCGCAGAGAATTCATCCTACGTGCTTCTAAACTGGCATGGCCATTGGAAAGGGTTTCTTAGCAGGCGACGGGTAACAGCAAGAAGCTTGGAAAACGCTGGGTGGGAACTTCTTTTTCTAGCAACTATGTTTCCTCAAACACATGTCAAACTACAGCTCTAGATGCAGTGGGGTGACAAAACATTTCCCCTCAGCCATCATCTGCTGGGCACCACTGGGCTGCAGTGGGATGGCGCCCCAAATCAGATTGAAGCCTGCATGCCCATCAGGTGTTACATGCCACGGGGAGCTGCATGGCCGTACGAGAAGAATCGGTGCAAACACTTTTACCAGCATATTTGTGGCATCTTCTGAGTCTCTAGCACATGAACAGAATTGGACATAAATGTATGCCTGTGCTCTGGCTATTTGTCTGTGCTAGTGTGATGAATGTGCTCACGGGGGTCCAGGCTCTAACAATACACCTACTTATTTGCAGGGGGTAGTCTAAATGTCCTACAAAACCACTCACTATGGCAAGAGCAGACAGAGCATTGAGATTCTTTGAAACCTGGCTTCTTCTTTTTTTTTTTTTTTTTTTTTTTTCCATTAATAGTATTTGTTAAGCACTGTGTGCTCAAAACCAAGGCAGGATAATCTCTGCTCCCAGGCTCTAACTGCAAGCTTGATGCTGGAACCTACATTTATCCAAGCGACACTACCATACCCTGTACCATCTGCCAAGGGGCTGGACCCAACTGCCTGGCAGGCAATCATACATGAAAACTTCATGGAAAAACCTGCAACATGTGAGGAGCATCACATCACTAAAATAGACAATGTGGTTTGTTTGGTTTTTTTTTTACCAGGAGAGATTTTTAAGATGGGAAGATCTTTCTAAAACAAACTTGAATCACTTCAACTTTTGCATTCTCTCTCTGTTTCTTCCTCTCTGAAATGACCCAGGGCTTGCCCTTGCTTTGGGGAATGTACTTCTGATTTGTATGTTAGGAGGCTGAGAGATATGGAGTAAACTCTTACTACCTCTTGCTGATGTAAAGCATCACATAGCAGATGCCTGAAGCCCTGCTCAGTGGGGTTGATGTGAAACAATAGCGGACCCCTGGGAAGACCTTTCCTTCAACTTCCACAGGACCCACTGTAATGGAGAGAGAGGTCTGTGGCTGTCCATTTAAAAAGCCTCTCCTTCACAAAGCCTGTAGCAATGTGGCCACCACTAGGAAGAGCCTTCTTGTTGTGCTAACTAGGAATTCTCATTAATTGGTATCACTACCAGAGTCCCTGAGCCTCAGTGCAAGCGGCAGGGGTTATAGCGCATGAGAAAGCCCCCATGCAATGGCATTGCTGTGGGTTAATCGAGTACTAACGAGCCAAAAAGATGAGCACCTGCATTAAGAAACAGGACCAGATCATGAAAAACACAACACAACCCCAGGCAAAAGCTCAGGCATCTTTAGTCAGGGGTACCCTGTCAGCTACAGGGGCCCACACAGAAACAGCCACACCATGGTAGGCTACAAGGAGTCAATGGCAATGTCCATTATTTCCAGCCAGCAGCATGGGCTAAGAAGAAAACTCAACACAGCAGGGGACAGTGGCTGCAGCCTGGCTCTCCTGCACCCTTCAGAACCTTCGCTTGCGGGGCATGAGGTCAGTGGTGAGTTGGGCTTTCCCTGACCATGCTAAAGAAGAAGAGGTACCATATGGTCACTGCTTCCAGGCACTCCCAGGAGTGGTGTATTATGTTGCCATCTTTTATAGCCTGAAATTATACTAACCCTCACCTAATTTCCAAGGCCACATTTTTAGTGAAGGGCAGATGCAGGAGGCTCTTGGCACCAGACTGTCTCCTCTATACCTGTGAGCCTGAAAGTGCAACCACAGGGCATCCTCCAAGATCTAAGTGTCCAAGGGGCTTGGGTGCACTCATACACTGCTGAGACCACTCTCCGGTCAGCCTCAGGAATGAGTGATGGTGCTAGGCAAGCTGAAGGTGGGGAACACTTGCATTTGTTCATTTGGTTGCAGTAAAGGCTTAGAAAATTAAAGAGAAAAACTCTTCACAGCATGCTTAAAATAAACATAGTCATTCTTTAGCTTACAGAGTAATGCCTTATACATAAATAATTCAAATGTCTCGCTCTTTCACAGAAAGTAACAGAGATAAACCTTCAAGGTTGATATATGGGAGCTGGTGTTACAAATCACATAGAGTCAAACCCATATCCTGCATCCAAACAACCAGATATCTGGTTCCAGAATTGATCTATACACTGCCTCCCTTGCCCTGGAAGGAACTGAATCAGGACCCTCCTTGGAAGACCATCCCCATCATCAACCTCTGGTATGGATCCCAACCCTGCAACCTCAACCTATTGCTGAAATCCAGTTCTTTACATTTGCAGAGGTAAGAAATCCTGGTTGGCAGCTGCAGAAGGAGCCATTGTCTTCTCCAAGGTGCATTAATCCATATGTTTTGGAGGTGACCAAACTAACTAAGCCTATCCAAGCTGGATTGCTTGTAGCTATTTCCATTTCTTGTCTGCCAAGCTGGTTACTGAAGCAGCAAGGCTAGGTATTGCAGAGTCTAGCATCATTTGACTAAAACTAGGAGCGTTTATGCAGAACAGCAATGTGGCAACAGATAAAGAAGCTAGCGGGGCTGCAATGAGAAATCTGAGCTTTGATCAAGGAGGCAGCAGCATTTGACTCCATCTGAGCTGGCAGGCAGATCCCATCCCAAAGCAAAATAAAATATGTGATTCTTTTCAGCAGATGAAATTCTCCCCAGTGGTTTGTTCCTCCCAGGATCATATTATGTGATCTCATTGTCTTTAAAGTCTTTCCCCTGAGGAAGCCGATCGTTTAATATAGACTACAGCGTTAGCATCCGGTATTAAATCAGTCAGGCTACTCTGAAACAAGGCGAGTGGGCGTCCTGGAAAGGAAATAAAAATGCAAGTTTAATAGAAGAGATAGGTTCACCTTGACCTATGCTATTTATTGCAACAGACATGGGAACCCACTGCTTGCTCAACTGAGGGTCACTCCACCCTGCCGTACATATGTTTCACACTCCCAGTAAACTCCAGTTTGACACTCCCAGCAAACTTTAGAAGCTCACCGAGTGTGCAAAAGAAATGCACAATCGGGCCCCAGAGGCTTTTATGTCTTGTTTTGCTTTAAAGAGTTGCCCTAAGAGGGAATAGTATGTTCCCACAGCTCTCATTAACCCAAGCAGCAAAGTCAGGCACTCTTCATTTCAGCCACACACTTTCAGCATCTTTGGCTGCAAAGATGTGCTGCAAAAACAAGAGGAAGAAAAGCCATTAATGGACCGTAGGCAGGGTGCGGGATGGCAGGGACCAGCAGCCGAGCCAGATGCTGCAGAAGGGCTCTGCTGTCCCACGCGCCGCAGCTTCTGCATCCCCACCGCTGTGCTAAGCAGGTTCCCTCCAGCCGGGCACCGAATGCAGCCGACAACAGCTGCCCCATGAGGAGGCCAGATGTGGTGTGTCAGGCACAACTCACACAACCCACTGCTGGTGTGAAACCAGCTCGAAGAGATTTATGTCGCATCAGTGTAAGCGCTCTTATGTCACTCGTTAGCCACATGCCAACTGCACACGAAGCCACAGAAATCTACATTTTATGGTAGTTTGGTTGGTTTTGTTGTTGTTTTTTTTTTAAATGTCATGTGAACCAACAAGATGTGATTCTTCAGCACCGTTGTGAGTGAAAACACTCATTTACCTCATTTAGTGCTTCACTTTCTAAGTAACAATTTAGTTCACGATTGAAGTGTCAGCTAAATGAGGTAATTTATAATAATTCTGAAAACATGCTAACTGGAAGAGGCTATAAAGAGATAATTACAGGGACATTTTGTAAATCCATTTGTTTGGGACTTTAGTTTTGATAAAGGGGATAACAACTTGTAAGCTATGATTTTTTTAAATTATAACAATAGTAACCACTTTCTTTTACATAGCTTCTTTCATCTCTAAAAACCCCACAGCTTTTTGCAAACTGTGTCTACCACAGGAATTGTTTAGCCTAACACCAAAGTGAAGCCATCTCTGCATGAAATAAGTAACTATTTAACAATACCTAGCAGTCCCCTGCAAAATTTGTAGAAAAAAGAATCTGCAGAAGGAGAATATAATTCCTTTTGCCTCTCCTTACAAATACTCAGGGGATCCTCAGATGCCCACCGCGGCAGCCATTTGATCTTGAGAATAAGGAAGGCAGCCTTTTATATGCGCCCATAGACTCAAGGCACTATGGATGAGGGCAGCATCATCATCCCCACACCTGCCCAAGGAAGCAGGGGCACCACGTGGCAGCATCTGTCACATCAGCCCAAGCTCACCTGTCCATGTCCTCCGCTGGGTGACAATAAAGCTTTGGCACTGTGACTGGGAGTTACAAATCCTGGCGGCTTCCTCGGCACTGTGAACAGAGAGCAGGCATCCCAGGTGGCTGTAGGAAGGCCAGCACTTGTAGTCTTCCCCTTCCACTGTTCGAAAGCCCTTCAGGGAGATGAAGTCTGGGAACAGAAGCAAGGTATTTAGGGAAACTCTCCAAGGCAGTTTCAGAGACTGGTTTCAATATACACTTAGTATTTTGGATTTCTGTGAAAACTCATAAAGGAAACATGATAGTGATAGATTGAACTGACCTGCTTAGATGGAGTCTGTGGAGCTGCAAAGTTAAAAGAAACCCAAATCCTGACTTTTGGTTCTGCTATGGAGCATAGGATAGCAGTTCTTCCATGGATGTAACAGAGGGGGCAGAGCTCTCAAGGGTGAAGGGACAGGGGAGCGACCACAGGGGTGGGTGACCGCAGGAGGCTGCTGTGTGGACCCACCTTTCTAGCAGGGCTCTGGAGAAGCCAATCTCACACGGCCTCTCCTACACCTCACCCCTAACAGCAGAACCAGGTCACCACAGGTCCAACACCGAGCTTCACAGGGGTGCACTGACCCACCCATCATGGTGCCACCCACAGGTACGGGAGACTTAGGAACCCCAGTGAGGGAAGGGGAGGCCAGATCCTGCTCCAACAGGACACAAGAGACCTGACAAACCTCAGCAAGTGATATTAAGCCTGTTGTTCACTGACTACTAAGAGCCTCACCCCATCTTCCCACACCTTTACGATGGTGAACATTTTGGCCAGTTGCTAAGCCAACAGGTAGGCATCATTGGAAAATACTAGTAATTGCTGCTAATGCTGCTGGTGCAAATAACTGAATATATTTTCCCATAACTGTGCAAATTCCAGTTCTTCCACACATAAAGAGATTTCCTTATTCATGCCACCACCACCACTCCACCATCTCAAGTGAATGCTCAGGAAAATGCAAGTCACAGTAACCACAGGACTTTTGAAGCCTTCTTCTTGATTAGTCTCATCTCTACCCCTGAACAGGTCATTTTTGGAGGAATGCACCTCATAAAGGCTCATTTATCCATCCACAAGTCCAACAGGATGGCCTTCAGAAAAAAATTTAGAAGGTACCAAGGGCCTAGCTAATCTGCCACACTCATCTTGGTGTCATGGCCACAACCTGTGCTCAGCAGTCAGAAGCCACCAAGTGAAATAAGAAGTTTCAATATCAGCCTGGAAAACTGACCTATTGGTCCAGAGGATAAGATGACCCTGAAGAGGGACATGAGAAACTCAGTTTACTACTTTGGTCTAGTTGCACATTATGAGTATTTAGAAGCAGTGCAAACATATGTCCATATGTAGGCTAGATTGTCTGCACTGCTTTTACTTTGCAAAACAATGCAATAATGCATAGCTACCATGAAGAAACAACAAAAGACTGCTCAAAAAAAAGATACTTTTGATGCTTTTCCTAGTGACTAAACACTGTTTGAATGGATGGGAAATCAGAATTTGACCAGTTACCAAAAGTTTCACTCCCTCATTAGTTATGTTACCTAAAGCATTCAAAGTCATGTACCTTTTAAATGAAGAGGTCTTTTTTGCAGATAGAGCCCAGACTTGTACAGATGTAAAACCTTTTCAAAGGCTTCCAGGGTTTCATTTATTCCATATCGTAAATCACCTACATTTAAAGAAAGAGATGACCAAGATGAGTAATTCCATTAAATACTGTTTAGAGATTTCTAATAAAGAAGTTTATTAATATTAGCTGGTACCTGTTGCATTCAGAATATCACTCAAAAAGGGCCGCAAAGCAGCTGGTGCAGAGTGTGGCAAAAGATAGGTGAAAAAATACCTGCAAAAAAATCCCACAGACTGATTAGAATACAGTAGCTTAATTTCCCTAGTGATTAAGTTGTCTACATTTTCCTGCGACTCGATTATCCATATGCAACCAGTCAGTCTTCTTTGGTTATTAAGTTATGTTTGAGCACTTCGCTGGCATCTCACAGACCATTCCTATGAACTGGGCTGAAACTCTGGTCCTTGCCGCACAGCACGCTGCCAAGTGCCGCATGAAATCTACTTTGCAAAGGTTCACACAACAGAGCTTTCCGTCATTCCTTGGGGCCATTTTTGTGCACTAAGCAATGTGTTTCCCATCAAAGAGAGACCTGTATAAAAGAAGACTCATGCAAGACCTTTCCCTTGCCCTGAAAAGGTTTGGCATTCTTATTATCCCTGGAAAAGCTGGACACTCCCTGACCCACTGCCTGAACCTTCTAGAAAACTCCTGTTCTGCAAGAGACAAGTGTGTTACTGCAGGGCTACAATAATCTATACAGCGATTTGACCTTTAACACTGAATCCTGCAAATTCAGGCTCCCTTACTAAGTCCTCTGTGTAAATACCCAACTGCCAAGGCTTCCCGCAGTCCTTGACCTGCCAAGCATCACCAGCGAGTGGAAGTCATTGTGCTTTGTGCTGGTGGCCTACACAAAGTGCTGCAGCAGCCTCAGCCCATTGCCCTTGACCTGTTCCATAGCTCTTCCACAGGCGCTCATCATCCTTGTAGAGAGACTTGGAGTTCAAAGCAAGAGTTTGCCAGCCTGTTCCCAGCAACGAGACCTCGAAGTGGGTGGGCTTTGGCAGGTAGCCCATGCTGCCACTGCTTTCAGCAAATACAGCCTGCGGATGTCAAGTGCCAGGACTTGTTTGGCAAACATTAAATTTACAGGTGCAACCTTTGGGGCAAGTTCTAGAGGGTGTTGGGTAAAGAGAGCAGAAGAAAGATGCCTGCATTCTCACCAGACAATGACAACATTCTTTTCCTGCCTTATACGGAAAATAAACTGGCTTCCAAGCAATCCTTAACTACGCTACGACAGAGGTGAGGGGAAATCACTGCATGGAAAAAACTCAAGATGCTAGATGCTACATGGCAGAATGTGAGCTCAGTCACCCCAGATTTTCCTCCCATCTCACTGGACATACCGATATGCATTAAAAAGATTCTTCTTTTCATTTATTCCTTCACATTTCCCAATGGCGGAGCATTTCAGAGGAAAGCTTTTTGTAGGGAACTCAAGTGTGCAGTCATTATCTTCCTTGCATGACAGTTCCTCAGTGCTGGCATCATCCATGTCTGTCACTTTTAGGTTTCCATCCACCATAACAAACTGCCTCGGCTGGAAATCCAAGAGGACTATTGAACCCAGGGGGGAATGTGCCAAGTAAAACAGCAGTTTCACAAGACTCAGGCAAATCTGAAAGAGATGAATATGCATGGAAAAAACAGATGAAAAACAGCTATTAAATTGGAAGTAGAACAAAGGGGAGGGCATTCAATGAAATTAAAGGCAAAAAAAAAAAAAAGAGCATATAGTAGTTAAAAGGTAATTATATGTATGCTACAAAATTTATTATCAACATTGCCAGAGGATTTTACTGGTAAGTAGTTTAGCAACATTTTTTTAAAATGTTCATATACAAAGACAGACATTTGCAGTTAGAGGAACTAGAGGAGAAAGCTATGAGGAAAACAATAGCAGCCTTCATGTTTCAGGAGCTATATTGATTTGCTAGCTGAAATCAGAAGGAATTTTTCCCACTCTGGCATAGAATTAATACATTCTCCTCCCTTCCCCCATGCTGTTCCACACAGACTAAGGCTCCATGGTCATTAATACCAGATTCATGCCTTGCTACATCACTCAGTAGTATGAATTTGGGCACACAATCGTGCTTCTGAAGAATTTGCCAAAGCATGCAATATATTTATTGCCAGCTTTTTTTGCTTTTATATCAACTTTCTGGCAGCAGGGAAAGGTCAGACAATACCTGATCCAGCAGAAAGCTCGATAAATGTTTTTTGAACAAACCAGAGCTAGAGGAGCGCATTTATACAGCACCAGCACTTTGTTCAAGTAGCTTTTTGCAGCAGTTTTCATTCAGTATCAGGACCCCGGCATCAGAGGAACTTTATCATCAGCTAGGTGTGCCAGGCAGACCCGCGCCATCCCTCGCTGCCTCCGATAGCGATCTGGACAGGCAGGAGGGCTGGTCATTTGGAACAGCTCACAGAATGGCTCGTATCTGATGTACTCATCAGAGGGGAATCCCATCTGTTTAGATGTCCTAATTAAGAAACAGAACTAGACAGTGCCAGTCTAAGTTCTGTATTAGTACCTTCATCAGTCAAAAGATTACGAAAATCTTAATGTCACTGTACCAGACCTCACCACCAGCTAATCCAGCATCATGGGTTTCCAGATCTCTAGAGACTTTGGCACATTTGAGAAGATGAGGTGCTGGGAAAGCTATGTACAAGCCAGTAAGAAATAGTTTGTAAGCAAAAGTGCAACCCCACGGGCCAAAAGAAATTACTCTGGAAGCTCAGACGCTATTTTAACTTGACAAGTGAAGCAATCCTAAGAATCACAGCTTCACATCCCACGGCTGAGTGAGCACGGTTGCCACACTCCCCCTCTGGCATGGATGGCAAGGCTCCTCTTCAACATTAAGAACCACATGCAGGCAAGGATTTTATTTTGGGACTTCCGTTGCATTTTTATTTTGCCCAAAGCATTTTTTATGGACATTAAGGTACCCATGTTTGTACTTAATGCTCTCTTTCCTCCTGAGAGCCAAACAAGTAGTCGTGAAGCCCCAACTGAGACCTTGAGGCAAACTGTAATACAAGCTATAAACAAAATAAGTGCCATGTCTTAAGTCATTTATATCCTGGGGAGCTTGAGTCCCTATGCAGGATGCTTAGGAGACCAGGCAGATCTCACTAACAGGGCTGCAACGGTAGCACCTACAGCAAGAGGAAAGCAATTTAGTAGTGTTTGTACTACAGTAATACCCAAAGGGCTAAGATCAGAAACATGAAACAAACACATGATGAGAGGCTGCTCAGTTTGTTGCTTGCAATAGGTAATATACAGAAAACAACAGACTTGGAGTGCAGCAAGGTGGCTTTCCCCACTCAGACCCAGCCTGTTGAGGGGCCTTGCTACTAAAGCCTCTCTGTAGAGCGGAACAATACAGAAGAAAAACTAGCAAAATAGTTTAATACTGTGTATTAAACACCACCCCAGCCCTCAGCAAGGTTTTGTAGCCATTTCCTCCCTGACGTAGTTCTTTTAACATCTCTCGACAGAGAAAGAATATAACTGTGAAAGGCCAGACCACGGCTATTTTAATGTGATTTAAAACGAGTGAAAGCAAAACCATGTAAGGACAAATCTACAGAAGCAAACAGAGTGTCAGCATGACAATCCCGTTTGCCCCAGCAGCCACCATGGGATCTCTGCATTTACCCAGTTTGTGGTCTAAGAGAGGCTGATAAAACTCCCTTTTGTTTTGTTTTCTTACTTTAAATCTCTCCTCCCAGGGGGTCTGCAGAAGCTGAATCATCTCCAGGGGGGATCCCAGCTCCATCATAGCGGTGACCCGTATTTCAGGATCTCTGCTATCATCATAGCACTGACCGTGCAGCTGCCGGGAGGGAAGGAGCGATTGTTAGAGAGATGCTGCTGCCAGTGCCAGCAGGTCCGGGACGCCCGGGAAGGGGGACAGCAACGGCGGACCGACTCGGCACCGAGACGCATCCCTCCCTTCCACTCCCCTCGAAAAATTTCCGTACCGATGGATCACATCCCGCATCCCCCCGCTCCGGCGCTCCCCTCCGTACCTGGACGATGCCGGGATGCTGCAGGCGCTGCAGCAGCGTCACCTCCTTCAGCAGCTTGTAGGCGGCCAGGCGGCGGCAGCCGGCCGGCGCCCCGTAGCGCTGCAGGCACTGCCGCACCTCCCGGCCCGCCCCGTGCACCGACTTGAGGGCGACGGCTCCGCCGCCCGCCAGCGCCGCCCGCGCCACCACCTTGGTGAAGCCCCAGCCCAGCACGCTGACACCCGTCACCAGGCTCAGGTCGCCGCAGCCCAGCCCGCCCGCGGCTGCGACCTCCCCGCCCGCCGCCGCCGCCAGGCGCCGCAGGTCGCGCCGCCTCTGCCGCAGCTCCTCCCGCAAGCCCGACGGCAGCGGCGGCGGGGAGCCCGGCCGCCCCTCACCGCCACCGCCACCGCCGCGCCGGCCGGCCGGCAGCGCCAGCAACGCCAAGGCCAGCAGCGCCAAGGCCAGCAGCGCCGCCGCGCTCAGCCGGGCGCCCCGCCGCGCCCGCCCCGCCGCCACCGCCATGGGGAGCGCGGCTGCCCCGCAGCAAGCTCCGGCCGCTCTGCCGCCCGCGATCCGCGGCGATGGGGAAGGCGAGCGGCGCCGAGGGGCGTGTCGGGCGGGCGGCCTCCCCGGCGCCCCCACCCCCGCCGGCCTGGCGCTGCGGGGCAGCCGCTGCCCGAGGGGAGTTCGGGGGCGCACGGAGCAGCGGCGGCACCGGCCGCCCGGGGAGGGGAGGTCGCTGCGGTGACGGAGCAGAAGCGGTTTTAGGAGAGGTGGTCTGGAGTGGGAATCCGAGCTGCCGGGAGTGAGCGGTACAACCCCGCAGACGCCTGCCCCACCCTTCCGACGGAGGCTGTTTATAGCAAAACACGCTGATTTCACGGGCGTGAATTTCGTCAGTCTTGCTAAAGTTACGGCAGAATGCAACCGAGGGATGTAAACCGCATTAAAATTAGTAAGAACGGAGATAACACGTTCTCGTGCCTTTGAAAAGTCTCAGGTTAGGTTTCTAAGAAAAGCAAACACTAGCAGTCACTCCTACTGGAAGGATAAACCCTGTGAGGTTGAAACAGCACTACGCCGGCTAAAGCGTGGAATTGTAATTGTTACCTCTCCCCCCCTCCCAAAAAAAAAAAAAAAAAGAAAAAGAAAAAACACACCCCTAAACCCTCCTCCATCTAAACCAGCCAATCCATGCAGAAGACACCACTTGATCATTGACATGTGAGGAAATCCATCAGCTTGGTGACCCACAGCCAGCTCAGGGCTGCCTCCCGTGACACAGGTACCTGTAGAGGTGAGGAAAGCGTTGCCGAGATGGCTGTGTAGAAGTGGGACAAGGCACCTGCCTGGGCTCTGTCACCTGGTTTATACATGTCTGCACCAGGCACTGCTGTGCAGAAAGTCAGTCAGGTTAGCCTAGGGCCCAGACAGGTGTGCTTTATCTGCTTCCAGTTAAGGCAATATGCTGTTAACTTTCCACACTGAGTGGCCTGAAACACCAGCCCAATGGGTTAATTCACCTTATTATTTACCATTACGCTGCTAGGTTAGAAATTAAAATAACGCTCTGCCTCTCCATCTGGTTTGCTTCTGTTTCTGCCCTAATTTTTTTGGTGGCCTAACTAGCCTGAGAGACCCTCCCTAGGAAGGCAGCATGGCAATGCACTGCCCAGTGCAGTAACCTCCTGAGAGCACACTTGGGTTTTGGAGGATGCATGTTTCACTTTTCCTCTGCTCCTTGGGACGGCTGTTATTTCCCAGCTGCTGCGCTGTTCCTGAAGGACCCAGCTCTGCTGAGCACCTGCAGTTTCTGCCTGCACCAGGAGGAGCCCAGCAGGACGCAGTGGGTGAGAGTACACAGGGTTTGTCCTGGCTGTGAGCAAGCAGATTTTCAGAGAGTACAACAGAGCAGCTATCATGACTGGTGATCCCCAAGACTGTTTTAATAGAAATAATTAATATAAATGATCAACTATAAATAGTTTCCTTTGCAAAAGCCTGCAGAAAGTTTCCCCTCCACTTCTTGCTAGTTCAATACTACCAGAGCAGCATGTGAGGCAGGGTACGAGTGGCAGCACCACAGTGGAGTACAGCTGCTCTGTAAGACTGCAGGAAAAATTAACTCGGAATTCATTGGGACATTTCCAGATGACCGAGTCTGGGAGGGAAATTGGAGCCCACCATACACCAATATGTAAAATAATGTAGAAAATCTCAGGTGGCCTGTGCTTATCCATGCACGTATAGTTTAGGGCTGATCCCAGAACAGCTCTTTCAGTAGCTGAATTTCCTTTGTTGCTTTTTAACCTTAATAGCTCTTTAATTACTGTCCTTATTTTCAAATCAAGTATACATCTGTGTCATATCAATGAATATTCATTGTCACTGGAGAGCTATTAAATACATTTTTACCTGTGTTTCCAAGGGAATGGATACCAGCTGAGTGTAGTATTATCTAATTTCAGCCTGTTGTCAGCACCGTAATAATATCAAAACCTATTAGAGCAGACTCACAGATAAATAAAAATAATAGTGATTGATTATTTATTTGCTTTATAGTAGCACTTAAGGATTCCTGCCAAGATCATGGCTCTGCTGCACAAGGCTTCTTGCAGACAATGGAACAAGTGGTGGCCTTTCCCAACACAGGTGACACCTTGAACAGTAAACACAGCAATGTGCTGCTGCAAGGGTGTAGCAGAGGAGTACATGGTCATTTGAAAGTCCTTTAATTCCTTGAGGATCTGTGCAAATGAAAGAAGGGAAGACTTGGAAGGTGAAGGTGAACGAGACAAGGATCCACCCTTACCAGAAGAGCTGAAAAGACCCCACAGGGCTGGAGTCTTTCCCAGTGCTTGGCTCCAGTATCACCTGGTAGGATCTTTGGGGTGGATCCAGTGTAATATTTACTGGGTGCTGCTGGTTCTTCAGGCACTGGAGATGCTCCAGTGTCTGCTTGTAGCTTACAGTGCTGTAATCTTCTGAGGAAATTGAGTGAGAGCAAAGCTAATTAAAGTCCATTGAAAAGAAGGAAGCAGTTGCTCATTGTTTTTACAGTAAGTCTGTACTGAAGGAACAATTTCTCCTACACCAGTCCAGTGAGGACACTGGCAGAGTCCAAGACCATCAGTTGGACCTCAGTATGGGGCACTATAGCTAGGAAGCAAATCCTGTAGATGGATCAAAAAGGAGAAGGACAGCTGGAGCATGAGGCATCAGTGTGGTCATGTTTCCACAGAGGAGGAGAGGAGATATGTGAAAAACAGCATCACTGCGGGAGGGAGGGCATGGAGAGAAGGAAGGGATGAGAGGCAGAAGTTCAGTGTTAGAACAAAATAGCCTGCTAGCAGGGTTAGCCTACCAGTACAGACTGAGTCTAAAGACAGTCTTCAAACTAGTACAGACTGAAAAAGTTGAAGTGTCAGGTACATTCCCAGGCACCAACACTCGATCTTCCCTGTTAGAGCAGCCCCTGGCCACTAGCACTCTGCTGACAATTCCTGATATGATCTGGGAGTCAAGATGTGCCAGAGACCATTCCTCACACATAGGTTGCTCATGACCACCATATTTTGAAGGGTAAGAGAGCTCAATAGACATGGCTGTTCTGCACCAGTCTGCCTCAGTACCAGGGAAAGGTCTGGGGCATGTTTCCTTGAGGTCCCTTCCAACCTGGTATTCTATGATTCCTTTGTTAATATAGATGTAACTTAAGTGTTTTGAAGAGACAAGGGAAAACAGCACCAATCCTTGAGAAGGTCCTGCTCCTGAGCACTGTCTCACTCCCAGGAGCTCTGGGAGCCTGTGCTGGCTGAAACACAAGGAGGATCAAAAGATGGTTTGTTCTGAGGGTACAAAACCATTGCAGAAGTTCAGAGCACAGCAAGTATGTTATAGGTCCTGGGAGGGAGCAAAGAAGTGCCCAATGTAGAGAGAGCAAACTCTCATCAGGGAGAAGTCTAGCTGCTCACTGCAGTGGGAACCAGGTAGCTTTGACCATGTCCACCCCAGAGCCTGCTGTGACAGTGGAGCAGGACAAGGCCAGGAGACTCTTCAGGGCTTGAACGGGAAATACCCGAGTTAGTACTTTCTGCCTTGTTGAACACCCATCACTACTGGTTCAGAGATGGAAAAAAATACTCACTACCTTACGTGGATCTGTGCCTGGGCACAGGTGGGCACGGGGAGCAGGGCAGGGCTTGCCACCAGACATTTAACACACAGGTCTTATGTGAGACAGGAAGGCATTGCAGAAAATTTTATGAGCTTGCTAGCTTAGATCTCTTTATGCTGTTTTATTTTCCGTGTGCTGAGCCTCCCTAACTTGTAGTACCTGGAACTGAGGGGCTGTGAGTCTACAGCAAGAAACTGAGTGTTTCACAGGGAGTGAAACAAAGAAAAGGGCCCCACTTCAGCTTCAGTGTCACCTGGGTGCAGACTCCAAACTTTACCACAAAATGGACAGGCAGTGATTAATTACAAATAATGTCATCAAGTGTCCTGCAGAGCAGGCCAAAGCATTGGCATGGGCAGGAAGCTGGAGAAACTTGAAAATGATCCTACTGAGATGCTGTCAGGATTGTAGTGTTCCAGTGTGGGCAGTTCTTCCACCCCACTGGTGCCTCCCTTGTCCCTGATAATCACTGAAGGAATGAAGAAAAGCAGACACACTGCCTCAGTGAGGAAATGCTATTCCTCCTGTAAAAGTGCTTCCTTTGTCCCTAAGTCCAGGAGAACACAAGATGTTGTGATTTGGAGCAAAATAGAGAGGAGGCACAATGGCCCTGCCAGACCCAGTACATCCCATCCCATCCCAGCCTTCCATTGTGACACAGCAGAGGGAAGTTTCTGCCCGACTTTATTGCCTTTACTGGCATGTGAGCACTGTATTGAGGAGACGGTTTGGGGTACATGTTGTGGACACCTGCTTTGTGATTGTTTTCTCTCAATAGCAGATGTTGTTAGATCCAGGCAAGGCCTCCTGTTGCAGCTCTCAACATAAAACCAGACCAAGTGCAAATGCATCTGTGGTTAACCCGTGTGCTTGCACTAGGCCCACCATGTCCTAGGAGAACCAGGTTTTTTGAAGATACAGTGATTAGATGTGCAGCACACCCTTAGCATGGCACTCTAAAGCTGCTGCGGTAAAGAAAGCAGCTAGAAGCTGGCCATGGCTGGATAGATGAGCCTGTAAGGGAACAAAATAACCCAATTTCTGCTTTGCATTTGCGGCTTCAGCAATAGAGGGCAGTATCCTATGCTTTCTTACCTACATTCATTCCCACAGAGGCTATAGATGGCGCAGAACATTGTCCACTGTTCAGAAAATATCAGGCTGTGCTACAATTGCAATTACTGTGATTGAATCTCATGCTTCAGAGCTTCTCCTGCATTCCTGCAAAGGGTAGGAGAATTCTCTCATGCAAAATTGTGATTATTTTTCCCACTTCCCTGATGGCACTATTAGCTGAGCTCCTCCCTGGAAATGTAGGTGAAACTGTACATAAGGTGTAGATGCAAAACTGGGAGTCTTCTGTGCTCCAGACCAGCTGGGTTGAGAAAGCACCTCCTTCTCCCATGCCAGTGGTGAAGGAATTTGCCTCTCTCTGAAAGACAGAGACTTCTCTGGGTGTATTCCCCTAACTGGTCCCCTCCTGTCCCAAGAGGTCTAGGCAGCAGCTTTTTCCCTGTTTCTTGACTATGACACTGATCTAGAAGAGATAAGATCAAGCTCCTGGGTTAGCACAAAAACCTGGGGAGAAATCCAGGGTGGGGGGAAATCCTGACACTGAGCACATACGTGAAAGTCTGGGACATCAACGCAGAAGAAGGAGGCAAAGAGGAGGGGGATCAAAGAAACCTGAAGGAGCCATCCATCAAAACAGGAGGAAGACTTAGACACTTCTTGGGAATGAGTGTAGCCATCAGTGCCCTCACCTTTGGGGGCAGCTACTTACCTTGACTCCTGCCAGCTGAGCTCTTGGATGCCTCCAAAAAATTCTGGTCCATCTGCAAATGTGCTCATCCAGGGCAGGGTGAAAGCATGAGGAGCTGCTGGAGGGCAGGAGCCGTCCTGAGCAGCCTGGCTTTGCAGTTCCATGTAAACCAAGAAACCCTTCTGCATCCAGCCTCCAGGAATGCCACACAGAGCTGTGCTGGGCCCCACCTGGGTGGCACCCATGGAAAAATCACCCCACCAGCCATTTCTAGGTTTTTTCTTTGCTTTGGCCAAGAGCCAGAAAAAGGAGATGAAAATTAGCTGCAGGTATGATACTTTCCTGCAAGCAGCTGGGAAGGACGCTGGGGGAGACAGACCATGCTCTGCTTTTTTGCCTTACTGGCCACGATCCCTAGCAGAGTGCTTGGTGCAGGTAATGACTACTTGCCCTAGAAATGAAATAACATGTTTCTCCTCCAGAAGAAGGAGAAACTGACCTTTTCTGTGATGTCCAAGAACGCTGCAACCCCCAGGTCTCTTCATAGCCCATGGCAAGCACAGCTGTGTCTCCCTAGGCACTTCTGGCCTGAAGTTTCTCAACAGTGTTTGACAGAGCCTATGTCAGCAGTTGGTTGGCATCCAGGGCCCCAGAGAGCAGGTTTCCTAAACCTGCTTTTTTTTTTTTTAACAGACAAGGTATCACCTCCTGGCTGGGGGCACAGGATGAAACTGCAAGAACACTTCATGGCATTTGCACAACATCACAGGGCATCATCTACTCCTGCAGTATGACAATGCCCTGGAAAAGCAAGGGCAGTTTGTCTCCTAAGAGAAGGAGCTGTCAAGGCTGAGGAACAGGTGAGCTTGCACAGACTAGGAGAGCTTGCCATCTGCTGGAAGGCAATCAGCATCGACAGACGACAGTATGACAAGAGCTCTTGGGTGTAGGATGGCACAGGAGAAAGCCCTGTGTCAGCAGTCCCTGGAGAGCTGGATGGCACTTGGGCTTGCACAAAGCAGGAAGAGCATCCTCGGAGGGAAGGAAGCACCAATCTTGTGCAGATGAGGTACGACAAGACTCACTGCAGGGTTTTAACATGCTACCATCCCCCTTGAGCGCTCCTTGGAAGTACCTGTCCCCATTGTGGAGGTAGCAGAAGGGAATACGTGTTTGTGCAACTAATGCATCTCATTCATTAGCAGGGCCAAGTCGAGAGCTGACATGGTGGTGTCTCACATCTCCACAACACAGTTTGCCAGCATGTCTGTTGAGCTGTCTGTGTGCTGTTCACAGCTTCCCCCACCACTCACTGCACTGCTGAGATACTTCCCTCCCTTCCCACCACTCACTGCACTGCTGAGATACTTCCCTCCCTTTGACATATTCTCAGCCTTTTCTTACACTACCAGCACATGTAGCCCAACTGGCATTGAGCATCCTGCTCCTGAACACATCAGCTCCAAGGAACACACAACCAGCTGGAGAGTGCTCCGTTTTCCCAATCAGATTTTATTAATGTCTAGGAGGATATAAGCTGATCTTTAGCACAAGGGATTGAAGAGCTGGTCTACCAACAGATAGACTAAATCTTCCCTAGCAATACAAGTATTGGTACCTCCAGGTATAAGTCATATTAATACACCGTACAACACTGGTTATGTTATCAAAAGCCACATCAACCTTATTGGCCTGTTATCCCACTACTGCACTGAGATAGAGCACAACAGCAGCAGAACCAGGGAAAGCTCTGGAATTTGACTCTCCTGGTGTGGAAACCACCATGGGAACTTGACAGTGTACAGATCAGATTCTTACCATTTTAATTCAAAAAGGTAAGAAATAACAGTGGAAGCACCAGATGTCTCAAATTTCCTGTATTTCAGGCCCAAACTCACATTATTCACCTGTTTCTGGAAGGCAGCATTTTCACATGATCATTTTTCCCGAGCAGAGCCACGCTGCAAGCCTGTACACAGTGAGCGATTTTGGCAGAGCTGCAAAAAAAGGGGGTGCAGGACCTTCCCCTGCCTCCTGGCTCAAGTTGCACAGGTGTTTCTTCAGCAGCAATATAATTTTAAGCAGCATTTGGTTCCAGGCACCTACTTCCAAGCCTGCTGTACCTATTAGACCCTTTGGTCCAAGAATTCATGTAGCTTTGGGATGAGCCAGATGGGGAAAATGAACCAGGTTAAAATAACTGTTGCTCCACATTGCTTTTATCAATTGTTCCTCTCATTTAGAGGAAGGACAGGAAAATTGCTTTGACCAAGAGAATAGCTAAATTATCTTCTTAAGTTCATCCCAAATCTTGAGGTCTTCTATGAAATTCCTCAAACAAGAGCTTACTTACACCGTATTGTGTTGTAAATCAAGTTAGTGGAAACGATCAGCTGGGATTTGAGTTTAGGTTTGTGTGAAGCCTCAGGGATACTCCAGTGAAAGGACATTCTCTTCCAAGTCTGGTCAGAACCAAACAGTCTGTCAGGAAAAGAACAAGCTTTGCAATTCCAGGTATGCTTCTAGATCAAAGATGTTCCAACATATCTAGAGTGACTCGCCTAAAGTTTTCTTCAGTAAATTATGAGGAAGGCTAGGTAAAAGAATTAGCCTAGTAACCCTCTAAAGGGGCCTGCAAAATCTAACCTTTGATTAGTGTGAAGATCTTCAAAATCAGAAGAATTGCTACCACTACCATGTCACGCTACTTCACCGAGTAGTCATGCCTGGCAGCCTCCTGCACAGCTCCTGGGCTTTAATTTACACATGACTCCATCTAGTGGCCTTATGGTCCCAGCATCCACGAGTTTAAAACTCTGCCCGGGTACCAGCTGGAATTCAAACCTCTGCAGCAGTTTTGCCATCACCACTTTCGCCTCCATCTGTTAAGAAGAAAAGCAAACTCACCATCAGTGACAGCAAATACAGCTTGGACTGCAGCTACTTAAAGTCACTGTGTTATGTCATGCTGCTTTGCCAATATAGAGATTTAAAAGTGAAATGTTACTCTGTTCATGCAGCCAGCTGAGTTTGGGCAGGAAGAACAGAGTCGCGTGGGGCTTTCTGGATTTGAAGGCAACTGAGCATCACTGGGATTGGTCCTTGTGTTTATGCATTAACCCCGTTTTGGAAATCAGAGTGTAAAACTAAACATTCTAACCTGAAGATTTTGAGAACTGGTGCTTAGATGAACTCACAGCACAAACCTGAAGAGCTGGCATCCTACAGTTCTGAAATGCTTTCTGCCATGCTCATGTACTTCCTCAAACTGTTCCCCCCATCCACACAGACCCCTCCTCACCTTCTCAGTGCCAGTCCTGACTCGTGCCCCTCTGCCAGTTGACACTGTCCCTGCATTGACTCTGCCAGCTGCAGGCACAGGATGGTCCCCAAGAGGCCCTGTGCAACCCCTCTGTGTCTGACCTCAGCTGGCAAAGGGATGCTGACTCTAATTCCCATCACAGGGTTTGGATTCAAGCAGGGTGACCCAGGACAGTTCAGAGGGCGAGCAGCCAGCTTCACTCTCCCTTACAGGTACCTTGGCTATGTGCAGGGACATGGGTGACACGGGATAAGTTTGGGCCATGTATGGTGAGGAGCTTCCCTCCAGAGGGAAAAGGGTCAGTGCGCCACCAGCGTGGCCTCTAGTCCCCCACAAACAGCCACGGCCAGCACACTGAGCAGGCCCAGTGCTCGCTAATGAAGCCTCATTCCAGGCCTCTGCTTACCTGTGCAAACACCTGCCCGATGCAGGATCGAGGTCCCAGGGAGAATGGAAAATAGCAGTAATATGGCCTGCAAAGAATAATGTTCAAATCTCTCATTCTGATGGCTTGGTTCTAAAGAAACAAGCAAAAAATTTCATCACAGCAGCAAGCAAATGGTCTAAATACCACCCTACTTAGCCAACTTGTTAAGACAATCTCCAAATTAACTTTTTTCTGCTTCAGAGTAGCAGTGCAGCTCTGCAGCAGATTTCCTTGTCATCTCTGTTTACTATATGGCTCAGCTCACAGAGCTGTTTTGATGCGTGCAAACCTTATTTCAAAGTTGAATGTCAAGCATACTCTAAATGCTCTCCAGCCCATCAGGAGAACTTAATGGTCCACCCAATTATTGCTCCTTTGGACAGACCCGAACCATGTGAGCTAGGGGGTGTTTGGTTCAGGAGACCACACTAATTCTAGACTGAAGTAAAACCCCTGGCTCACAAAGCAGTTTGATGCAGGGATCAGCACCAGCTGTTTAGGTCACTGATCCCTCCTATTGCACTCCTGCCTACTGATAAAGTGAGGCTGTCTGCCCCCACAGCTGAACAGCATCTTCTGTCCCTCACCCCATTGTCCCCTCTTTAAATCTGCAGACACTTAAAGAATCCTGGGGTCGGGGCTGCCCCACATTAAGCGTCTGTGTTAAGTGTAAGGCAAATATTCAGCCTGGTTTTGGCCCAAATCTTTGGTTTTTACCTCAGTATAAACATTAAATAATATTAGTATTGGTCTTTTTTCGCAAGGTATCGTGTGGTATAAAGAGCTTCTGAACAGATACTGCACATTATTGCTTTCTATTTGCATTTGGTTAAGGCTTTAGTGTTACTCATACTGGAATGGGAAAATAGTTCTACCCTACTTTCTTCCCCTTGAAATCTCTTCCTGTAATGGTTCCTTATTACATATTCAATAACCCGAGAGTAAAAAGAAACTCACTTAGGTGCATCTTTGCTAAATCGGTCTGGATTGAAAGTGAGCGGATCCTTGAAATACCTTTCCATCCTTCCCATTATATAAGTGCTTAACTGCCAAAAAAGAGTTTATTTGCATTAGTCAGCACACTGAAAACCTCTCTTTCTTATCACAGGTACAAAACCATAACTGCCTTCCAGTCCCCAGGCAAAAATGGTCCAGAGTCCCAATTCATACCCTAGTTTTGCCCAAGAGAGGCATCAAGAAATATACTCTGGGAGTGTTCTGGCCCTCTGAAACACATTATATTTGGATCAACTGCAGCCCCTAAAAGCTGCTGCTGGTGGATGGGACAGACTCACAACGAGCGTCGTGTTTGCAGGAATTCTGATGCCATTGACGACGTGCTCCTTCTCCAACCAGCGTACCGTCCCCGGGACAGGCGGGTACAGCCGCAGTGATTCCTTCAGAACCTGGGTCAGTGAAAAGCACAAAAGGTCAGTTAGTTAATAGAGGGCAGGAAGCTGAAATAAAACTAATTACCTCCCTGTGGCCTTTTGCTTTGGCTAAATGGGAGCTTTTGACTTGTGGAACAGATGCTGCTCTATCTCCCTTGGACTCCTGTGGACAAAACACATGGCTAAGTCAGCTCCTTCAGGCCTGGCTCTTTCTTACAACTGGTAAAATACAGAGAAAATGAAGCAAAAACCCCAAGAGATACCAAGCATTGAGCAGACCTAACACGTCAAGTCAGGTCAACCACTAAGTGAAAAAGTACTGGGAAGTAAATTCAAAGAGAATATCTAAGGGTGAAGCCTCATGCCACTGAGCTCCCACTCCTGCTTTTGTCCTGCTTCTGCTGCCTGGGGAGCTGAGCCAGGTCAGAGCACCCAAATAACAAAAAACAACCTGGCAAAGGAAAATGAATAGGGTACAGTGAGAAAAAAAACGGAATAAAACCATTTCTTTTGGTGGCAGTGAGCTGTAAGAATGGCTTATTTCATCAAAGTGAAACCTAATTAACAGTGCACATTAGCATTGCACTGCAAATGCAATTAACAGTGTGTATGCATGAGTGGAGTAATGAAAGAGAAGCATGGACAAAAGGATTCAGAATTGGCTGAGCGACAGGAGAGGAGTCCCATGGTCTCTGATACTCCAGTGATGGCCTGGCTCTGCCCAAGGGTGACCATGATTTTGATTGCACAGATCCAAGCTTGTTCTTTTAAATAAACAGACTGCTTTGGGAGGCTCTAATGTGATCTGTCTTAAAACTAAAAGGCTTAGACACCTCATCCTAATTGGAGTGGTATAATTGTGAGGGTATTTGGAGGAGCCTAAGGAAACCTGCTGATTTCTGTAATGACAAAGAGATGCTTTTTCCTTATGAAAAATACACCTTTCAAATCTATCCACTGCCAAGGCACAGTGATTTGTGAGATGGGATACGACAAATGGTAAAACACCATCATCTACCTCGGCAGGGCAGTTACAGAGAAAAGTGATCATGGTAGACTACTAAAATAAATAGGGGAAATGTAAGCAGAAGAAGAGCTGCCAGGGTTGTGATTCAGCCTCTCCTGGGGGCTACTGGTGTCCCTCATCTTGTAAAAAAGGACACGCAACACAAACACTGGTGAGCAGCCAAGCCCTGGCTGTGCAGTTCATTACTGACTGGCATTTTACGCACAAGACCTCTTTTAGGATTAAACTCTCTCTTACTACAACCCCCCCCCCACCAAGTGACTGAGTAAGGTTTCAAGACTGAATAATAAAAAATAGAATTTAAAAAAACTAGCCATTATTTTTGGGTGTCCTCAAATCCTGCTGAGTTTATGGCGCATGGTGAGATCATAGCTGGAAATGCCTTAGCAATCATCAAAAATAGAGCTGTGAGTCTGGGAACTGCGTGGGATTCACACACAGGTTGGGCTCAAAGTTGCAAACCATTCTTAAAATACAGCTATGGTTTCAGCTTAAACAGGTAGGGATTAAGCAACTCCACTCTAGCTCCTAGCTAAGTAATAATTACAGAAAGCAGTGAAGGAATCATATAGGATTTTGGAAATAAATTTGAGGACCATCCTTCCCAACAAGGCCGGGCTGCTGTAAATGGCTCATGGTACATTCTTGCTGACTCTCTGGAGATAAACACCGTCAGGATAAAATACTGGCATTGTTCTTAGAAGTGTGGGGCTTCTCCACGACATGGCAGAGGTGCTACCAAACAGCTCTGACTGGTATTTTACCTCACTCCTACAGTACCTGCGATAAGTAGGTGAGTTTGCCAAGATCCTCATAGTCAATGTCTCTTTTGGCACCAAGAACATCATCCACTTCAGCCTGAAGCCTGCAGTTAAATTAAAAAAATGTTAGTTGCAGACACCCATTTCTTGCTAGGCAAGTTAACAAATTACATTTTTTACTTTCCAGGCACTGAGTTGGACTTTGACTCCCATCCTCAGGCAAAATGCCTACCGATTCCCAGCCAGCCTGCCTGAACTCGTGCCTCATATCAGGATGGAGCAATGTGCATACAGTGGAGCCGAATCAGGGATTCGTGACCAACTTTGAAAAAGGTCACCTAGATGGAATTGGAATAATTCATCTTAAGCTTTTTAAAAAATTTAGACGTATTGGGACTATGAAGCTGTTTGTTTTGTAACTGAGGCTATTGAGGTATTGAGAATTGATCCTAGCTTTTAAATAATCCTTGTAATTAAGTTCACCTTGAAATCAACAGCAAACTGGGTTTGCAAATTGGAGAGCACATACCTTTCCAGTATTTCAGGATGCTGACCCAGTGCCATTACTGTAAATGACAGCTGATTAGCAGTAGTTTCATGACCTAACAACACCAAAAATTGATGTAAAGGTTAGTATGAAATAATAAAATGATACAAAGATGGTCTACTAGTGTGATTGTGAACAGGAAACTTTAAATGTCAGGCCTCAAATGTTTTATTTCAAGTATGCTAGAAATTAACAGAAACACTAAAAGGGATGTAAATTCCACATAAGGAGCTTTCAAGAGTGACAAGAACAAGACACAGCTGGTAAAGATATGAGCCATCTTGCCCAACTCAAAGCTGCAGTGGCTGCATACGGCACCTCGTGGTTATGGGCTCCTGAACAGAAGGGCCAGCAACATTCAATATTGGCCTTGTCATGTTATGGGACGTGCAGTTCTGCCAAGAAGCAAAGATTCACTGGTTTTGAGGGAAAACAGAGCTTCTAACCATCTTTCCTTGAAATGTCTGCTTTATGTGGATAGTTTTTGTTTTTTTCATGGATACGTATATGTGCTATTTTGAAGTGTTACAGAAAACAGACTTCTGCAAAGATGTATTTGTTGCAATAACATCTTTATTGCCAAAGAACAGTGTTTTGACCTCAACTTCTTCAGAACATAAACCCTCCTGACTTGTAAGATTGATCTTTCTATGGTGTTTAACTCACATATCATCTCAGCCCCTGCTTTTTCTGATGGGTTTGACAGTGACTTCTCCTACCAAGTGCTGACTAATGCACTTAAGGCAAGAATGGTGTTTAGTCATGTGGGTGAGGTGACACACATGGAATATGTTAAAGATGCTTTCAGCAGGGTTTAGCAGGATCTGGGAGGAAGGGCCAGAGCTCCATGGGGAACAGCCCTGCAAAACAGCAAGCAGCACTGCCCTCTGCACCACAGGTTGGAAACAACTGGCCTGGCAATATTTGCTGTGTTGGTATGAATGAAGGAGGATAACACATCATTTACCTATAAGAAAACTAGGATTTCTCTTCAGACCTTGCCCAGATGGTATTACACCAGTGTAATACTGCTGTCTGATAACCAAGTGACTCCTGGTTACAGCAGCATCACATGGACTGAGCAACAACCCTAATCATGACCCTGTGGACAGCCCAAGAAATGAGTGCAGCTTCCCACATGACATATCCAAACAATTAAATAGCTACCAACCTGCAACAAAGAAAGTGACAAAGTTATCCAGAATGTTTTCATCATCTCTAGTTTCCTCCAGAGCTGCCAAGAGAAAAGCAAATTATATTAGAAAACAGCTCCTGTGCCTCAGCTGAACAGCCAGAATGCTCTGCCCTATTCTGCACATTTGGTCTGAGGTGGCATCAAGAGGGGATGCTGAACGAGCAACTCAGCAGTGACTTGCAACCAATATTTGATCCAACACAAAGAAACAGGGAATTTTCAAAGCAACTCTCATTATCTTCAGGGTGAAAAAGACATTAAAGGAGGATCAAAGTTCAGATCCCCAAAACAATCCTCTCTGAATTTCATGGCAAACCATTCCACAGAGAAATTCACTCAAACAGCAACGTGTCGCCTACCATCTCCTTTCAGTATCTGTGTAAGGATATCCAGGGTGACTTCCTTCCCATTCTGGATGTCCTCTCTCCTCTGGTCAAGACACTCCTTCCCCACACGCCGCAGCAGCCTCACACTCTCCTTGACCTCCTTTATCAGCTTCTGTTTCCATGGCATGTACTGAATACAGAATTTCTTTAGTAATTTTATTCCTTTTGCTGGTAAAAAATATTGCAAGTGTTCTTTTTCAAGTGAGCACCTTCTTTTCTGCTAAATGACATTCGTCACGCAAACATCTGCTCTCCATGGAGCAAAGTGAACCTCCCCAAGGTAAAGAGTTTGGTCTGAAATGAGAAATATTTCAATCTGTGCATGCTGATGTCTTCTCTTGTCAGAGCTGATGTTTTGGGCACCGTAAGCAAAATTCCTCATGGAAAGAAACTGCAGCATGCAATACAGAATCTCACCTCTGAGGCCAAAAAGAAAAATAAGAGCTCTAAAAGCCTGAACTACAGCTTTCATGAGAAACTGTGGAATGATTTTTAACTTAAATATTTCATATTACATCCATAATTTCCTAGCACATGAATTTGGGCCAAAAATATATTTTTTTTATGGTAAGAAAGTTCAAATTTTTTTCCACCCTGAGTGAAGGCTGCCATCCTTCTTGGACAAATGGCAAAAATCTCAATTTTTGCAGTGGTGGGTGTGAAAGTGTAAAACCTTCTGAGAGGACACATGCAGGGGGAAGGAGAAGGAAGAAAGACACAAAGGAAGCATTAAATGTTAATTTTGCAAGTGTTTTAAAGCACTAATGGATTTTATCTTGATACATGTTAGAAGGAAAGGGCTACTGTCTCCCCATTGCATATGGACCTTGCACATCTCCAGCCCACCAACTCATGCAGGAGCAGAGGCTCCAGCTGGATGCAAGGAGAGAGGACCAAAGTGATGACTGTACAGACCCGTATGAAGGGGATGCGCGTCTTGGTCATTCCTTCCAAAGCCACAGTCACAGCACGAGGGAGAGGCGTCTGGTCATTGCTTAGCGCGTTCAGTTCCAAGCCAAAGGCTACCTGAGGAGTGGGAGAGAAAAAACCAACTCGCTGCATCCTCCTGGCTCCCTGGGACTGAGGTGAAAGAGCAGAACCTCACATCGCCACCTTTTCCCCTGAAAGCACCTCAGGCTAGAGCCTGCCTTACAGGAGGTTGCAAGGGAAGGGTAATATCTACATTATGCTTCCTCCTTATTTGGGGGTGGGATTAATAATTTACTATTACATTCATCCCAAACTGTTTTGCTTAGAGAAGGGAAAAGCCAGCCTAAGGCAGATTTCAGGCTGACATATAATGGTAATATTACAACATCCACACATGAATGAGCACTGGTGTGACCCTTTCGGCACGGAGGGTGGGAGGTATGAGGCTGTGACAGCTTTTGCAAAGGGTCCCCATCCTGCAGGCCACACCAGGACTGTGCAGACCCTTCCCTAACTGCCCTTTCCTATGGCTGAGCCCAAATGGAAGTGGCACAGTTCAGCTCTCCTGGCACTGCTGGGTAACGCTCTTGTTCCCTGGCTCCAGTTCCTGCTCCCATCCTGCCGCCGGTACCTGCTACTTCCATTCCTTCCTGCCAGCCGCAGTGAAAACACGAAAGCGGACAGCTGGTACCTTTGCAATGATATCCATAGTCACCCGGCTCATCATCGTCAGCATGCTAAACTCTTTTTTTCCATCTGCCTTTTCCTCTAGCTTCATCATCAGCTCCTCTGCTTTTTCATTAAAAGTTTCCATCAGACCAATCAGGTAGCTGAATAATTAATAAAGATGAGTGATGGGGGCTCTGGAAAGAACATCTTTGCTCAGGCAAAATTATTTTCATTATTTTCCATTGAAAATTGTAAAAGATTTTTGCTTTTTAATTTATAATAAATTTGCCTTAATACTTTAAAAAGCAAACAGATAACATGAGCTGAATTCTTCTTAGAACAGCCCCGCTCCATCCTGCCATGTAAACAACAGCTGTTGTGGCAAAGGGCTTTGGCCTCTGGATGCCAAAGCAAACAGACTTTATCTTCAGGCCCTAAACCAATGCATCAAGGCACACACAAGCAAACCAGACCAACCCCCTGCTTATCAGTCACACCGTATCTCCCACAGGGAAGCACTCAGGGGAACAATGAGGCTTGCCCATGTCAAATCCCTAAGGTCTGTTTTCCAACAGGATAATGCAGCCATCGCCACACTCATGGATACGCAACACAGAATCACAGAATGTTAGGGATTGGAAGGGACCTCAATAGATCATCTAGTCCAATCCCCCTGCCGAAGCAGAAACACCTAGATGAGGCTACACAGGAAGGTGTCCAGGTGGGTTCTGAATGTCTCCAGAGAAGGAGACTCCACAACCCCCCTGGGCAGCCTGTTCCAGTGATCTTTTACCCTCACTGAGAGCCCTGGGACCTTCCTGCTGTCACTCAGCTCACAGGGATGTCACTGCCCCATGGGAAGCCAGGTCAAGTTGCACTTGTCATGGAAATGGTGCGTTGGCCTCCAAGTAAAACATGATCAAATAGTCATTATCAAATAATGGATCAACGACAGGGAGAATCATGAAAATACAGTAGAAATAACAGTGATATCGTCACAGAGATATTTGCCTTACTTTCGGCTGAAAGCTGGATCCATTATCTTCCGCTGCTTGTGCCAATGCTCGTGGTTGCAAACAGTGACCAAGCCATTCCCTATAAACCTGGCATTTAGGATAACAAGGAAAGGAAGTTTTCAGCCAGCCAAATCCTATGTAGTCACGAAGATATAAACTCTTTCACATCTACTTTCTTCTATTTTTCCCACATGTAGGGAGCATCATGCTGCTTCAAGTACATCACTGTAGACAACGACTGAACTGCAGATGTTTTGCCTGGTAGATGTGAACTGCCAAGTCCAACAAGATGGTGGTTCATTACAGTTTTCATGCAAATAATATAATAACAGGATTATTATATTTTTAAAAGCTTCAGACTAACAGAGAAAAATCCCCTTTTTTTGTTACTGAACTTAGAAGCTGGAAACTCCCATGCATTAAGGAATAATTCAGTGCTTTACAATCTAAGCGAGACGTTTGGTGAAGGTCTTAAGCAAACTATTCTGAGACTAACTGAACGTTCACGGGGAGGAAAAAAAAATTATCAATGTAAAAAAATCCAACATAACCTGCTCCCTGATTGGGAAGACATTTGACTTGACACATAATTTTATAGGTACATGCTGCTTACATATGTCTGGAACTAGTTATTAATCCCCACAGTAAGGTAAATGGTCTGAGTCAAAGTAAGTGTCATGCCTGCAATGTTATTAATCTTTCACTTATTTTCAGATCCAAATAGCTTCAGACAGGTTTCACCTACCTCTCGCCAAATATGCTGAAGATACGACTGTACACCAGCGGATCCTTTGAGTATTGTGGTGACATCAAGAACTCCTAAAATCAAATCTCGGGTCAGTGAATACTGAGTGCAATCCATTTCCCAGACAAAACATAAAAAGCCACTCACACGTTCACTCTTTTCCTCCTGTAGCAATAGTCTGAAGACTACATGAATTATTTGGTGTGCCCTGATTCCCCAGTTCCCGTGCTGCTAGCTTGTTTTGCACACCTCTAGTACTTTTTGACCAATGACCTGAAATCTCACTCTCTGGTTATTGCAAAGATTTAGAGGAAGAAATTCAGTCCCTTGTGCCTCACTCATCTGAGATATTAAGCTCTTGCAGAGAGTCTGCTTTTCAGAAATGGTGGATACTTGCTCCGTCTGTTGTTTAAATAAAGGTAACAAAGTAAATCAACTGATCAAGGAAGAAAATAAATCAGGACAGCCCAGAGAGCAGCGCACCTCATCCTCCCAACCCACCCGAGCCGTACTCTCTGCAGACATGGACTGGCTGCACCACGCTGCTCTGAACATCAGGCACCACCTCTCTCTTTCTGGAGGGACGGGCCCACCCCCACTGTTGATTCAGCTTTATTTTGCAGTACCTTCACTCCTTCAGGGCTCACAATCATTAACGAGACTCTGTGAAAGGCATTAAGCCGTACAACAGGTCCATATTTCTCTGCCCTATAGGACAAAGAGAAAAAAGAGAATTACGGTACAAACCATCAACATGTAACAGTTTAGACCTAATAACCTCAAAGGACCCCAGCAGTATGCACTGGGAACTACCACAGTCTTCAGCAAATAAAGCCATTAAGAGGAAGACCCATGATCTCTTTTCTAGCTCCTCTACCAACCTTTTGAACGACAATAAATAAGTAATTCAGGGCCTCTGTGCCTTGATTTCCCAACCTGGGCTACAAAGCTACCCCATTTGATGTTAATGATGTGTCTCAACTTACCACTGCAGGAAGAGATCATGCATAAACTCCTGTTTCCTCAGCATTCTCCACAAGATCGGCAGATGTCCAAATATAAAGCTGCAGAAAATGAAGGTTAAGAGTGTCACAAGGATGTCAGCACAGGATTTTGTATGGATTGCTGCTCAGTGATGCAATACAACTGTTGCTCATGTTCTTCTCCTCGTAAGGTTCTGTCAGTGGAGTCAAACTGAGTAAAATTAGGAACGTTCTCCTTCTGTCTAAAGCCATATCAGCTCAAAGGCTGAAAAAAAGAGGACAACCTAGAAGGATAATCACTGGCTAATATGGAAATTGCAGAAATGAATAACAAAGGTTAACTCTTCAAATATAATAGCTGTATTAAAAAGTTAGAGATCAATCCCTTCCTTTGGCGGCAAGTGACAAATTCCCACTTTCGTGTACATCTGAAGGAAGAATTGGCCAAGCTCCTCTATAAATGAAGCACTCAAGATCTGTTTTCCATTTGAGAGACAGACAGCCGTGCTATCATCCTTTTCTGTATAAACAAGATACAGGGGAAAAACAGGCTCTCATTTTATTTCTCTTGGAACTGGGAGGCACTTAAAATAACATGCACTCAAAGTTACCCAGCATCTACAGAAACTTATAATCCTTCACTTGTTTGTCTCCTCCATTGTAACTGGACTCCAAAAAGATGTGAAAGCTCAAAATAAGACAGAAGAGTACTTCATTAGCTAAAGCTCCAGAAAACGGTCAATCTGCAGCGCACGACACAAGGTCTTTCCCATGGCTCCTCGTGTGTGACACAGGAATCCTCAGAGATATTTTTCATCCCCTGTTCCATCACTACTCAATTAAGTCAAGTGTTACAACAGGCCTAAAACATTCATCTGCTAATGAGAAGTCCCACTTACCATGTGCCATGAAAAAGCTAAGCAAGGGCTTGGTTTGGGATATACAACTACGTGACACTATCACCTGAAAACAGGTATTTGCAAAGAAATCACTTTGTCCCATTTCTTTCTATTAAGTCTTTAATATGAAGCAAGCCTTTGAAGAGATGGCCTCCTCTCTTCACAGGTGAGCAATTCATGCAGTAAAAATGACACAGAGCCACGAGCACTCACTTTTCCAGCCTGTCCTGCACAAGACTCGTTTAGAGATGTGCTGTGTTAGTTCCAACAAAATGAATCAGCCCAGGAAATCAAAGGCATTAACGTAATCTTGTCATCATGCAGCCATAAGACCTTAGACACAGCCTGAGGTTTTGATAAGATCTTGTTGCACTTCATCCAAAAATAAGGCTTTATTAAGCTTTTATCAGAGGGCAAGAGCCAAGGGCAATGTGAAAGTTGTGCATCTGGGACAGAATAACACCTTCAAAGGATACAGGCTGTAGACTGGCTGGCTGGGGAGCAGATCTGCTGACCACAACCTAAAGGCTGGTCCTGGTAAGCAGAAAGATGGACACAAGCCAGCCTTTGCTTCCAGTGCTGCTCTTCTCCAGTTTACCAGCTGTGCTCTCAATTGAGAAGCATTTAGGTTTGGATGAATCCCATTTCAGAGTAATCTGGGTTGGCCTGGACCTCACAAGGCCACTGGTCCAGTCCGCTGCTCCAGGCCATTCAACGTCAGAGCTATGGTACAAGGCTCAGGGCGTTGCCCAGTCACCTGTGCCAGTGTTTGAGCTCCTTCATGGTTAAGGTGTTTTGCCCTACATCTAACTGGTATTTTCCTTGGGACAACTTGTGCCCATTGCTCTTTGTCATTCACTTTGAAACTCCAAGGAGGGTCTGGCTCTATCTTCTCACAACTACCCATTAGGTAGCTGAAAACAGCCAGTGGATCCCTCCTGCTCTTCAGCAGCTGCTTCTCCACTCAAAGCCAACCCAGGTCTCAGCCTCCCATGCATCCCAGCTGGCCTTCACTGGACTCAACTCGGTTTGTCATAAAATCATAGAATGTCCTGAGTTGGAAGGGACCACAAGGACCATCAAGTCCAACTCCTGTCCCTGCATATGACAGCTCCACAGTTCACACCATGTGTGTCAATGTCTTTCTTGTACTGGAGACACCACCACCATGCACAGCACTTGGCTTTATTTTCTCTTTTTAATAAGTGACTTGTCAAAGCTGGAGGTATTTGATTTTCCTTACCTTGGACATTTAAGAGTGGAAGTGTTTGTGCAACAAGTATTGACATGCAGGTTTTGGACTGTCCCTGGCAATTTACACTTTTGAAAAGCTATCAAGTACTGTGGGCTTGCATGACATATAAACTTCCACCTAGACATACCAATACCAGAAACCTTCCTGGGAAAGATCCTAGGCTGATCACCAACACCACGCTCAAACCCTGAAGATGGGACAGAAAAGCAGCCACAGGGCTTCTCAAGCTGCCATTACTCTAGGCTGTTACTTTATACCTCAAAATGAACCTAGGGACTAGCAGGTTCAGGTATGACAAGATCCATCCTCTCTCTAATCTTGGTATCTGACCCTGGTTACACAAGTAGGCTGAAACTTGGAGTTAGGCAGCCAAGCTTGGTGCCCCTGTAGGACTGTGTGTGAGAGTGCTGCTGCGGTGCCTTTTCCCACGTTATGGGCAGTATGTGCACCTCAAGGTGAGGCTGGATTTCCCACACACTCCTTGTGATAGCACTGCCATGCTGGCAGCTTTCTCACTGACCTTTACCACTTATGACACATTTTATTGGCAGAAACCAGTTGGCACAGGAGAGAGAGGTGCCTGGTGGAGTTAGTGTCAATGTGCCTCCTGGTGATGTGTGGGAGGGTAGGCTGTGCTGGTCCAGCACAGAGATCCCCTCCTGCATGGCTGGTGCTGCCTGCCAGGTCCATCTTTGGTGACATAAGCAAATGCACAGCTCAGATGGGTAACTCTAAGCTGCTCACTTCACACTGCTGTGGCCACTTGTGGTGATCATCCAGGGAGGGAGATGTAGGCCAGCAGATCCCACCAACCAGGCAGTGCTGCGGAGCAAAACAGTGGGATCCCCAGCCCTGCCCAATGAATCATAGAATGTCCTAAGTTGGAAGGGCCCCACAAGGACCATCAGGTTCAGCTCCTGTCCCTGCATATGACCACCCCACAGTTCACACTATGTGTCTTGAGGGTGTTTTCCAGTCTCTTCTTGAACACTGTCAGGCTTGGGGCTGTGACACCTCCCTGGGGAGCCTGTTCCTGTGCTCCAGCAACCTCTGGGTGAAGAACCTTTTCCTAATGTCCAACCTAAACCTCCCCTGGCACGTCTTCCTGCCATTCCCTGTGGTTCTGTCACTGGTCACTAAACAGAGGAGTTCAGTGCCTTCCTCTCCTCCTGCCCTTGTGAGGAAGCTGCAGACCATGATGAAGTCTCCCCTCAGTCTCCTCCAGGCTGAACAAACCCAGTGACTTTAGCCACTCCTCACACAGCTTCCCCTCCAACCCCTTCACCAGTTTCGTGGTGCCCGCCTTCCCTGGGAAGCTGTTCCCAGCCAGCCTGACCTCCTTGCCCTTGCCCACATCAGCAAGGTCTGGCCCGTCCTGCAGGTTGCCCCGCAGCGATACAGGCTGGGCTGTTTATCTTCTGCTCTGACATTTTGCCACGGCCCGAGCCTGGCAGAGGGGGCAGCCGGGGTGCCAGGCTGCGCTCCGCCCGGCCGCGGGAACGGGGCTGGGGCCGGCGGTGAGAACGGCTGAAACCCCCGCGGGTCCCCGCCTCCCCACCGCGGCCCTGCCCGGCCGGCCCTTACCTCTCCCGCGGGGCGCCGGGGATGTGGTCGTACTTGAAGTGGATGTATCTCACGTAGCAGCAGTACAGGCCGAGGGCCAGGAGGCCGAGGGCCGCCAGCAGCCCCCACACCGCCCCCAGCACCGCCATGGCCGCTACCGGGAGGCCCGGGAGAGGCCCGGCTGTGACAGGGAGGGCGGCGGGCGGGGCCGGTCCCACTTAAAGAGCCCGGCGGCTGGGGTGCTGAGCCGGGAGCCTCGGAGCAGGTGCAAAGCCACCCAGCTGCCTGGCCAGGAAGGGTGCTGCACCTTCATGGATTTGTTTACAGAGTGTTTTAAATAAAGCTCATCACTGAAGGCTCCAAACTGAGCCTAAACTGCCACAAGACAGGAAGGCAGAGGCTCTGTGTTTTACTTTTAAAATATAAAATGAAAGGGCATATGCTGTTGGTGCCTGTAGGAATCAATAGATGAAGATTTTCAGAGCAGTCTGCTCTCGGCCCCATGTTATATTAATACAATGTACTCATTAATCATCAAAACATGGGAATGAGAGATGATACAGTTTTAATCAAAATGGGTGATCTAAAGCTGACTGCCACGAATTGCATAAGGATTGCAGGACACAAGGGGCCAAGTCATAAAATGGTGGAAATTCATTTCTCGTAAATGAAAAGTAGTGCATGAGGAAAGATAAACTATGCATCCAACCAAGTGGTATAAATTCAGTGGTGGCACTTGTTCGGAAAACATCAGCTTAATGTTCAGATCAAAGAAGCGAGCAAAGCATTGGCAGCAATTAGCAATGGGAAAGTGAGCAAAACAAGATGTCTGACTGGTTTAGTATATAGAGGACTCTCTAAATCCGGAGCACGGCCCTGTGTATGTATGAATAGCGCACGTGCTCTTCCTCCCAGCTTGGTGTAAAGACAGACTGAACAGATTAGGCCTCCAAACTGGAAAAAAGTTGACTGAGGGAGGTGATGACAGGGGTCTGAAAAATGATCAGTGGTTTGGTGGTGAATAGAGGCAAACTAATGATTATTTTGTGTCATTTAAGAATAAGGAGTCACCCACTGAAGTGATCCAGCAGCAGGCCTAAAAGAAGAGATTTTTCACAACAAATTGCTGACTGGAGGAACTCAGTGCAACAGGTTGTTGTGGAGGCTAAATTAATAACCTGGCTCACAAGAAGCCAGGGAAAGTGACAAGGGATGGATCCAGGAGCCATCACTGGTCTCAGAAAGAGCTCTGTACTGTGAGGATTCCCAGGAGAGACAGCAGGGCTCCAAATAGCCCATGGAGACTCCCTGAATGGCCCAGGCTCTGAGGATACACAGACCTTCCACTCCATCCTCCTGTTTTCCCATCCTGCCCTCAGCCTTTTAATCCCTGCAACAGTCTCCACAGTCTTTTACAACCCCCCCGTTCTTCCTTCCTCCTCTAAGACCTGCTGCCTACACCCTCAGTCCCTTCCTGGTGCTGCAGCATGCAGTGCCCACTCCTTCCCTTTGAGGGTTGCCCACCTCACACGCAGGGTGGCAGACACCCCTCTCCACCATTGCCACAGCCCTGACTGCAGCAGGGGAAGGAGAAGCAAGACACACTTTAAAGAAAAGTAGCATACTACCTGCCTATCAGGCTTTCACAGGAGAACCCCATTCACACACTCTTTCCCCGCACAAGATTTACTCAACCGTCTGGAGACAGAATAGTAAGCTACACAGATTTTTATCATGTCTGTTTGCTGCCTGTGAGTCTCTGACTTGTTTTGCAGCACCATACAAGGTTTCTGCAGTTTTCATCCCTGTTGTTTCCAGTGGGGTGCCCTTCCCCTGCTCCCCTCCCACAGCAGCTCCCATATGGCCGTGCCTCTCCGCAGCAGGAGTGAGAGGATGTAACTCATGGCACCCCCTGGTTTTGTCCATCTGATGTGGCAATCATCTGCCAGGCACCTCCAAGGGTCAGCTTGCTTCAGTTTCCAAGTTGAAGCAGTGACTGTGCTAAAAGGCCACAATCTGCAGGTCTTCCTTAGCTTCCTTGTGTCATTTTTGCCTGTGTTCAAGACTAGCAGATCAGAGAGAGCAGAGACAAGCTATCAAAGCAACAACAGCACATGCCTGTGTGAGAGGTTTCATTTTTGTTCCAAAACATAAATGATTTTGAATGGGCTGTTAGTGACAGAGAGACAGTGGGGGGTCAGTGGTGAAGGGGAACTTAAGGAGCACTGTAGCGACTTATTTATGGTGCTCTTCTATGTGAATGTGTGTCCACTTGTCCCTCACAAGCAACTTATTGGCTAATAGCTACTGGCCAACTTCAACTAAACTTTCCATGGAAACATAGATCACAAAATGCTCTAAAAGGTGGCAAATGAAAGGATCGCACTGACTGGGTAGTGTGAGCTAGGCTAAAGAAAGGTTTGGTATTGCAATGCCGAACTCATCGTAAAACTGTGAAAGCCTGTCAGGAGCTCCTGGGCTTTTACTTTTGGGTGTCCACCATGCTCAGTGGAGGGGAGGAAGGACACCTGAGGTGCCCTATGAGGACAAACACACCTGATCACTTCATCTGTGGACTCCCAGACTGCAGGTGGGGAGGGCGGCTCTGCGGGACACGCTTGGTGGCCAGCATCGCTCTCTGGCTTCACACTGCCCAGCAGAGGAGTCTGGTGGTAACGCCACAGTATGTCCTTGGAGAAATGCTGGCTCTTGGTAACAAATGGATGGTACAAAACATTAGAAACCAAAGTCTCCAGCTGTTGGTACACAATGGAGGAAAAGCTGGTTGTATTTTTAAAAATATTGTTTGGCTTTCTGTTACATTTAATCTTAACACTGATTTTTGTAGAACTGGTAGTTCCTTCTTTGGCTTGAAATAATTGTAACAACCCTGGAATGACTTTCCCCTCTGTTTTGGGTACACATACTTTCACACAGATGTTTTTTCTGGAAATTACGTTGCCATTATATTCTTAAAGACCAACAACATTATCTAACTGCTGTTTCTGTTTATCTTAATTGAAACATAGAAATTTCTTTTTGCCTGTTAAGGCTGGGTTTTTTTTAACCTTTTATTTTCAGAAAAAAAAAAAAGCTAACATGCCTTCCTATTTGGTCAGGCAATATATATCTTGATCTCATTATATGAATACCCATCACTAGGAAAGATTTAGCTACTCACAAGAATAGCATCACCAAGAGAAAGTGCTTAATAACTAAAGCTAGCTAGTGAAACCACATATTTAAAGCCACTTAGTTAACTTCCTGCTGAAACATTGGGTTTCTGAGTTTCATCAAAGTATATTTTTTCAGCATATTTCAAGAATAGGTTGCAACTATCTGTAAGGTGTTCTTTCATTTGAAATCACTCAGAATAATTCCTGTGGAAAATTTCTGCTTGTGCCTTGTTTGAGAGCAGTTCACAGGGAGGTGATATTTGGCACTTTATACATTTTGATGGGATAGGGAGGCCATGTAATATAATTCTGATGCCTGTCTAGAACAGGCAAGCTCTCAGAAAAAATCTTCCCATGCAGATGTAATTATCAGCTGATAACTACCCTTCCCTAAGTATCCAGCCTGGGTGGACTACAGAAATTAACTTACATTTCAGACTTGAAAGACAAGATTTAATAAAACCTTTTGTTTGTATTCTAAGAAGCTCTAATAACAACTTCTGTTTGTATCCCAACATGTTTCTATACCCCTGAGTAAAGGACATGATACCAAGTGACTGCGCTGATATATTTATTACCTGCCTGGGAGCACAGGCTGCAGTGAGGAGGAGAGAGTGCAGGCTCCGGCACGCTGAACTTCCCTGTCTGTCACCCTTCTGCTGGGGACAGAACTGCCATCGCGTGGACATTTTGCCACCTTGCACGTTCCTATAAACACAGAGATCAAGAGAGACTTGGGAGCCGAACAGAAGAGCAGGGAACCATTAAATGGTGTGAAGTTACAAGGTGAATTTAGAAAATGGATGGGACACAGGGTTAGTCCAAGCTCCTGCTCTCTTTTGCTTGTCTTTTCACAGCTATTTAGGTTTGAAAACATTTACTGCTCTCTCTCCTGAGGCCCGGCATTGTAAAGGCTGTGAGGTCAGCGAGGAGCAGGCACAGCACAGGCATCTCTGGTGCTGGGAAATGCCCTCAGCAGCACACAGGTAGCCAGGGCCAGTCTGAATTTACCAATAAAATACATTTCTCATTAAAGAGTTTTTAATTTTATTGTTAAATGTCTCCATCTGTTGTGTGCTACTGATTAAGTGCAGATGGTGATTAAATTAGTACCTCTTCTGGAGAATTTACAGTCTAAAACCTCACCCCCTGCCTAAAGGTCCATATGGAACTAGTGGGGGTCCGGGACTAGCATGAGCCCTGCACTTCATCCATGGCCAGCAGAAATGCAGACTTCAGGACTGTTTTTACTAGGTTGAATGCCAGGACCAGCTGCTGTTACGGGATTTCGGTCCTCCTGCCCGACTCTAGCGGCTCTCTCACATGTGGGCAATCCCACACGAAGCACTGTGTCCCACATGATCACTGTGCCTGTGCACGGTGTGCCTTCACCTTTCTCCATTTGATCAACTCACGTAGTTGCTATATTGTGGAAAATAATAATTTGCTTTTAGCAGTGCAAAAGATAAAGTTCTCTGCTCCAAGGGTTGGAAAGTTGAGGACAGAAAATGTATATTCTGAAGCTTTCTTGCTGCATAACTGCAGCTCAGCTTACTATTCAATCTATCATAGCCTGAGAGTTCAGACAGGTTCATATTTTGTGAATCTTTGAACCTGGGATCTGAATGCCATGATGCAAGCAGATCACCATCCAGCTCAAAGCAACACTGGTAGAGGAATATAACCAGATTTCAAAATATTCATTGAAGTACACCTCAAAACCCCACCTTGTTCTTCTGATGGCCAGGTAATAATATCTGATCTCTCTGTATTTTTACTATCATTATGACAGCCAGTGTGAAAAGTAGTGAGGCAGATGAATTTATTTAAAGTAAGACCATACAGAAGTTTTAACAAATAGAGGAGAGACATTTACCTTAACGTCCCTCCCCTTAAACAGTCAGTGATTGCTTCTGTGTTACTAGTTATTTGCAAGGTACAAGGAGATATTTGCTGCTGTGTGCTTATGGTTATATTCATTCATACGCTGAAAAAAGTAAAATGCATATTTTAATGTAAACATTTTGTTATTTTTCTTATATAAAACAAATTGCAACGTTATTACTAATGCTACAAAATATGACTTAAATTGTGTTACTAGCACAATTCGATATATAACCTATTTAAAATCCAGTTATTAATAAAATTAAAATAAAAACGTTACTTCTGTTCATAAGCAAATATTTAACTTTCTTCAGCATATGTATACATATATTTATGGATATAAAATGTAAAGCAGGAGGCCAATTCTGCTGTTTTTTTGTATCAGTGTAACAGTGTAAAAAATAATTAAATTCAGCCAAGCCAAAGCTAGTGAGGACAGTTATGTATGTTTTACCCATTGTTTTAACCTAATTATGAAGGAACAGGAAACTGAAAAGTGTCATCAAGTTAATAATAAAAAACTTGACCTTCTGTCTGATGCTGGGAAAAACAACTCTCTGGGCACAGTGTCCCAAGTTTCAAAACGTGCTGGGAAATTGTGGTGACTTTTCACCCTGAGTCAATTGTCACCCAGCTTGTATATGCTGAGGTCCACAAGGACTGGAAGAAGAAAGCCGATCCTTCATAGTCAGTAAGATTTTCCAGTGTGGAGTGGGCAAGTAATTGGCAAGATGGTTAATAATAATGAAAACAGTCCAAGGGTTTAGTCAATGCCAACAGCTAATGCTCCTGAGGAACAAGCTACTTGATGTCAGTGCTTGCAGTTGGCTGAACACTAGAGACTTTTTTTCCCCCTTAAAAATAGCATCCCTATTCACCACATTATTTTTAAGGAATCATTGTCATTTCCATCATATCTGCTTTTCTGCCTACATTAAAACATTGCTTAAGGCAGCTCTATAGCTGCGTCTGTGCCCCAAGGTAAAGTCTAGACATGAAAACCTTGGGAAAATCATGTCCAAGGCAGTAAGGCATTGGCGCATGTCAAATGTGTTTGAGGTCTTATTCATTCAACAGAGGAAAAACTATGAATTCTTAAAACTTAAATTTGGAATGCAGTTATTAGTTATCAAACAATGCTTAAATCCCTTTCATATAGAAAAATGTGAGCTTATGTCTGAAACTATCTAATGGGGCCAATGCATCTCACTTGCCAGACTGACCTTATAAAGAGGTCTGGTGGCATCTTTCAGAGAGGAAGAACAAGCTCAGATATTGATATGTTGTGACTGGTTTTCTCCTCTGCATTTCTGAATTTCTATTTTGATCATAACCAAACAGTGCTGGGCTGAGTTCATCCACAGTGGGATGAATTTGTACTGGGGACGCCCACACACAACCACATAGATGCAAACAGGTTAAGGATGAGCCAAGCTCTGCTCAGCGCGTTCCTAGAAGTGTTTGCTTGGTTTGGGCTGGGGTAGTGCTGCCTGAGCTGCTCCCTTGGCCATCCTGAGGCCCAAAATGAAGGTACTGACTGGTGAGAGGTGAGGGAGAGGCTGGCAGGGGAGATAAAGGCACCATGTGAAGTTGGGCCCCCAGGCTCATCTCTGCACCTGGTACCAGTGCTGCGCACAGAGCCACCGTCGAGAGTTTGTGAGCTTGAGTCTCGGCTTGTGTTATTTAATCATAGGCCACTGTGCTTAGTAACGTGATATATGTGCCTCATGCTATTCATACCCTGCAACCTGACACGGAGAAGCTGGGCAGAGCCAAAGCTCCCCCATATGGGGGATGTCCTCACAGCGTGCTTCATCTGGGGCTCAGCACCCGGAGGGCTTTTGCCAGCATTTGAGTGAGCATCCCTGCTGCAACACCCTACCTGTTTCCCTATCTCTCCATTGCTTTGGCAGCAAGCTCTGAAGTTTTTTTCCCCAGTACTTGTGGGAGGATTTGTATAACGGATGTCTTGGAAAGAACATGGGAAGTTCAAATGATTTTGGCCTGAAGATAATGTCTATACCACAGGCTGCAATGCAGCATGGCAGTGCTTGGGCTGATGCTGGGTTGCAGAAGCAAAGTGAAAAAAAACCCAGCTGACTCTGCACAGAGCTACTCTGCCTTGGAGGCAGAGAAAAAGAGGTAGCAAGGCTGGGTCTACACTGTTCCCTTTGAGATCTGCTGGGTCCTCCATGTGATGCAGCTGTGCTAACATAAGGAAAGGAAAAATGTGTAAGGAAAAATGCAGATGCTCCTGTCTTAGTCACAGAGGTGAATCAGGAGAGAAGGCAACAAACCATATTGTTACCAGACAAAATTCTGGGACTGCCTCATAACATATGCAGAAAAGCAGCTGCACTGTCGTAACCAGCATTATTCTGGGCTATTTTAAGACCTTCATCTTGAATCAGCATCCAGGTGGTATACTGGCATGTCCAAATGAAGCAGCAGGGCTTATCAGTTTATCTAAAGTTCAATTTGTGTTACATCTTGGAATATGAAAGCATTTTTAAGTAAAAAAAAATGCAATCAATAATAATCCTATTAAACAGCAGATGATATATAAGGTATTTAAATGTACATGTACTTCTGTGCTTTGAATAGTACAGGCTTATTATTTAAATACCAGGGAACTTGACTGACAAATACCAGTATTTAGAGTAGATATGTTTTAAGCTTGGAAGGGACCACAATGGTCAGAAATATTTTCCCAGCATCATAACAGCGTACAGAACTGGCTGGCACAGACGTGCACACACATCCACGTGTACTCAATTGGCGCCTACTTGAATGCCTTCCCCGCTCAGTGTAGACTGGGAGAAAGGAAAAGGGAGGACAAAACTTAGTTGCAAGCCCTTTCTCCTCTTCTGCTGATAAATATTTCCCCTGTGAAGCCAGAGGCACCCACAGAATACCGGCAGCAACCCCCTGGGGGTGTACGGCTCTGTGTTTGCTGTCTTCTGAGGCACGGCACAGCTCGGACCTACTGACCGCTGCTCCTCCTGGACTGGCTCCCATGTGCCTTTAGCTATCACCAGAGACTGTGCTCACAGAGGGACTTCCAGCTGGGGGCTGGTGGCAGTCACCACCGGCAATATGCAAGAAGTACGTGGCCTCAGGAGAATCAAATGGCCTATAGCATGCATAGGGTAACCAACAGTTACATCAGAAAAAGAATATTAAATACCTGGAAAATGATGGCAAAATTCCTGTCTAATTGGTCTGTGGCAGACATCCTCAAATTATCTCAATTTAGGGTAACTTTTGTTGCACAGGCCTTTTTTCTACCCAGAAGTTTTTAACTACAACCAAAATTCTCCTTAAAAATCTCACAGCTAGAGTTAGCTGAAATTTGCCTAAGCAGCCAGAAGAAGCTGAAGAGGAATTTGGAAGAAGAAAGATTGTATCTCCATTTTATGTTTTTGTTCAGCCTTCCAGTCCCATCAGCTCAAGAAACACCAACTCTTTCAACAGAAGAATGTACAAAGGGCTCTCCGGTTCCCTGAACGTTTTGATGTGCCTCAAGTGAATGTTTGTGCTTAAGACAGATGCACAGATGCGTTTGCACCTTCACGGCAGTGGGAAAAGCCCAATGACGCTCTAGTGACTGATGGCATTTGTAGGTTTTCCAACAAAGTAAGAGTAGTATTTTGCTCCCTCCTTTATACTTGAAAAGAACTAGGGAGACATTGCTATTTTTCTGATCATCTGCTTTTATATTGTGAAGATATCCTGCAATATAAAACAGTATTTAATGTGTATATCAGACAGTTCAGGAAACACAAAACCACATTCATTTACCATATGCGTCAATGTTTTAGGCCAAGAAGAACACTGTCAACTCCTAATTGGGGAATTAAAATAAACATCCACAGTAAAAGCTTTAGATACAAGGTTTTGCTTGTGAACTCTTCTGGATGCACTCATCATTTTACATTTGTTTCATCTTGTCTTTCTTATGTTCTTGTGTAAGCAGCAAGCTAAAACCTATCCTGATTTTATCAGGGAAAACTTAACTAGGCAAAATGCTAGCAAGTGCAGAGAAACCACAGAAGAGGAGACCATGTGTCTCCAATCACCACTTGGGTGAAAAAAAAAAACATTTCAGACAAAATGAGTTTTGGGTTTTTTTAATATCCTTTCAAAAGGGGTAAATATTGCAGGATTATTACCCCAGTACATTACCTTTTGTCTAGTCATTCACACCTCTGAAAAACTGAATGCAAAAACATGGGGCTTCACAATGTCTGAGAAAATGGAGAAACTTGTACAAAGTATCTTCAGAGCTGAACTGCATAATGATCCTGTTATGTAAAAAAGGCCAGATTTTCTTTTCACTTAGGCTAGTGTAAACTGAAGAAATATTTTCCAGGCAGTATGCTATGACATTTCCTAATTTACCTGATATTGCTTGGATGCGGTTATGTCTGATAACCAATAGGCTTACACGAATATAAAGCATTACAGAGGAATCCTTTTCCTCTAAACCAGTGCGTGGAAAGTTAACAAAAAATTATACTTCTGTATCCTGCAAGTAGAGTCACAGATTTATGCACGCTTAGAAACCACCACTCAGAGCTGCAGGTGGCAAACCAAACCAAACAACATAAATGCTTCCACAGCAAGAGCAAAGCGTGGTCATTTTGGAATATATTTTTGGCAAAACACTGTGAAACATGGTTGGGGAATGCTGCATTTTGAAAGGTGAAAGTGGTAACAGGATGCACCTTTTTTCTAGCCTCTAATGGTTGATGTTTGGGTTTTTCTTATACAAAACCCTGTACAATTGCAGTCCCTGCCCACAACATCCTCAAGTCACTGCTTCATTTTACTTTTTTTTTGCTTCCAAGGCAGATGGATGGGGATGAACACAAAGAGAACAGCAACATCCCTTTGAACAGATGTTGCACCCTCAAGGCAGAGCACCCCCTCCTCAGTACTGACTTGGGTTTAGAGGGCTGGGCAAGAAGGGGCCATGCTCGGAGTCCCACCAGCTCCTCTGTCACCAGTCGGCCACCTCCTGCCGGCTGCACACCACGCCAGCATCCTCCTCATGGGAGCAGTTGTGTGTGCCAACCTCAGCGTGGGCACACTCCAGCAGCGTCTCCTCCTGCCCGGAGCACTGGACATCATCCAGGAGAATGCGAAGGGAGCTCCCTTCCCCAAATTCTGCCTTCTTGCTGGCCCGCACCGCGTAGGGGAAGCCCAGCTGGCGGCACACCACGGCGGCGGCGGCCGAGCTCCAGCCGTCGTCGCACACCGTGCCCCACTCGCCCTCGATGTAAACCTCCACCCGGCCCCGGCTCCGGCCGCGGCCCCGCTGCTCCATGAGCCGCACGGCGCCGTTTCGCAGCGGCGGGGCCGTGCTGGGGGGCTTCTTCTTCCTGCGCTGCCCCCTCCGTCCTCCTCCCTTGCGGGGCCTTGGGGTCCTGCTGCTGGGTGTTGATGTGGGGGCCGTCCAGCTCCGGTTTCCCGGCAATGGTGGGGCTTGGCCCACCCAGTCCACGGCTGGTGCGTGGGGGGTTTTGGGGTCTGTCCTGCCTCCCCCTGGGACCTCGGCCGTGGCCTTCAGCCGGGGACGTGGTGTTGGTGTTTTCACAATAAGCTCTGTTGGGGGAAAACCCAGGAAACCATGAGTCTGTCATTCTATGGATGCTACTTAAATACAACTATATAAAACTAGCCCTGATTTTTGACTTAACTCATTTATTGGAATTTGCTGACTTGTTGCTGTTGAGAAGCAAGAATGCTCCGTGAGCCATTATTTCCTCAGCGAAAAATGTCTGCTGCTTTTAGTTAGCAGGGAGGACAGCGGGGCTCAGTGCCAATGAGTAATCCTTCCCCGAGAAGGCAAGTCCAAGCGATTTATTGGCAAAACTTCAGCCTGGCCACTAAAGGGTGGGTGCTGGAGTTTCACGGTCAGAAAAGGAGTTCTCCACCCTACCCTTCTCCCCTGCTGAAAGCATTTTAAAGACAGGCACTACTTCTGCTCTTCTCTTCATTACTAATGATTGGATCGTTACCAGAGGAGCTCGGCCTCCCCACTGGGCCAGATGCTTTATTCAAAGGAGCTGAAATCAGGAACATTCAGAATCAATTCTCTCTGGCAACTGGAATGTGCAAAAGGAGCAGAGTTGCCAGGACAACACATAAAACACGATTTGGGGTTGGGTTTTTTCTTCCTTACAAAAAAAATAAAAGAGCCTTGAACTCTGAGGAGCTGAAAATTCTTTGCTGTCACAGTTTCCAGGCGTTACTGGACTTGTTTATTCACAAGCACTCTATTTTTAGCTTAAAAATAAGTTTTAGCATGCCAGAAGAAGCAATTCAGAATTACTCAGAATAACAATCTACTGAGTTGCGATGGTGTCACATAGATTTGCAAAGACATCACAACTTTTTGAATTATATCCAACATTTATCCATTCTCATTCATCATTTGTAGTACAGAGACAAGGAAAAATATGTCTTATTTGTGCTTAGTATCTATTGTCCCCAAAAGACAAACCCATACAGCACTCCAGTTTTTCCAGATAACACTCTTTGCAGAGGAATTGTGTTTGTGGCATGAAAATATTTCCTTTCTTTGGAAGCTGAGGTTCTGAAGGCAAGAAACAAGTGTGAAAGCCTTACCTGCGCACACCTCAGTTGCTGGAGCCTGACCTGGCAAAGCACTTAAAAATCCTGGAACTGTAGGGCTGCCTGAAAGCTAATGGCCACCTGGGAGTGCTTTTCACCTCACTGAATCAAGTTGTTATTATATATTACTCTTTGTCAAGCTATTTATTAAATACACTTCCAACAAATGCACTCATGCAGCTAATGCAAGCTGCATGCTTTGGCAATTCTGTCGCATTCACACTAAACACTAACCAAAACAGCAAAATATTTACAGCTACAAGTCCTGTTTGCGTTCTTCTGAATCAAAATCTTCATGCTTGGTTTTCACCTACACAGGAATTAAGTTCTTGAGACACTTAGCAGAATCTCTCCCACTGTTTCTTTTATTTTATGATGAAAACTACCTTGTAAGCAACCCCAAAATATGTTGTTATACATGTGGTTTAAAAATATGAACGCTGGACTTGCACAGAGAATAATGCATAAGCAGAAACAGAGACAGAGCTGGTTGAACATGAACCAAGTTACCAGTGTTTGGAAACTGTGCACAGCTTGCAAAGCAGAATGTTTCTGAAGATGTGCTGAGTGCTCAGGCATGTCAACAGTTAATAATTAGCCTTAGATCTTGTTCCACCTTAAAGACTCAGTCTTGCAATGTGCTGAGTGCCCTCATTCCTCCCTGAAATCAAAGCTGTAGGAACTGTCAGTGACTCAAATGCAGTGTAAAACGATTAATGTAATTAAAAATTAGAGTATTCTGACATTAGAGTTCCTACAGTAATATTAACTTCATGGCAAAGTGGTTAGAGTACTGCCTAGGTACTCACATGTGTAAACAAAATGCACAGGGGAAAAGAAAGGTGATAGTGCCTAATCTAATTTTGAAATCCTAATAGCATATTTTGAGTTTTGCATTTAACATAAATAGCACTTGGTCTGCTGCAGATTCAGCTACCTCGTTGACTGCTCCAGCTTCAGCAGTACAATACTTCACTCAGTATGATGCAAACAAAAAGCCCTGGAGGGTTTGGATAAACCAAAAGTTCATCTGAATGGCTGATCATGATGATTCTTTTGGGAGTGTTTCCTCAGCCATATTCTCTCACCCGGAGCTAACAATGACTCAGCTCACACCTTGCTCAATGAGCCACTTCCCAACCCTTGAGCCGTCATGTCCTTCAGCTCCTGAAGTGCTCCTCACTACCTGAAGGCATTGAGAAATCACTTAGCACTGAAAAGCACCATCAAGTACAGGACCTCAGCAGAGTTATGAGGAAATCAAGGTGGTCGTAATGAAACAGGTACGGTGTAGCATGGAAAAGGGAAAATGTACAGGGGCAGAAACTGCAGAGAAGATTCAACACATCTGGGAAAGGGGAGATACCTTATGCCTTATTTGAACAAACTGTTGAGATCCAAAACAGCTGGTGAGAATTAATTCTGAGGATACTCTGAAGAGTGAAGTTCTGGGTGGTCTCCACACATGTGGAGATAGTGCAAGCCTGGACTTTGTATTTACTGCCAGCTAACATGCACCAGTAATAAACAGCAACAGTGACACTTACTTTCCTTTGGCACAAACTGGATGCGCTTGCTTTTTACTTTCACTGGTAATGGCTCAACTCGGCATTTTCCTGGTGGTGCTCTCCTGTGAAAAAAGGGACACATACAGCGTACAATTAACTCCTTTCCCCTGGCATTGTGAGCCTTTGCTTCCCATTGTTCTTTAATGAATGTAATGCTCATTGAAAAAAAAAAAATAAATGTCTGTTTAAATGATCCAAGTAATCTCTCACAGTAGAAAACATAATTAAACAATCACATATCTGTGTTGATCAAAGTCCAAATATTCACAAGGCAGTGGAGTCCTATGGCTGTGTTTTCACTTGCTACTGCGGAATCCATTAAGGAAATAAAACATTGGCAGGTTCAAGCACTATAGAAAAAGATTAATCAGACTGTAGATAAAAATCACAAAACTAGACAGTGTATATTGAACATCTGACATAAAGGTCATGTGTACGCAAGTTTTCAGGCTGTCTTCAGAGACGTGGAATCACCCACTGCATATGTAAAGCCAAAACGAAAGACGAACTACTACAAAAGCAGTACTAAAAATGCATTAGTTTCAAACAAGAACTCTTAAATGTCTCCTACGAAGGCTTCCTCTTAGAACAACATGTTATTTTGACACAAATTTGGAGGAATATCTCACTTCTGAGAAGTTGCATCCAGTTCATCATCACTTTTTCCTACACTGTCTGGCTTACTAATCTGCAACCTTCTTCAGAGGTTTTCAAACTGTTTCAAAAATGCCTGATGTTTGCATTTTGAGGATGTAACTCCTTTGTAATTAGGACTTTTTGCATTTGCATTTCTGCAGAAGGCAAAGAACTCCTCTCTGGACTACTGCCACAGGGACGTTCCCTACTTTTATGAATTTTCCTGTGAGTCTTTTCTGTACTCTACACACTAGAGAAAATTCTTTTTAAACTTAAACTTACAATGTTCTTTCGACTTCTGCTTTATTTTTGCAGGGGTTGCATAATACCAGCCTCTTAATACCCAGTTTACGGGAAGTCTTCCACTGTGTTAGATAATGGAAAATGCTCCTGACAGAGCAGAGTTGGAGGAAAACACGTGGCAGCTCTGGGGGCTATTTAATTTTGGGGTCTGGTTCCAACATAAAACCAAAAAAGGGGTTTGGTTCAAAATGCTCAGATAGCTAAAGCTATAAATTTAATCCATTTAAAAAAAAATAAAAGCTACAAAAGTCTCACTCTGAATGTCTGGCTGAAAGTATTTTGGTGTTTTGCCAATAATAGTAACACTTAAAAAACAGGAAGATGGAAAAAACAGCTATAAGTCTTCTCATAGAACACAGCTATTCCCTGCTTGCTCAGTCTGAAGATACACGCACATGGGATCCAGAAGGTGTAACAATGGTCTTGTTTCCTTGTCCAAACCACTTTCCTCTTTGAAACACAAAAAAAGAACTTACTTTTTGACATTCATTTCTAGTTTCCCGAGAAAGCACTGCAGGTCATGCTGGGTCAGCTTCAGCTGCAGCTGCCTGGGTGTGGGGGTCTTATGAGAGATGCACCTGACTACAAGGGATGGAGAGGAGCTGAGAATAAACTACCTTTAGAAAAACTGCCTCCTTCTGAGCAGGAATCTAGAGAAACTGTGTCCAAGAAAGATATCCCACCCATAAAATACTCCTTTAGCTTTCAAGAACAAATCTCCCAACCTGCATAACACCACCAGGCCCCATAACAAGTTGGTGATCACCAAGCAACACTGAGTCCCATGACTGCAGGAGTAAAGCAGACCCACAATGGGTTGCTCCAGATGTTCCTTGATCAAGGTCCACAGAAGGGCCCAGCATGGGAGAAGAGCTGGTTAGTTAGTCAACATCATCCATCACATCCACACCTGGACACACTGCACCACAATTAGGCTTTGCAACACAAATATCTCATACCTAGAGGTGTCCACCACTTTGTACACCACTCCATGGGGAGCTGTGGCGCTTGGTACGCCGGTAGACATGAAGTAAAGTTCCCCTGGAGAAAAAAAACAAACACAGCCATGAAAACTCTCCATGGAGTTTCTGTTATGTGCAGCACAAGGGCATTAACTCACAGAGCATCAAGAAACCTGGGACTGACATAGAGATCTGGCTATTGGAGAAAAACAAGGCAGGCTTGTATTTGAGTTTGTAGTGAGAGTTCAACTGCAGTCCAGTGGCACAAAATACTCTTAGTGAGTGGGAGCTTTTACATATTGTAATGAAACATTATTTGGACAAATTTCTACTGCAGGTTCAGCTGCCCAGACTTCAGCTGTCATCTCAGTCTGGTCTGTGTCCTTTAACTTCACTAATGCAAAACTGTCAGACCCTGAATTCCCTTTGTCGGAACAAAATGAAAGGAAATCAAGATTGTTTGCACTGTCTTCTGCTCTTTTGGATGAAGCCCTCCTTTGAGGTGAATTATAGGAGAACAAGATTTTGGTTTTCCTCTCTCCAGCACACTCACAACATGAGATGTATCTCACATGAAAGGCAGGTCTGGTTATGCAAGGCTCTGTCAGGTCACATGGACAGGGCTTGACCTTTAGCCAAACAATGCCCATCACCTTTTCTTTGACTTATTTTCTCTTAACTGCATTTCCATCCTTTTCCTCCTGTCGTGCAGGGGAGGTCAGGTTAAGCAGTCCCTCCATCACTGTCCTTTCTCTTTTGCCAGCTCAAGTGTTTTAGCAGTGCAATTAAAATGATAGGAGAGAAAATACAAATTTGCAATATTTCAAAAAAAAAAGGAAGAAAAAGAGGCAAAGAAGACCTGCTTACAGAGCAAGGCAGATTTCTTTGGAGATCCTATGGGTACTCCAAGTGGAAGAGGAGAAGGAGCAGAGGGGTCAGAGTGGACAAAGGAAGGTGGGGGCAGTTGGTGGCGGCTGGTGCTGTGGCTGCTGAGCCTCCCTCCTCCTCCTTTCCCTCCCACTGCCCTGGCTGAGATCCTCCAAGTTCTCCTGGGGCAGAAACCAGATGCCTCTGGCCACTCCTGACTGGTTTATTCCTTTTTCTGGTGAGCTCCATTAACCACAATCAGAGGTGGCCTTGATCCAAACAAGGTTAGGAATCGCCTGACACTGCATCTTGTGGTGCTGCAATGTGCACTTGCATCCCACCCCTCCACCCTGGAAATTACTGAGCAGAAATATGGATGCTCAGGCCATAAAGCACACGGGCTGTCACATGTGAGCCCTGCAGACACAGCATGGTGCCTGGGGTGTCCCCGACATGTTCAGCTGCCAGGAGATGGGGCTGCTGATTTTGTAGCGGCTGTGCAATGAGCCAAAAATATAGGTGTCCCCACTGCAAAAACACATCTACTGCACAAGCTGGATTAACATTCATAAGAGCAACAACCTCAAAAAACAAACGCTTCTGTGAAGAAAAGCTTGTTAAAATAAACTGTGTGATAAACTTGTAAAAAAACAGGCTCCTGAAACACCAAAAAGGTGCAAGAGAGGACTGTTCCTTGCAGATAAAGAAAATTCACTAAACTGTTATCAACAGATTTCTTTCCATTATAATAAAGCAAACACAAGGCAAATAACTACCTCTGAGAACAGGCTCCAGCCCAGATTTCCATTCAGCTCTATTATACTTATGCAAAGTATGTGTGAAAAGCACAGGGTAGTGTTTCACCCCCTCAGAGGTGCAGGACCAGGCAGACGCTGCCTCACAAGCGCATGAGCAAGGGCTGCAGTTAACAGCCTGATACTGCACTTGGCAGCCCTCTGAACTGGCATAAAGCTGATTTAAACTGTTATTCTGATTTTAGGGTAAGATATCATTCATTCCAGAGTACTGCAAACCAGCTCTACCTTCCATGAACATTAACGATTAAAGAAAATGGATTTTAACTCCAAAAAAGATAAAATTCCAAAGTCAAACTTTTGAGCTAATACTTAAAATATTTGCATTTACATTATAAAATTTGCATTTATATGACATACAATGCATATTGTATTTGTGCTACATCCACGCCTGACATAATCTGCAGGAAAAAAAGAAGTTTAAAAACTGGGGCATCCTAGAAGCAGGCACTTGTGACCACGAGCCAGGACCTTCCCACAACAGGACAGAACTGAGTGTGCACTGCTGAGTCGCACACAAGACCACTAAGCAATGGGGCTAAACACTGTGGGGCTCATTCTCTCCAAGTCCCCAGCCAGGGGCTGCACACTCTGCCTGCCCAGCCGCAGGGCTCAGCACTTAATCATACCCTTGTACAAACAAAGGGAAAGACCACCAGTGTTCACCCTGGACTCTTTATTTCCTCCTTTTCAAGTCTCAGCAGCTCTCTCCTAGAAAGCAGAATGTCTCCAGCCTTAAAATGCAGCTATGCAAAGCTCCACTGAGACTACATCCTTCCGTCCCACGCAAGGCAAATTCCCAGCTGGCACTAATAAAATATGGACTTAAGCAACTTTTTGCTGATGCCTCACTCAAGACATAACATAGGGCTTTCATTCTGCTTCACCTCAAGAGGTACTAATATTCCAGGTCAGGGTGAGCCAGTTCATAATTACTGTTCATTACATCTGCTTCCCTTATCCATCAATAACACCAACAGCCTTCTTGACTGGCCAAGAGCATAGACTTGCTCTCACTCGGGTATCACCTTTTCAGCCTCTCAGGGCCTGTATTCCCCATGGCATGGCACTGAAGAATGGCATTTCTTTTCTAAGCTGTGCTCTACTGTGGGGGTGCGGGCAGCAGCACGCTCAGCCTCACTCCTGCAGAGAACTGCCTCTCCAGGTCCCCCTGCCTCAAAATTTGGACTGTAACTTTGGTTTGATACTGAGCAGAATTGAGAGGGAATCTCACCCACTGTCACTTTAAACACTGACAGACTTGTGCTCTGCCTCTCTACCACCCACCACCTCGCAGGAGTCCTCACTGACCCCTTCTCCTGTCTTTCTCTTTCTCCAAAGAAAAACCACAAGCAGGCCACTCAGTGTGACAGAATGTTAAAAGATTACCTGCTTCATCTTCAGCAAAGGAGATGATGTACTGGTAGTAGTTATTGATAAGCCCAGGGAACATGCACGTTTGTCCTGCCCCCATGCAGATTTCACTGTACTTCCACTCTCCGGTAGCATGATCCTCCTTCAAAGACATCAGGCGTCTGTAAGGCAAAAGAACACTTCTGCAATACAACCAAGAAGATGATTTATGAACAGTAATGAGGACACCTGAAAGGATGTTTAATGATTCCTACCCACATAAGCTGCAATAGGAACTGCAGCTCCTCTGAAAAACAAAGGATTGTTAATATTAAAACAAGCATATTACATGCCTCTGCAACACCTTGTCTTTCAAAGGCAACACAAGCACATGAAAAAGCAACAGAGGAGGGTTTAAAGGATATCAGACTACTTGGCGGGGCCCTGCCACAGATGTAGAGCACCTGGCTTCACTGTGGCTCTGGAGCATCTCTCCTGTGCCCAGGACCAGCGCATCAGCCAGGGCAGGCGGTGCGGGGGCTGCGTGCGGGAGGGCTGGGGGATGAACAACAGCAAAGGCAAGGGAGGTCTCATGCCTGCCTTGTCATAGGTTTGCAGCAGAGTCACTGCTGGACAATATATTTTTTTCCTCCAATAACTTCATTGTCTCAAAGCATTGCATCAGTGTTTTTTTTATTTTTTTTAGAATGCATTCAAATGTTCTTTTATACCACTCCCAGGACTTTAAATGAACACTGTACCATTCCCCCTTTATTTGTACTGGTACAATGTGAATCAGCAGCATTGAGGGCTGCTGGAATGCAAAGCTTGCATTCCTGCACAACACCATGGAATAAAGGTTATATAAAACATGCCACGTGAACCTGGTGTAATGAGCAGTCAGACTCCATGCAGTGCTTGCAACCAGCAAGCAGTAGCATGTCCTCTGTTGTTAGACTGCATGAGCACTTGCAGGCAGGTGTAGTATCACTGGAGGACTTCAGCTTGGGGTACAGCTTCATAAGTATCTGAACTATTTACTTACCCACTCATAAAATCACCAAATATGTAGAGGCCATTCAAGTTTGGAGACTCACAACCCCGATAGACATAGCCTCCTGTAACAGATTTCCCCATTTTGTGTGGATACGCGTAAATTGGAAGCACATCATCTGTAGGGGGGAAAAGACCTGTGACTTGTGTTGTTTTACACATGACGGAGAATAGCCCTTTATCTAGATAGTTCTGAGACTAGCACACTACAATCAGGTTCACTCGAGCATCTTCTAATAAAGTGAAGTGCCAATGGAGTCATAGTGTGATTTTCACCTTTTCAGAACCATGATTTTCACCTTTTCAGAACCACGCTGGCTGTGCTAACCAAGGACAAGCCAGCTCAGCGAGACTGGCCAGCATTTCACTTGCAACAAAAGCCAAATCCCTGAAAAGCCTGAGTGCTCTCTATCACCCACACGCCTCACCCTTCTCCTGAGCCCTTCTCTTCCTGCTACAAACCAGCTCTGTTAGTGCCACTTCTGGCCCATTTCTACACAGCCTGGCTGGTTTAGCTATGAACTGACAGGATGAGAGTTGGGGTTGTTCAGCCTGGAGAAGAGAAGGCTCCAGGGAGACCTTATTATGGCCTTTCAGTACTTAAAGGGGGCCTGTAAGAAAGATGGGGACAGACTTTCTAGCAGCTGTGTTGTGACAGGACAAGGGTTAAAGGCTTTAAACTAATAGAAGGGAGATTTAGGCCAGACATGAGGAAGGAATTTTTTCCAATGAGGGTGGTAAAACACTGGCCCAGGTTGCCCAGGGAGGTGGTAGATGCCCCATCCCTGGAAATGTTCAAGGCCAGGCTGGACTGGGCTCTGAGCAACCTGATCTGGGTAAAGATGTCCCTGCTCATTGCAGGGGGGTTGGGCTAGATGAGCTTTGATGGTCCCTTCCAACCCAAACTATTCTGTGATTCTATGATTCTAATTTGCAGGTTGCTCTTAGAGTCAGTGCACCCATGCAGGAGATGTCTGCCCAATGCAGCGTTGTTTCGGTGGTGAAAGGGAAAAAAAGAGACAGGTAACTCTAGACTGCAGGCAGTGATGAAAAGATATGTCAGATGTCAGCACAAATAGCTTCTGTTTCTCTGAGACAGGGGAATTTAACCTGAAAGGGCCATGAAATATTTATGGTATGGCACACGCAAGATGTGTCACTGGCATATTAATTGTACAATGTAAGTTAAAACACAACACAGAGGCCAAACAGAGGAAGATGCCCTGATTTTGAGGGTCTCCACTGGATGCCTTCTTCCATGTCTTCTGTTGCCCTTGTGTTACAGGTACCCACCCCTCCACTTCCTCACAGCCTTTCTCCCTGCCCATGTAGCAGATGCCTCAAGTAGCAAAGCCAGCAGCTCTACCAGCAAGGTACTTGCACCAAGGGCATTGAATCTAAAGCCGGTATTTTCTACACTTCAGCTTCACTTATCATTTTAAAGGCGTTGTGACATTTCACTGTTCTAACAAAAGGGTCTCTAAGGGCATAAGAAATTGTTCCAAATCCCTGGAGACCTCAGTAAAGTGCTTGCCATGAATGCTCACACAGGCGCTGTCACACAGGAGAGCACTAAACGGGCTCTCTGACAACTGCTTCAGCAAAAAGGAATGCAAAAAATCTGCTCCCTGCTCTCAAAATTTTTATTAAAAAAATCACTTAATCACTACCACTGTCCTTGTAGTTAAGTTAATAAAAGGAAGGAAGTTAAACTAAGTTAATAAAAGGAAGGAAGTTAAACACCACCACATAGCACACAGAAAAAAACAGAATTTCAGCCAGTGCAAACGAGTGCCAGCCCACTGCCCCCCTGGATCTCTGGGGAGATGCTCCAGCACAAGATGTGGTCCACATCAGACCTTGCAACACAATACACTCTGACTTCACACGTACGCTGGAATTCAGCCAGCCAGCCAATACCCTGAATCCAGCTTTGAGAAGTTATAAAAAAAACAAAAGAAAGTTTTCCTTTTGGCATAGATAAAAGAAACAAAAACACACCATACACTAGTTACCTGCAAAACAGGCAGTTTGCATACTGGTTGACCAGCTTACACAATACTTTTTTTTTTTTTTTTTTTAAATAAGGACACTAAGTGTGAGTTATAGAGAAAAACACAACTGCTCCAAATATTTTGGTTCTGCAGAAAAGCTTATTTTATGTGGAAAAGATGAAATTGTCACCCCAAACAACAGAACCACCAGGCAATTTGACTAAAAACACAGATTGCCTAGACAAACAGTAGCTAGCATGTTTCATTTTCCTCCTAACTCAAAGATAGTAACAATTGGACTTCGAATATTTATTTCAGTTCAGCTCCCTTCTAGACTGAGACAGCATAGATTTGCATCTCAGAAATGTGTGTTTTCCACCAAACAACCAGGCTTTGGAGGCAGGAATTAAAAATGATGGTGCAGAAAACTGCATAGTGAGAGGCAAGTAATTTAGAGACAATATCTATTTACCCATTGAAGAATTGGTGCAAAGTTTTTTATCGTAACAGCTGAATCCTTCCCTTGCCCTCCAGCCATAATTTTTGCCTTTCTCGACGATGTCGATTTCTTCATATTTATTCTGCCCCACGTCTCCGCAGAACAGCCGTCCTTTCCCTTCCTTAGTTTGAGGTTCGCCCCTATCGAAAGAGCAGCGCCACATATTTCTCACACCATACGCATAGATTTCAGGGCGAGCCATGGGGTCATCGAGAAAAGGGTTGTCGGGAGGGATTCGATACAGAGGCCCGCGGTCGTTGTTGTTCACATCGATCCGCAGCACTTTGCCCAGCAGGGTTGATCTGTGAGAAGTGAAAGGAAAAGGAAAAAAAAAAAGAAATAAAACTAGACCTTGGTTAAACATCAGAGATGGGGTTTTTTAGCAGGCTAGGGTTTCATTCTTTCTGGTTTGGAAAAGACAAGTCTTTCAATATTTCTGAAAAAAACCAACCATTTCAAGATAATTTCATTTGTCCCAGGCCACCGAAGAGCCTGACTTTGCGGCACTGACATCCCAGGACCTGCTGCCCCACAGATGCACACTGGTGCATTGGAGCTGCCACAGGGATGAGTCCGCTCCTTCCATATCACGGACCCCCCTCCACTTGCCAAAAACTGGTCTCTGAGCAGACAGCTGGAAGGCTCAAGAATTACTGCTGTTCACAGGGAAAAAAGACATACCTTGATAACCTCCCCTAATATGCCTACATGTCTGCACAAACATCAGTGTGGGCCTTAAGGAAACAGTAAACCCAAGACAGAAAATCCCCCTCAATTTACATCTCCCAGTTTCTCTTCTTCTCAACACAAGGCACACACAAGGTTTTAGGGTCTCTCACTTGTTCTGGGCATTTCCAAAGGTCCCAAAAGGATCCCCAGCCATGCCTCCATCTCCAGTAAATATATAGAGATAACCGTCATCTCCAAAGAGTAGCTCTCCTCCGTTATGGTTGGAAGCAGGTTCTTCTATTTCCAGGATTATCCTAAACAAAACCAGGGAGGAGGCATTACCTACTGCACAAGCCCTAAGGAGAGGGCAGAGCAATGTCACTCCAGTGTTGCCACTGACACATGGAAACAGCTATAGATCACTTTTGATGCAAATTCCTCCATATCCACGCCAGTGAATTTTACTTCAGTATAGTTGATTTTCTAACCTTAAATAATTCCAAAGTATTCTCCAGATTACAGAAACACCAAATTAAGTAATAAGGAAAATCTGGGAATCACATGACAGAATATGCTTTTAATCAATCAAACTTTTCCTTTGATTCTTTCTTCCTCCTTGTTTTTTTTTTTTTTTTTTTTTTTTTTTGGGAAAGGCATCTCAGCTTAAATCCAATTGCAAACTGCAAGAGAAAGGATTCAAATCCACGTGTGTATCTGTGCAGCATTTGGCACAATCCTGACAGGCGCTTTCAAGGTGAACCTAAAACTTTTCAAACATTAAGTAATAGTTGACTTCTTAAAGAGAGAAGAATCTGTAAATGATAATTACATACACAGGACTTTATGAACTTAAAGAGTGGTTAAAAGCAGCCCCACCAACAAATGAACATTTTGAAAAGGGCAAAATATCTAAGAATATAACTTTATAGAAAGGTGAAGCCACAAATACATGCAGCGGATGTTGCCAGGTATAACAATTGAAGTTTAAGTTACTCCAGCTTCTAAAAAAGTCCAGGTTTCATGCTGACAGTGCCTCTTAATAGCTGCACAACCAAATTATAGTACTTATACCACCTCATTTTTAGTTGTTTTCCCTTCTGAAAGTACTGATTGTTAGACTCGTGACCAGAATGTAAATTTTGGGAAGGAACAACCCAGCTACGTAATTATTCTGTCACCTGCTGCTGAACATCCCACCTCTGAACCAGGGGAAGTGTGCACAGGGGCACAGGTGCCCGCCAGCAGCAGGAGCAAGGGAGGATCCTGTGTGGACACCAAGGTGAATCCTCCTCATCCTCCAAAAGAAGATGGAAAAAAACAAAGCACTTTGAGCAAAAATCTGCCAGCAAACAGACACAGGCCTTCCTGCTAAGGCAATGCAGAGCACGTGTTGGCCCAAGCTCCCTCTTGGGCAGCATCTTGGGATGAAGTCAGTGGGAGCCGTGCCTACACAAGCACAACGGGACCACAATTTTGTTTTCTTAAGCTTTTTGCCGTACTAGCCATCAGCTAAATAAGCATAGAAAATGTTACAAAGTAGAGCTGGAGGATTTTTAAACAAGACAGCTCATGGGCCCTGACATCTGCAGGTTTAAGCTCCTGACTTGCATCCCTGAGGACCACATTTAAATTCCCATTACCTGTCATCTACAGTACTAGTTACACTGAATTGCTGTAATTGCTTGATAAACCAGCCTCCCATTTATATCATTTAGGATACATGCATTTTTGAGCTAGAATCATCCACTGCTGAGTATCTGGAAAGCCTTAATACAACCCTTGTAACAAAGCAAAAATCTTAACATTAATAGTATTCCAGGATCTCTCAAAACAGTGGTTCTATTATGTGGTTCTGCAACAGATAAATATATAGACTAACTCCACAAACAAACCTCTCATTATCTGTGTATATTAATGTGGACCAACTGCACAATCAGAGTCAAATGAAATTTCCAACCAAAATGTACTTAGTAATAGGACAGTGGTTTGTATTTTATTTAATTTGATATTAAATTTGTAATATCACAGGGTTGAGCTGTCATTCAGATAAAGAAACACGGGGCCAAATACATCCTGGTTTCAGTATCACTGAGCTTGTTTATACTGATTTTGGAAACCTTTGGCTTTGGAATGAATTTCACTCATGCTTTGCAGAAGTCTATTTTAAAGGGTAATCATTACAATACCAAAAAAAAAAAAAACAAACAACCCAACCAAACCCCAAACCACCAAATACATTTAAATAAATAACATTTCATCAATGTTCAGTTAAATCTTCTGACATACGAGAACTGAGAAATGTCAGAAGATTTATCCCTTATCCCTAGGTGCAGTGCATCCACAGAGGATGGGCATATTCTCTGTCTCAGTAAGCCAGACATGGACTTAGACTGAATTGCTACCACACTGGAATGCAAGAACAGCATCAAGCTAAATAAGTGTCATTAATTAATTGCCTTTAAAAATGCACAAGCTGCCCTCTGAGATCTTAAATACATTTGCTAGAGAAATGTGTGTACAATACCTTTCAGAACTATGGTCCAAAGCATTCATGTCAGCAGCAGAAATTCTGAACTCACTGATTCGGATTCTCTCTTCATAACGAACTTCAACTGAATAGTAGACATACACTTTACCATTAAATTTGAATTTAGGATGGAAGACAATACCTAGAAAACCTCTCTCGTCTCCTTCCCAAGGTGAGGTAAGTACGGCTTCGCTGATGTTCAGAAATGGCTTTTCAAGCCTGGATCGATCGGGGAGGTAGGTCCACACCAGGCCAACCTGCTCCGCAATGAAGAACCTGTGGGTACCATCATTGGCATGGACCATTGCAACAGGATTGCGCAGCCCGTTGGCGACCTCTACAAGGCAGAGCTGGAGACAGCCCTCCGCGTCGGCGGTCACTAAGCCCAGGTTTTGGTTAAGGTTCTGGTTAGCCAGCAGGTGTGGAAAACAGTAGTCTGTATCCTCCAAGGACAGGTAGCGGCAGAATTTTGCCATGTTGTTCTCCAGTGCAATTAGCTCTTGGTCTGTAGAGAGATACCGAAAAATGGAGCGGCATTTTTGCCACACTTGCCGGCAATAGTCTTGGCAAAGTCCTGGTATTGTCCGCACGGGGGTGGAGGGATCCTCGGCATCGTACAAGTGAGCCGCATATGGAGAACATTCCTAGAGGGACAGAGAAAAAGCTTCAAACCATTTCTTGGACCACATTTGAAACAGCTGAGCAGCAATACTAATTGGAGAAATTTCACCTTAATTACAACATATGTTGTAGTATATTGTGAAGATATATCAACAGAGAAAAAGATCTTAGAAAGGGGGTTTATCTCAGCATTCACAGAAATGATCTTTAGTATTCCTGGTGAAAGCTGGCTCCTGTATGCTGTTATTCATTTATTCCAGCCATAGCACTAACACAAGAAAACCAGCAATGACACATATCTTGCTTCATCGCCCTAGTAGACTGTAATGGGGACAAAGAGACTTTTCTGTCTTCAATGCTCTGACTTTATGTATGAGTTAGCTAAGAAGATTCAGAGCTTGCTTCTCCAGGCGAAGGAGGGAACAGGACAGGTCGGCAGGGCAAAAGCCTATGACTTCCATACCTGGTCATCCAACAATCCAGACATGCATCTCAAACACAGATGTGATTTACAGGTTGGACAAAGCAGGATAAGAAAGTGTAAGAGAAGAGGAGGAGAAGGAGAGCCAGCCCTGGGATGCTGTCAGTGCACACAAAAGCTTTGATTGGGTCAAGCCGCATTTGCTGATGGGTATTTGCCTACAGACACTTTATATAACTGATTGGAAGTGGTGAAATTAATCTCATGATCATGACACTGGTCACCAAGTTCTGCGGTGGAGGCTCAGTCTACAGGATTTCAGAGAATGAGCACCAAATGGCCGCAATCCAGGCAAGGTCCGCTGGCAGCGGCTGCAGCACAATCCTGTTTTGTGGAAGGTGCAGCCTTGGAAATCTGCCTGAAGACTGAATCGAATTTACACAGTTCATTTGTATTCTCCAATACGAGAACTCTGACAGGCACATTTTCCTTATGTAAAAAGCCACTGCAATCCAGTAAAACTGTCTGTAAATTACAAACTGACCAAAGTGACTCAGTTCTGCTTTGCAAGGATTTTTCTTTGTAATAAACACACACTATTTTCCACTTGCAATACATCTTCCCAACAAGCATCTCAAAAGTGCTCTCCAAATAACATAACATGACTCAGTGGAGGCTCAGTTACATTCACAGAGCAGCTAAATAACTGAGGCAAGAAAGGCAGGAAGAGAAAATATCCTTCTTGAATAAATTCTGCATTTTAAAATTCCTAGATGGCACTCCTTCCAAGCAAAGCCAGCTGACTTAAAAAAAAAATATAGGGAGCTGTTTCTAAATCTATAGGGAGCTATTTCTTAATGCAGATTACAGCACTATTCAATAGCTGAAAAGATATAACATCTGAGATACTGAAGTATTTAAATTAGCTGATAAGCACACACAATATTTAATTTTTATTTTATTTTCCATTACAAACCATTATAAACTGAGAGGCCATATAACAGATTGTTAGTGTACAATAAGCTTTCCTTCTGGAATGTCAAGCCATTCATTGCAAAATGAAGGTAATTATGCCTTCAAATGAGCAGCAATTAATGTGGTAAAAAGGAGATTGAGTGTGACACAAAACACTGAAATTACAGGCAGATTGCGTAACAGCACTCAGCTTGCTTACATGAGGTGTGCCAGGGACAGAAAGAGCTGGGGCATTTGGCGATGCAGTAGTTAATGACTGAAAATTTGGCCTTAAAAACGAAATTAAAATGAGATAGAAAGGGAACGTGAAGGCAGGGCTGGAGGGGAGCTCAGTCTGTTGCTGCCTACAGGCGTTACACGTTCAGAGTGAAGACCACTGCTTGAGTGCCGGGGTGTACCTGGTTCTCCGAAAGCCTTCTTCAAAGCCAGCAGATATCCCAGGCATTTTAAAGCAATGTCCTGGGTTCAGCATCAGAATTACAAATAGCACAGAGGTGTGGTTTCCCCGTCCCTTTGCTACCGTGGGCTGTTCAGCCCAGCCTCGGGTGTGTTTGAGGAGCAGTTGTGGATGACTTCTTCACCTCTTACCATGTTCCTGGTGGCATACGGTGATCTACTGTGGCATTACACTGGCAGTGATGCACAGAGATCTACCACTAGCCAGACACTACCTGAGCACATGTTCAGGGCATTTTGCAGATACAGTTGTAATATCTTCCAACTTCTGTTTCACAAGAGATGAAGCCTGATGCCTGATCCTGAATTTCCCTGCTTTTGAATAAAATGTTGTGGTCTTTCACCCTTTGCATCATCTTGTCACGTTCACAGACTCAAAACACTGAGAAACTCTACACTTGGTCACAGCCCAGCATCACTAACAGATCTAATTTTACATTTCCAAATGACATGGTCTGCTCATTCATTTTAAACTATTACATGGTCCAAAGACCAAGGAAACTAATGGGCTGATGATCAGTAACTCCAGTAGGGCTGGAACGAGCTTGCACTATGAAAAGAACTGATCAGAAAATAAAGCAAGTGACATTAAGACGTTAGCCAAATCCATCCTGTCTGTTCCAGGAATTCAGAGGCAGCTATGTATCTGAGGAATTGCAACGATCTAAATTTGGATGAACACCCACATCAAACAATGGCTTATTTACTCCTGCTCTCAGCCCCGAGGAAGCAACGGGACTCCTCACGTAATCCCTGACATTCCCTGTCCACCTCCATCTGGAAATTCGAGCCTTTAAGCAAGCTGTTCTCTGAGAAGCAGAACAAGGCATCTGCTCTCCCCAGTTTGGTGTCCTGTTTCCCACCACAGAATAATCAACATCCACACACATCCCTGAGACCTGCTGCCTCCCATCAAAATACTCCCAGGTGTTGAGGCTGTGGGGCAGGCAGAGAGATGACCGACTGCCAAAGTCATCCTCTCAGCCTGCTTCTGGGTGGGGGAAAAACCCTGTTTTGGCATTGGGGGATCATGGGCAACATTGAGGGAAGAATGTTGCTGCTCTTCCATTTGCCCTTCTACAAGGAACAGAAACAGGACCATGTAGCAAATCACAATTTAAGAGAAGTTGGAATCCTTACCACAAATACAAGCTGAGATGCTTGTCAAAATAATTTGATCACATTTGAGAGAAATCATGAATTGTGAGCAGAAAGAGATAGAAGTGTGCTGAGTAAGTCACAGAAACCCACTTATTAATTCAGATCTAGGGTATAAATTGTATATATACTGAATTAATGGAAGCAGAGTGCTCTGGAGTATTTGCAATACTTGAACTTCCATTTTGTGCTTGCATGGCCAGAGGTGGTGGTTTGTAGCCACAGCTGGGCTGGTGATGCACGCAGCTCATCAGAACATTTCAGTGAATCATTTTTCCCACTCCCATTTAACTTCACTGCTTCTAAACAAATTTTCAATGGTTGGGTTTCTGATGCACACAGAAGAATTACTTATCACTTCCAGAGGCAGAAGCAGTGTTTAGCAGGCACTGCTAACAGGTTTCCCATCTGCAAATGGACTTTTGGACACTGCTTGCTTCAGGAAGATATTCAAAGGTTTTTTGCTTCCAGTACAACATGAGATGAAATAAAAGTCAAATCTCTAGAAGATGTTGTGGAAAAGGCTTGTCTTTCTCTTCACACTGTCAGTAACACAAGAGGTACCCTGCAAAATGCTAAGAGCAGGGTTTCTGCAAAGCCACTTTGATCCCATCTGAGCACAGCAGACGAGACCCCGCTGTCTGAATTAATTTAAGATTTACACTTGCACAGCACAGAGCTGCCACTGCTCTGTCTCAGGGGCATTTCCATACACACGAGGCAACTGCTGATGATAGTGTCACAGGCTTTGCTCTGCACAGACTGTGATCATCTTGTTATCGTATCTGGCCAAAGAGCATCAACCCTGAGTGGAAATTTCCCCTGTGCAGGATGGCAACCACAGAGGTTTCTAGGCCACATCCTCAGGCATTACTCTGCACCCACTGTCAGGACTGTCAGCACCTGGCACATGCCAATAGCATCTCAGGATGCTGTAACCAAGTACAAAAAACCACCTGATCCCATCCATGAGTTGGCTGTAACAAGGGGCATGTTTTGTGCAGGCAGGTCCCCTCCTGGGTATCTTCACCAGTTCCAAGCATCTAACCCTGGCAGGGTGAGGGGGGGTCTGCAAATTGTAATTGCCCACACACCCATCTTGGAGCACTGCTGCTCATAAGTTAAAGCAGAACATCCCTATTCCTCTTTCAAACATCTGCCAAAAGCAGAAAAGTCCACAGATGACAGACAGTTGCTACTGACAGTGCCTGGAAGCGCACGTCAAAGCTGCTGCACTAATCCCTGATGCACCCACACATAGGTCAATGCACCTGGGACCAGGCACTAATGCCATGGCTGATGTACGTATCTGGGGGTCCGTGTACTCCTATCTGAGCTGGGCACTAATGCCACAGCTCACACACCCCTGGGCTCTGCTTGTACCGATGCGGCCTTGCACAGGTGGGTGCAGTCATTCCTGGGCAGATGAGTCTGCATCACGGCTCATGCATCCCAGTGAGGTCCCAAGTGCCCGTGCCTGGACCAGTGCATCCCCACACACCAATGCACCCATGCTGAAGCATCCACACCTGGGCTGAAGCATCCACACCTGGGCTTGACGCAGCCCTGCACAGGTAGATGCACCCACACCTGGGTCAAAGCACCCTGACAGGGATGTAGCACCCATGCATGGGCCAGGGCACGCTGCATGGCCAAAGCACCATGCTGAAGCCCCCTGTGTGGTGCAACAGTGGCAGCCCCCTGTGCGGCTGAAGTGTCTGCACAGCGGGAGCCCCCCGCGCAGCAGAGCCCCGTGATCTCGCTGCGGCCTCACCTGGCAGAGCAGGTCCTGCAGGTGCCCGGCGCAGGCGGCGTAGGTGGCCCCGTCGAGGCGCTCGCTGAGGCGGTAGAAGCGCTGGAGCAGAGCGCTGTCGCGGCTCAGGTCGCAGCAGCCGAAGTCGGCGTAGCGGCGGCAGAAGGCGAGGCCCCGCGGCGGCCGGAACGGCGGCTTGAAGTCCAGGCACTGCGGGTGCGGTCGCGCCGGCCCCGGGGCCAGCGCCGCCGCCAGCAGCAGCGCCAGTGCCGCCCGCGCCCCGCGCAGCCCCCGCATGGCCGCCCCGCGGGCGCGGAGGGCGGCGGCACCGCGCAGCGCTGCTCCCCGGGCCGAGCCGGCGGTGGGGCGGGGGGGCTGCGGCCCGGCCCGGCTGCGCGGAGGCTCGGCCGGCCCCGCCGCCTCGCTCCCCCCCGCGGCAGAAGGGACGCGGCGAGCGGCGGTCCCGTCCCGTCCCGTCCCGTCCCGACGCGGCCGCCCCGAGGTCTCCCCGCCGCCGACGTCGGGCGGCCCCGGGCTCTGGCCTCTGCCTTGCAGCGCTGGACTCTTAGGAACGCGGCTTCTGCACAACGCGCTTACGTTTCGGTGATGGTTTTGGAAAGGCGTTTTTAGTTTGATTCCACCCAGACCGCAACCTGGCAGGTACTTGGCTGTACAGTCAGCGCAGGGTGTCACACTGGAGTATTTAACACTGGGATATGTCACACTGGGAACAAGTTCCTTAGAATGACTCCCCAAGCGTTGGCTGCTTGGCTCAGTTATTTTACTGAATGTTTCATATAATATGATCAAAATATGGCAGATAATAGCATTTTGAGTTTGTACAGTTGATGGACGTATCTAAAACCAAGAAAACTTAGCTTTGCTACAACTAGTGCTTCTACGTCCTTTGGCATCCTATCTTGTCCTGGGATGAGATTCTCATTAGATTCAGCTCAGAGGCTGGAAAGGTCTGACGCAGGCTTTACACTGTGTAGTGTAGAGAGCCCAACATATTTCCCATTAGGAAGATATTCTTTCCATTCGGAATGGTGCTCCTTCCATGCTGTCCAGGTACTCCCTACGCAAAGAAAATAAAATTGCTGATAATACTTTCCTGGGAAAATATTTACTCCAAATGCTGTTTCTTTTTCATATCATATATCATATGTCATACGTTGTATGTCATATGTCATATATCTCATGTATCATATAATACGTGATGTTGTCAACTGGTAAGATCAAGTCATGTAGACTTAATCTTACTTGTACACTTTTTCTGTTGTGAAATGCAGCAAGTTGCAGTGTAGTATGTATTTCATTATTGACATGCAGACTGTCCATAAAAGACAAAGAATGTGAAGTTCATGCTGATATGCTATTTTTGACTCCTGCTTCGAGACTAAAGAACTGCTGTACAGTGCATATGGACTGTAAAATCACTGCATGGCTTGGAACATCCTGTCAGGAGAGACCATATGTGTTACGGCATTTAATATGAGTTTGTTTTTCTCTCCATATGCTTATGTAACTGCTGCTAAGGTCACTAAAAACTTTGCATATGTGCAGGCAACCAGAATACCTGATGAACTCACTTGGGAATCTCTGCCCTTTTATTTTTGGTTGTTTAAAACCACTTTTTCATCGGCAACCTTGGTAAGTGCATTGGAAAGCACATGATCTAGCTGTTGCCCCTGAAAACTTTGCATGCCATGCAAAAATAAAACCAAAGCAAAACCCAGTATGCAGTTATGCAATCCCATATTTGTATAAAAATGACCAATGTAAATCCATCTCCTTATTCATTCCAGTTAATGTATTATTCCTGTGGTTAACACTGGCTGTTGTCTCAGTGTTTGTGATTGTTTTTAGCCATTGTTAATTAACCTTGTAAGAATTCTTACTATACAAAGAATGGATTGCAGTAACCAAACATATTCTGTGATAATGAGATTTATCCTATAGCCTCTTGATTTGCTATTACAGCTCTTGATTAGCTTGGCATCCATGCAACATTTCAGAAATGAAAGGAAAATTAAACGCTGCACGTGTTTAGAAACGACTTGTAGAATAAGAACTACAGATTTCATCTGCAAAATGCCATAAAATACATTTCAAAAGCCTTCTATGTGCATTTATAATACCATTCAGACAGGACAATTTTTTGGTTATCCCTCAGGCTGGAGACTGGACAGCAGATCATGGGCAAGGCACTGATGAAATTGAGACCATAGCTGCCTCAACCTCAATAATGAGCCAGTTCTGTAAAGGATGGCTTGGTGGTTTTTTTACATCTTGGTGTTCTGAGCTGTATTTTGAGGCTTTCCAGGCCACAGGTAGGAGCTCATGGGCTGTGTTTGAGGGATCTGTGCTGTGGCGGATAGCAGCACACAGCTCTGGCTTTTCTTTCCAGCCCTGCCTGGAGGCTTCACTTACTCTATTCCCAAGTCCCTGTCTTTCTCCCTGGAGTCTCCCATTCATAAAATAAGGATAGTCAATGGTGACTCACCTCATGGCACAATTTAAAGATTTAGTTTATTGATATTTTTAGTCACTGTTTTGTTATTTTTTATTAGTTCTCTGCTGAGCCGTCTATAGAGACTAAGCTCAGGAAGGGAGCTGCTGCTGCCCTTGACTTGACGTTCTAAATTTGAAGTTACCCTTTTTGCTACCTGAGGGCAATAAATGCATCTATGGAGCAGTTACAGAATGGGGATGAGGTTTGATTTAGGCAGTATTCACTAAAATCACATGGTAGTTGAGATCTTGCTATGCAGGATGTTTTGTATTAAAATTATTCATTTTTAATTTGGATAATTTGAACACTCTTCCTTGTGCTTAATGACCTGAATCAATCAATTTAATATTTTATGCTGTATATTAACTATGGAAAACTTTTTTTTTTTTTTTAAAAAGCTATTGGATTGCTCCTATCCCCACCAAATTTCATAGGAATTTTACTTGTTGACTTCAATTAATTCTCAAAATCAGCATTTGTATTGATGGATGAAATTGAAGAAACCATGTTTGAAAATGCAGTATTTGCTTGCAGACAAAACAACATTAAAATGTTGATAATTTGGGGGTATCAAACCTGAAATACTTAGAGACAATTAAAGCAACTCACAGTTATAGATACTCTTCAGCTCAAAAAGACAGTTTTATTTATGTCCCTCAAGCCAAGGTCTTTGAATGTGCAATGTCCATTTTTTTTTTCACTCTTTCTGCATAGATTAGAAGTTGTTAGTGTTCATTGGACAGAGGGCATGTGGGCACATTGCTTAGGAATGTGATCAAATGACCAATGTTTGACCCAGTGTCTGGAACTCCATCCTTAAGAGGAGTTTAATGGTCTAAGCTTTAAAAGCTGAAGGACACACTGTTCATGCCCAAGCCAACTGTGAACACCATCCCTAATAACATAACAGTCAGGAATTAAATACAGGGCTATAACTCTTTGTAGAGGAAATTAGGCTTTACTTTCTCATTACACATCTAATTGCAAAACCCTTCTGTTCTTCATTTGTCTTCTAAGTGTTTTATTTTCCTTACTGGTGAAGATACTGAGGACTGATTATGATTACGAGAACAAATAAAGAAGATGTATGTGTGCCTGTACATAGCAAATACACACAAACCCACGGGGGTGCACAAGGTGACGGCTGCCTTTCAGCAAAGAGAATCCATGCTGGGCAGTGGGAAAGTGATCCACTGGCATGGAGACCGCTCATTCACACATGGATTCTACATGAACAATAGAAAACAATATATTAAGCCTTTGGCAAGGTGCATGCAGTATAGTTTTACAACAAAGAAAAAAACAAATGGGCATCTTCTCCTGGAAGGTGATTGGAAGGAACACAAGTATGTGCTGAGCAGTAGCTGCAGTCATGCTGGCTGCAATAGACCTGCCAACATGTTTTGATACTAAGGAAGCATTTAATGCAAGAAATCCCAAGGATCCAGCCCTCTGCAGGTGATACCATGTGCTGTATTGGGAATACTGTCAGAGGATTCGATAAGTAGAAATCCTGCTGCCTCTAGACATGCTGGGATGACTCAGATGTGGAATGAAATGTAGCGCTGCAGCTCTGAAGCCCTAATTTCTCCTGGTAATGGAACCACATGAGTTCATAATATCCTTTAATCCTGTTGTGACGAAGCACCTCCTCTGGCTTCAGCAATACCCTCTGGTACACATTCCTGGGCTCTGTGTCATATGTCACAGAAAACATTTGGACAAAACACTAGGGCAGCCCCGCAGACAGTGTAAATCAGCAGAGCTCAACTGTATCCTTGCATATGATATCCAGGATTTCCATACAGGCAGCATGCTGCTAAATGTTTTTCCTGTCCTTATTATGCTCATTTTATACATAGGCAGGATGTAGGTGTCACAGTGTTACAGCAGTCATATAACTCCCTCACTTCTTTTGCTTCACATCTCGCTACCGTAGAAATTCTATTGCAAGGGCCCTAAAGAAACCAGATGGGCAGTAAACATTCCTTATGTGTTGCACATACAGAAAAAACATCTTTTCTCATCAGCTCACACAACAGCAGATCATGCAGAAATGAATTTTTTTAAATTACTACTATTTTCCCTGCAGTAACACAACAAAAAGTAACAACCCTCAAATGGTTTCTGTCTATTTTACAACACAAAGATCTTTTCCCCTTCTTGGTCACATGAAAAATAATAAAGGCATTGAAATGTATGTTTCTTTCAAGAAAGTGTTGTATTGATTTCAGGTAACATTTGAATGCTTTGTGTTGTAGATTACATATAACCATATAATTTGTGTGTAACAAGAAATAGACCAAAATACTTGCTCAGTGAATTGTACAAATGAGCTTTTCCTCATCAGTGGTCCAAGGCATAATAAGATACCCTGCTTTTTCAGTTCCCTCTGCGACGTGAAAAAGCTCACTTACAGAAGTGAGTATATTACACTGAAAGAAAAGGTGATTAATCATAGTTTCAGCCCATACTGAGAAGGAAAAATCCAGTTTGAATCCATGCCTTTGTCCCAGGATCATTCAGTTCCATCTCTAGTTTGGCAGAAAATAAGGGGGTTTTTGATTAACAACCACAAAAATGTTACTTTTATGGAACAAGGCTAGCAGCAGCCAATGCTGCCATTACTCTACCCCTATTGAAGAACAAGTTGCTGATAAACAGGCTGTTCGGATATTTTCTAATAGCTGAAAATACAAGTCATAGCAAATAAAATGAAGCTGTAACTGGACAAATTCTTCCCCAAAGTAATCAGGTCTTACAGCAAAAGATTATAGACGCTGGTCTAGAAGCAGAGAAATTGCAAATTTAGTATTTCTGAAAACTTTCTAACTGAGCAACAAGGTGTATAACATTGGCAGCTCTACCAAGCCCACAGACATGTTTCATAAAAGACATATCTGGGGACCAAACAATATTTCAGGAAGGATAGAAGACGAAGGGAAAAAGAAGTTACACAAGTCCATGTGGACAACCTAGCGGGCTCTCTTCTGGATGGACAGGGGCCATGGAAGTGCAGATTATGCATAGTGTAGGACCCCTGGAGAATCCTGACCCAAATGGCAGCTCTTGGATAGTTATGTCCCTTGCATAACTGCCCCAGTACTAGCAGGCAGCAGGCAGTACCACACAACCACTGGTTTCCAATCACATCCAGTGTCTTCATGAAATATGCAAGGAATGACATTTTCTGCTAGGTGAATAAGCAAATTTTCAGTTTATTTAGAGAAGTGTGGCATTTAAAGAAGGCCAAGGAGATCATGCTCATCCATCCCGATTTGTTTTGTTTTCTTTCACATTCTCTGGGCAAAGTTGAGAAGAGACATGTGTGATCATTTGCCTCCCCAAAGCTGTGGAGGGCTTTGATCCCAGAACTGCTATCTGCCCACTGTACAGTATCATCAAGCATCTCTCGCAGCAACAGCTACTGCCACAGTGGTCTGGGGACATTGCAGAACTGGACTGATGGGCTACAGACGGGCTCATAGCCTCACACAAAACCTGCTCTCATTGCAATAAATGGGAACTTGAGGGAAGTTCTGAAGAGGTTCACATTGCTTCCCTTTCTGTCAGCTGTTCTGCCCCGCAGAAAAGTCTGTAATGGAGCAATAGTACTGTGAACTGATAAATTCTCTCACAATCTAACTCTGGTGGAAGTTCATGATGAAAAGCCTTTTACGAAGAGTCTCAGGTGGGTTACATGCCTGCCTTCTGTTGGTGCCCGCGCAGGTTCAGTGTCCGACCTGCTTCAGCATCTTTGGCATTCCTACTGTCCATAGATGCCTGCAGACCTTTGCAAATCCAGGTCTAAACTCTTATTGACTTAAAGAATAGGATTAAACTCTAAGTTTTAAAAAAATTACACTTTCAGACATTTGCAGCGATTTTGCCAACATAAAAAAGTTTCATATTCCGTGTATCAGTTATGATTTATGAGTCAGCCTGACATAGCTCGAAGTGCTAGAGCAGATGTGGCACCTACCTACAAAGCAATGCAGCAATGTAGCAGCGACAGCCAAAAAGGCGCAACTGCATCAACAGTCCAAGTCTTGGGTACAAACTCTAGGTGTAGTACAGAATTTTTATGTTTGTAGAGTTTTCTAAGATCTCTTGGAAATAGCTATAAAATTAAGAACCATATTTTTTGGTGTTTAATTCATGAGCAATAGTATCTATTGCTGTAGGAGTACATGCATTTAAAGTAGTTTCTACCCTTGGCTCCTCCCTGGTCTCCCTTTGACTGCAGCATTTTCAGGGAGGGCCTGGGGGTGTCAGGAGTCGGCAGCTTTGGTTCTCACAGGCAGGAAGGAGCAAAGCTCAGGAGCAAAGCGGTTGTCCCTGACAGTGACCTGCAACAGGCCCTGAGCAGGTGGTATCTGGGAAGCAATGGTCTGATCTCCTCCCACAGCCCCAGCAACTAAGCTGTCACAGCAAGGGGGAGGTGAGGTAAGGAGGTCTTGAACTAATTACAGCTAATATATGTCAAAATTAACAGCCTGAATTACATTCAGAGATAACCGGGAGGTCACTGGAGATCACACAGCATAGCTATTTCTGGATGCCCTTGGGGCGTGCTGCAGTAACCCAAGCTAGACTGAGCAGAGCCTCGTTCACTGTACCAACATCTGGGTCAGGAGCAGAAGGAAATCCCCTCTAAGCAAGCAGCAGCAGTGAAAAAAGCATCGCTGCTCCTGGTGCTTTGGTTGCTCATTCGTTGCTGAGGATCCTGTGCTATTTCTAAACTTGAACCCTGTTTTATGGAACCCAGGCAATGGTCCATGAAATAGGCACCATTTATCCCTTGACTGGGAATAGCTTCTCAGGGGTCCTCGGTTATTTATTACTTCCAAACTGAAGTACTAAAGGCCTGAACAGTAGGCCTTGAACTAAAGTTGACCTCTATATGAATCTCACAACCCCGAAATGTATCTAGTATACATAATATCAATTGCACATGCACTGAATTGTTGATCTACTCTAGTATGAATATATGTATATTTTGATGACCATCTATAAAACTTTGTTGTAACACTTATTGTGTAACGATAATCAGCAGATGGATCTTCCTCTATTTAAAGGCATGTGGTAAGGTGTGACACTGGATGTCTGGCCTTGTTGAGAAATCTTTCTTTGTTTAGAGGTATTCTGTAAGGCCATGAAGCTAGATGCCTAGCCTTGTTGAGAAATACGTGGTTAAAGCCAAAATAGATAGAAAAGCTCCCTTGAAGTTCCTCCTAGAGCCCTGGCCAGACTTTGAGTGGAAGCCAACAGAGAAGATGACACCAGACGTTTCCGCACTTAACATTTTGAAACATATTTATTTAACTGTATAAAAGCTGGACCCTCTTGCAGTGACTTTGGAGACCTCACCTACGAGTGGATGTACTGTGTAGGACCTCCCAATTTATGGGACAGGGTCTCTGAATCCTCACTACAACTAGGGCTCCCCAGCAACTGTGGATCTGGATGATGGTAAAGTATTAGGGGAACTGGTGATGTATCTTTCTTAATCACTATAGCTAACCTTATGTAGTAATGATTAGGTACATTACTTGCTTATTGTCTTTGCTGCTCCAAACTAGAGCATAATAAGCTTATTGTTTTAACTAAATGTAGCATCTTTTTCTTGTAATACCTTGAAATAGACAGTAAAATAAGTGTAATCTTGTTGGTGTCTGTGTCCTTCCTGTTGACTCTGTCAACTGGCAAAACACAAATGCTCTTGTGTGGGGGGCAGAGAAGGTGGCTTTGCAGAGTCACTGCAAGCCTGAGGCATGACTTGAGGTGCTCCAGGATGGGTTGTCTCTACACTGCACTGGAGGAGATGGTTGGCCTATTGGGATAACACAGATGTTGTAGCCACACTGAGCTCTCATGTGTGAAGCTCCACCAGGGTACAGCCACTTCTGTCAGCAGTTTCATCCAGGTTGTGGAGATGCCCAAAAATGCATAGCCTACTACTTTATGGGTATTTTCTGTATCTGATAGGGATGCATCTGGGTCTAGTATTAGTGGTTTGTTTTGTTTTCTTTTTTCCCTGTTCTTTATGCAACATACGAACAGTATTTTGGTCACTGGTGGATATAAATTCAGTTTTCACCTCAGAATCTTTTCCTCACATCCAGTTCAGTAACACCTAAGAGTCATTACCATACAAATAGCTGCCATGTGAGCTATATCCAATGATGTTTCTATTAGCCTTGATTTCTAGCTTGCTGCGGATGGCAAACTGCCTTGTCCACAGGACCATCCTCACAAGAGAGCACTCACGGTCAGCCTTCCTTCTTCCATGTCTCTTCATCCAAGCATACAGCATTGCCAGCCTTCTTCTCTGGAAGCTCTGAGAAAAGATTTCCTGAATATCTCAGATAAAGGTCCTGTCTATGAAGCAAACTGTTGTCTGCATCTACACTTCATGTTGCATGACTCCATCTCCTGGCAACCAGGGGTAAATAAAGCCGGCTGCTATTTGGGAATCTTAGGAGCACTCTTGAGCTTTTCCTGTTACATGAGCACGTGTGTGCCCTGGCTGTGTTGGTGACATCCTGGGGACATAAACTGGAGCTCACCACAGGGCTTGGATGCCTCCAGCGTGAAACTTTCCCATGGTCAGGCCAACCTGACGTGGCCAATTCTCTCTCTGTTACGACTGTTGTACATGAATTAGGGGTATTTACCCATACGTGCATGGATCTCACCTTTGATGCTTTAAGGAAAGTTGAGTCCACGCAGTGGTGAAGGAGTAGCCTGGACATTAAAGATTTGGATTCAACTCCCTGGTAACATTAAAGGTGCTTGTGATGTGCCAGGTGAGAGCTTGGAGTACAGAGTCTAATTTCAGCATTTAGTCTCTATTTGCCCCTGTTCCCACCAGTAAAATGGGGAGATATTTCTTCCGTACTTCACAGCACTCTAATATTGTACAAGTGCAAGCCATAAAAACAGCCAGAAGTTCTTTTTTCATCTTCTCAAATAAAGATTTTATTCATTTTTTTGGACAAGAACATCTTGTAAGACTTTAAAATAGAAGTAATAGAAACAAATATTGATAATAATGAAAACAGAAGATCTGTGGAGAAGTGGCAACTTATGCAGAAATTCACTACAGCGACGTGAAAGCTCCTAGAAATGGAAAAATTCCTTCTTCTCTGTGATGACTCTTGCCCTTTAAAAACAGCCAGATGAGACTCTTTCTGCCCACAGGGCTCTCCTGCAGTGACAGCTACATTAACCTTTGCTGACAAGCACTTCTCTTTGCTTGTAAAATCAGCTTAGTGAGTGCAGAATTCTTCCAGACTTTAAAATGGTTACTATCAAATGGAGATACGCTCCATGCAAAACAAAACAACCTTGTGCCTTACAATTACTTGTGTGTTGTTAGCGCTTGCTCTGAGATCACAGAATGGGCTGATACAGAATGATGTCTGAGCATCTGTCTGCTTTGACTAATACTGCAGAATAAATGTGAATGTAGGAAAGGACACAGTTTTTTGCTGCATTGCTCTCCCTGGGCATTTTTCCGCGCTTATCACCACATTGTCTGTGCAACGAGCAATACAGCAGAGAAGCAGTAATATATGCTTGGATTATTTGTCTGTTGCTGTTAGAACAAGGTTCCAAAATTGCGGATAAAGCCAGCGTGCTCCTTCCTGCACGCAGACACACATGCACATGAATGCACGCTCCCTTCCCCTCATCTTATTTCTCCTATCAATTTCACATCCTTCTTGCTTACGAGTCTGAGCTGTCCTTTATGTGCGAGCAGCTCCCCCCGTGCAATGGGAATTCTTCTGGGCTTGGGCGAAAGGAGGCTCTGCCGATCTCCTCCGCGCTGTCACCACACCAAGTCTTTGAAACTGGGTCACACAAGCTTTGCCACATTGGCAGAGTCAAGATTTACATCACCCAGGGCCATTTCAAAGACTTTGTAGCCCCACGGATTGAATTTCAACCATGTGGTAGATACAGTTTTGATGCAGTCAGTAATTCCATAATATTTCTATGACATTTATAATTGCTGCCCAGAAATCTCCAGGACTAGGGACCTTGGCATGAAATGCAAGTCAAGCTCCCAATCTGTTTCACCCCGTCAAAAATCCATTATGTCCAGGAGACTAGATCTCAACAAGCTACAGGAATCCAGCACATTACTGAAAAGATAAAAAATGCTTAGAATGGGATAGGATAGAAAAAAATGAAAAATGCATTAAAAATGCTTGAAATTACTTTTTTGACTTATCAGCTAATTTTGCAGTTTAAATACAATAAATTATTATACTGTCTTTCTTTAAGGTGCTGCTGTTAATCCATTATATTTATTGCAAAACTCCCACTGAGCTCAAAGACGTAAGCCTGGCTTTCAAATGTGCCTTTTTACCGTATTTGGTGGGACTAGAATCACCCAAGCCAAATAAATGACTGTTAAAACGTTAAAGTAAAATATTAAATTGAGTGTGAGAAAGGAGCAATCGTCTGCTGTGAAAGCAACGGGAAGTGACTTAGCTGCAAGCACAGATGCAAATCAACTGATTTTACTTTTATAATAGCTTCCAAATTAAATTGTTCTTATTATTTGCGTTATTCTAGGATGTTGGACTCATAGTTGTCTTTGTAGAGATGCAAAATTACCTGGTAAATCAGGCAAAGAAAGCGGAATTTCTAAGAAGCTCTTTTTGTGTGCTTAATATTATCAGGTGAAACTTTGGAACTGACCTGGTCTTCTACGTGATAAAATTTAATTGTATAGTCCAGTTCATTGGAGAAGAGGTCTATGAACTCTTGCTGAAAGTAAACCAAATGCCTTGTGAAATATATCTATGAAAATTTCTTTCATGGCACTTGAGTGAAAATGATTTTCTGTCTCCTGTATACCCACATGAAGTACTGCCAACATCTTGTTAGTATAATTCCAGGTATAATTCCATTATTTTGACACCAAACAAGAAAAGAAATCCAAAATAAATACAGCTGTGAGAATTCAGACATGATGACCATGCAGGCACAATCTTCACCTATGTAAGTCAGTGGCAGAACAGCCCCCAAATTCCTTAGGGCCAGAATTTCAGCCAGGATATTTTGTCCTCTGAGCCTGCAAGGGAGAGAGTTTAAAATAACCCAGCAAGAAAGGAAAAGACTATGGATAGTGCAGCCAGGGTGCATCACTCAGATGGAGCTTATAGCTGTACGCTGCAGACAACTCATGAGACAAAGCTCCTATCTCCAAAACACAGCAATTGGACAGTGAGCTCCTTGCAGCTGAAAGCAATTTATTGGGTGCTCATTCAGCACCCAGCACATCTGGCCCCAGTTCCCAGGGATGGATCCCGGGTGCTAGTGCAAGGCCTCCAAATATTAAACCTAACTGTTATGTATGGGAAGGAGGTTATGAAAGAGAATATTAAAGTAAGTATAAACTAGGGTTAAGGAGGAATTTTTACAGTATATGTGCAGTGATGAGCAGCATTTAAATGCAGTGAGTGATGGGCTGATGTATCCCTAGCAAGCATTGCAGGAACACCAGCCATTCACACAGGTCGGGGGCCTGTGGGCTCAGGAGAAAATGTAATAGATGCTGCAGGCTGGTGGTGAAAGAAAGCCCAGAGCTGCCTCCCTGGCCTGACTGGCAGCTCTGCTGATGAAGCTATTGGAGATGGGATTCAGAAGTAATCTAGCCTATCCCTGCATCAGCAAACACTGGGAAAACTGGAATAAACCCTTTCCAGAGTGTTCAAGGCAGAGGGAGCACTGAGGAAGATAATGGCTTTTTAAAAACAACTAACAGGAACAAAGGAAAAAGCATTAATTCAACAAACAGGGTCAAGATTGCAGGTCCTGCTTGACTTCATGGCACATCACTCCTCAGCTGCCACCATGAGCAGCTTCTCTGGCTGGCACCATCCCAGGGGTGATGGAAGGGGCAGAGCCTGCAGCCCCAGGCTCCTCCAGGCTCTGGTTCTACCCGCTGGGATGCAGCTGGCTCCTTGCACTTTGCTGGGACTGTGGTACTGTAGATTTGGGGTGTCTTAGCACAAGCCAGCTCAGCTCTGGCTACATTAGCCAGCTCCAGCTTGCCATTAGTCATGCCAGAGCCAGGCGTGCTGCTGGGATCTCTGCTCTTCTCAGTAGCACTGCGTTATCCGTCTTTTTTGCTTTTCTGTGGTATTCCAGCCCAACACGAGCCCAAATGCTGCAGAGGACATGGAGCAAAGCACTGATGTGCTGCTGGTGCCAGAGTCAACAGAGAGCCCAACCTCTCCTCTGAGATTCTGCAGGCCAAAGAAGCTGGGAGCAAGGGAAATGTCACTGCAAAGATTGCAGACCTCCAGTTTGGGACACTCAAATGTTTCTTTCCTTAACAGACTACTTATGGATGGAAATCCAATGATTCCAGTTAATGGATCTAATGAGACCTTAATTTTGTGCAAATCTTGTTTTTTGTTTGTTTGTTGTTTTTTGTTTGTTTGTTTTGTTTTTTGGGGCAGGGGTGTGTTTGTTTGTTTATGTTTATGTTTGTTGTTTGTTTGTTTTGTTTTGTTTGTTTGTTTGTTTTTCCCCAGTATTCCTGCCCATTTGGCAATCTAGTGTTAACAGATAGCAGTGATCAGCTACAGGCTTTGAGACTTCTTCCTAAAGAGTACATCCCTTTGACTAATCAGGACTAGGAGATAATTTAGAAAGAAGATAGCACTCATGTTCCTGCTGGTTAGCTGTCTGCTCCCCCCAACCTTAAGAAAAATATCAGCTGTTCAGCTGCCAGAGGTTCCCAAGCCTCTTGGCCCCTCTGTGCCCACCTGGCCCAGACCCAAACACCTTCTGGCTGAAGCCTGGTTTTATTTTATACCTTGTCAAATGTTGAGCTGGGTTTGTTTCTTTGTTTGTTTGGTATTGTTCAGCACTGACAAATAAATCTGATAATTAACTCAGACAGCAATTATTTTGAGGATGGGTTTTATATGATTTTTGGTTGGTTTGCACCTGAATTGCTATGAATAAAAAACACCATTTCGATTTCTCAGCTTTAACAGATGCATCCGCTGCTGCATTTACTTCACAGTTTCAGCTACAAATAAGACTAATCAAAGCATGTAAGGAAATAATGGTGTCAGAACAGTTCAGAAAAGGGTCACTAATAATCTAAAACTGTGGTCATATTGTTTGGGTTTTAAAGTCTGAAAGAGAAATGCTAGGGGGATGCTATTTTTTACTACACCACAACACTTAAACTCACATGTAGAAATGTTCCTAGTTTAATTTCTGCAACTGTTATGTTTTTGACTATTTACAGTTTCTGGAAACAAACTAACAAAGCCTGAGATGGGTATTTGGGAAGCAGGGTGATTATTATTCCAATCTGGTCTAAGATCTAAAAGAATTTCTAATTTATCATATCAAGGTTTTCTGATGACTAGTCAGGAGGGAGATTTCAAAGGTCAGGAGAAATGAAATGCAGATTTAAATTCAAATTAATCAGAGGAAGGCTCTAGACTGACTTACACTTACATTGGTAAACATTCACCGTGGGCTATACATCACTCCAAAGCATGGAAACATAACCTAGAACTGAATTACACAGAAGTTAACAACATGTAAACCATTGATAAAAAAAGCTGTGATTGAATTTGAAAGCCATACAGCAGCTACTGGGGAGCAATGGGGCAGGAAAAACAGATGGATGCGAACCCTGGGTATGCCCGGCCAATCCATATCACACACTGGGGCAATCTGAGAGCTGCACTAATTGATGCCATCATTAGCCTCAAGACAGTTTTCCACAGTCTGGCCCCTGACTTGCTCTTTTTCTGGGATTTGCCCCTCTCACAGGGTGGGGAGGGAACCCTGAGGACCTGTTGTCACAGTGTTAGGGCTGGCATGGAGAACACAGTGCTGCCCAGGTCTGAGGCTTAAGCATTTTATATGTGAGCTGCAGAAAGTTTGGAAAGTTTTTATAAGTTTGTCCAATATATATAAGCTGTGGTAGATGTGTTTGCTTTATTTAATCCATATGTTTGCCCATTAAATAATTCAGAAGATGTTATATTAAACAGACTTCAGAGAAAACTGATGGGAGTGCATTTGCTGAAGCAAGAGCTTGTATAATGAGACATTCCATAAAAGAAGCTGGACTTTTAAAGTCAGAAAGGATTAAGGGCATGAATTCATGTGTCCCATGAGAACTTATTACTTATAAACTGGAAGGACATACAGAGACCTTCAGAAAGAAACAGCTTTCACGCTTGAGTTTAATTTTAATATCATTGTGGTTGTAAATAAATTGTTTTCATAGTTGTCCCTATGTAACGGAGTAAGAATTTTATCTGATCACCCAATTAGCAATATGCGATTTTTGTAAAGAATGGGGAGTTTATGAGGGATTGTATTATGCACTGCTGAAGACAAAAAAAAAAAAGTGTAGCTATAAAAATCATGACTTTGTTTTAAGACTACAAAAAAAGAGAATTTAAATTATACTAAATAAATCACTTTGAAAAAAAAGCCACATCTATTTTTCCCTGTCTGCGCTGTTATAACATAATCAGCTTGGACACTGATAACAACCTCATCAGGTTCATGGCTGATTTCATGTTCTTATACAGTAATAATCGTATTATGATCACTCTAACTACAGTGTTGCCAAGGCTGCAGGAAAATGATAATTTGCCTTAAAGTAATACCTTCAGTAGTGTGTAAAAGAAAGAAACCCAGACTGGAACCTTTCCCATGAGTCCCCAGTTGCAGGCGAAGGTTTTGCTGCCCAGAGCTGGCTGTGGGTGCAGCTGGGGTGGTGAGGATGGGGGTGAGGGGGTGGTGGCGCAGAGGCCACAAACTGCCAGCATCACATCCTGGGCTGTCCTTCAGGGTTGTTGTTTATTTTTCAGAGCAAATTTTGCAGATTAAGCTTCAGTGTGCCTCTTCTCCTGGTGCCTTGGGTGACAAAGAGCCTCTCATAGAGTAGTGGCATCATTTAGGTTGGAACAGACCTTCAAGACCATCGAGTCCAGCTGTAAAGATCAAGTCCATCCTGCTCTGTTTTCCTTTTCCCCTCATTTTCACAGAGAATTCAGCTTTCCTCTGGCTATGCTGGTTATGGGGAAGTCACCCCTCCTTAGTGGTGATTAAGCATAGTCAGTAACTTAAAATCAAGAGTCCTGCTCTTAGCTCCCACTAACTGGACAAAAACCCAGCAGTATAACTTATGTATAAATGGGCACCCTTTATCTTTCTGTAGCAGAAATAACATCTCCCCTTGTTTTATGGAAAAAGCTTATTTAAAAAGTGCTTTTGAGCAGTTCAGCATGATTCCTGTGTTGGACATGAACCACTCCTGCTACTGGTGTATGTAAAATGGGATGGCTGTCCCTGTATGACGGGCTGCTTTTTTCTCAGCTCAAGGGCAACAGGCTTTTAAAAATCACCCATCAACCCTGCCTGCTGTGAGTGGAACACTTCCCTGCAGCTCTTCAGCAAGGTTTCACAACTCATATGTGGTGGGTGAAAGACAATGACTGATCTGAGGCCTGGATCTCATTTCTGAGTTCTGCTAATGAAGTAACATGTGGGCAGGCAAGAACAACTTTCATTAGTTGTCCAGTTTTCTTTGTTGTCCATTTTTTTTTCCTGCAGTAAGTGCTGTATTTTAGGTTCAGAGCCAATGTTATACAAGACTGTAAGACAGGGTCTGGGAAGGGAAAATATTAAGCTACATTAGGCATCAGGTTGCCCTCCAATTGTAATTTTAGTATTAAATAATTATATAATCAGTTAAAAGAGTGCTTTTTATTACCAAAAATAGTATCTCTTTTATCAATTGCAAACTCATTTCACCTTTTCCCAGACATGTATTTAAGATTTATTTAAGACTGATCATGCAGCATGAAAACAAATCCTATCCTTACTTAGCCAAAGGAATATTTGCAGTGTTCTTCAGCCTAAGTTGCATTTCTTGCTATATCAAGCCTTTTGTGTTTCAGTTGCCAAATGCAAAGATATAAAAGTTGCAGTTCTGAGATTTTAAACATCTGTGTGTTTTTGTTTGGTTGGTTTTATTTTGTTTTGTTTTGTTTTAACTAAAGCTATTAGCCCAATATTTAAAGCACTTTAATGATGTGATTAAAAAAAAAAAAAAAAAAAAAAAAGTCTTAGTTACTCTTTCTCTTACTGGTATAGATCCAGATCTGTTATCTCTTGCCTTATACAGAAAAGTCTTGGTGGGCAGGGATAATTTCCCTAAGATTAAGCAGTAGACTAAGAGTCTTTTAACACTATCACTGTAAAGAGCAGGAGCAATAACAAGTGTGTGAAGTTGTTGAAAAGTGTAAGCTTGGTACCTCCAAAGATTTAACCCTTCTGTTTATCCCAGGAGTAGAAAAGTGAAGGGGCAGTTTAGAATAAAACATTTTACCCTCATCAGTAACAACCCACTCCTGCCTTGGACAATAATTACAAGCCCATCTTGGTGACTAAGTAATTTATCTCTCCCATGTCTGCTAAATCACTGTCAGAAATGAGGCTGGTAATTGGGTTCTCTTTGTGGTATTGAGATGTGGACACCTGTTAATGAGAGAGTTGGCCAAGGACACCGACCCAATTGACACCAGCTATTTAGCAGCTGTCAGGCGATAATGACTCCTGGTCACTGCCTATCTGGCCTGGGTTTGAACCAGTAACCCAAAGACAAAGGGTTCCTATCTCGTTATCGCTGGTCCCTTGAGCCACCTTGTTCCCTCACAGCAGATGTCTCTTGCATCAGTGTCAAAAAGCGATAACCATGTGTCTAAAAACCTGCACTGGGAGAAGTTTGCAGAGGCACAACTGTCCAGCACCTAAAGGCAAAGTTCTGCACCCAAAAAATGCTGGGACAGGCTGCTGGGTGATGGGGCCACACTGCAGGCTGTATCCTCTCTGCTGGCTCCTGTGGTCCCGCATCCCATTGCATCCCAGTGCCTGCTCTACTTCCAAATGGGAAAGGGGGTTGTGGGTTTATTATAATACATTATTATTGAGACTACTATGTGTTGCCTTTTAAAATAGCTGGGGGACAGAGGTAGGGGCACCAAATTATAGACAGGTAAAAAATCCACTTAAGTTAGCTGAGCTGCTCCCACTTATCCCAAGAGAGGATTCAGCTCATCCAGTGAAACTCAAATAACTAGACTTACCTGTCTAACATATCTGATAAGTACAAGGACTGCAAAATAATCTGCTTCTAAGAAGATACATGAAAATACCAGCAGCCAAACGCACTTTGATTTTGGCTTTGATTTATCAGGAGTCTGATCCAGCAGCAAGTACTAGCCAGGCTGTATTCATAAGCCCTTAAACAGCCTGCTTCTGGAGTAGAAATGGCAATAAACCATTATTTGAAGAAACTACATGTAAAAATATCCCTTGCAGACTCCTCTCTCCCTCCCCTCATCTTTCAGCCTGTGATGCTGAGCTCTGCCTATAGAAATGAACGGCTCCTGCTCTGGCAGAGATTCTGCTTCCAGCCTGGCTGGTGCTCAGTGGTGGGCAGGGTCCCCTCCCAGGCCACAGCAGCTTTTCCAGTCTGTCAGGTCCGGTAAGTGAAGCAAAGAACAAAAGCACGACTGTGTGTGGGAAGGGGAAGGGGCGGCAGCAGTGACCCGTGGCTCCCACAGCCCACCTTGCCTTTGCCCTGGCCCCCAGCAGGGAAAGAGGGACCTTTGCTCAGGATTTAGCGGTAAGGAAATGCCTCTGATGTAGGTGATGAGGTGTGAGAAGTTGGCATGTGTCTGAAATCTTCTCCATTTGTTATTATTATTATTCTTAAAATGAAAATTAAAATTTCAATGGCAGTTGTTTCTGTGGTCCACAGTTGCTGACTCCAGCCCATGCAAAGTAACAGTGCTGGATGGAGACATGCTTCCTCTCCCGATCAGCAAAGTTCTCAAGGACAGCAGACTTGTGTCTAGGAACTATTTGCTCTTGATTATCTGTGCAAGAGCAGCAACAGCAATCCTTCTGCACAGTAAACTGTGCAAGATGTTGATGTCCTCAGCGATCGAGGGGGTAGGAAAGGGATTTGCAACTCTTGTGCCATCACAGATATCGCCCAGACGTGATTCTGAGAGCGCCCAGCAGCAGACAGGCTGGAAGGGATGAGGGAACACCAGGTGCTTGAAGGGGCTGTCCTGTGCACAGCAGGGTTAGGAAAGGCTCTGATCACTGCTCCCTGCTCCCCAGGCACCAGGCTGGCTCCGGGGGGATGTTTTCCTGACTCTCTGTGATGAAGTTAGACCTAATCTAGACCTGTGCCCTGAACTGCCTGCTGTGTGAACTTCCCCTGCTTTTTTTCTCCATCTCTCTCTCTCTCTTTTCATTACTTACAGAGGATTTGCAGGGAAATGTGTGTCCCAGTTCAGGTAGCATGAAGATTCCCTTCCCCACAGCCTCTCTCCTTCAGTGTCCTCTCCAGGTCCCTCATCTGCAAACAAAGCAGAAGTACCATGTACAGCAATAACTGTTTTTCTTGATACAGAGAAATACATTGCTTGGGACGGTTTCTGCAATCAAATATGCAAAGCCAGACTTGTTAAAATAAGAACCGTTAAGATAAAGCTTTGGAAGCTTTGTGGGCAGACTGGATCCAGTCTTTTGCTGGTGGCAATGTGTGCTGTTCCCTTGTAGGTACTACACCATTTGCAACCACCCTGTGGTATTTTCTGCTCTGGAGCCATGGGCTGAAGGCCAGCCCAGCAGTAGCTCAGTTAGAGCAGTCAGCAGAGAGCAGAAGCCCACAGGGCCCAGCTGGAAGCACCAGGAGGGTTGTTCAAGCCACTGTACATTTCAACAGGCAAGTGAATAGACCAGCGCAACATCACCCGTAGGGCTTGTCCTCACAGGCAATGCTGTTGGTGATCCCAGCAATGAGGCTGACCTAAAGGACATGGGGTTAAGCTGCAGGGAGCACACGGGCGTAATAAATTTGCTTTGATTCACTCTGTTCAGCTGGAACTTTGATTTCCGGAGTTGTCAATTCTGTAAACTTTCCTGAGCGTTAAATTCACTTCTAATAAAGGCAAAGCAGAGAGTATGGCAAATAAGCTCAAATGTGCAAGCAGGGCTGATCAATTAAGCCTGGTACATCCTGCATGCTATCAAAATCAATGTACATCATGGTTTAAAGTAGTATCTGCAGAGCAAAACTCGAGTTGTACCCAAAATGTGAATCCTGAAGTTTGTCTGCTCTGGAAAAGAAGGGAAGAGGCTAAAAATAAGATCATAAAGATGGGGATCTTTGCTGCTCCGGCTGCTCAGCGCTAGAACGTTTCCTGGGTGTGACACATTATCTCTGCACCGTTAAAAATGATCAGAGCCCTAAGGCAATTAATTCCTCACTTTCAGAGTTTTACTTGTGCGGCAATGAGGATTGCCATGGACAATAAAGTGGGTCAGCAAGAGGGGCAGGGTTCAAAGCAGTAAGCAAGCACCCGGCAGAGAATCAGCAGCAAATACAAAGGTACCGCAACCTGCTAGCTGGAGGGAAAAACCGCTGCTGCGACCCCCCCTGCGAGCTGGGGGGAAGGTGACCCCAAGCAGCATTGACGGGGGAACAGGAAATTTAGGGACAGGCAGTTTCATGTTGGGGAAGGTGCTGAGTCTTGCCAGGGCAATCCCAATACCCTGCTGTCACCTGGGCTTCCCCCCAGGCTCCAGTGAGAGAGCTGTCCTGCCTCTGCTTTGTATTCAGATGGTGTCCCCGCTGGTTATGGTGTCCCTGTCCGGCAGCGGCTGCGGACGTGGGCAGAATGCAGAGCGGCAGCGGAGTCACCTGCTGCCAGGACCTGCCGCGGCCACCCAGACCTGGGAGGGGATTTTGGCCAAATCAGTCGGTATTTTGACTGAGAGGGGTGTCAGTGAGGATGTCTAAAATGAGACCAGCTTCCTGCTCGGTTCAAGTTTGCAGCATAACACATAGTCCTAGCCCCAAGCCGTGGCAAGGTGTGGGTGTTTGCACAGCATCCCTTCCCCAGCACCTGGCCCAAAACGTCAGAGCCAGCAAGGGTCACAGGTCCAAACTAAGAGGAGGAAAGCATCAAGTAGAAAACCAATCTGCAAACTCCAGGGCATTTCTTATTTTCACATGCACAATAAGAGACGAGCTGGAAGTGCTACATTTTTATCTGAATTGCAAGTGTGATTTCCCAGAGGGCTTTCCCTCATTCAGTTTGGTATGACGATGAGGGCCCTTTGGAAAAACATGAATCTGGCTTTGATCCAAAACATCCTCAGAATTCAGGGATCTCTGATGCACCAGGACTATAAATGGTTTATCTCCAGCCTTTGCTTTGGACATTATTGTTTTGAAAGGTAGTCGTTATCAGGAACAGAAAGTGAGTCACACCCTGAAGACCTGTGACATCAATCCGGGGTCTTCTTTGTGTGTTAGAATGACTGCTGGAGAAGGACATATTGTCCCTTTTTCCAATCTGGGTCTGATTTAATTTCATTTCAAATACGACACAAGGCAAAGGTAAAGGGGCAAAGGGTCATATGCCCAATCACAAGGAAATCCCCATGTTTGGTGTATCACCCCACATCTCATAACGATGTTGTAGTTATTCCTTGGAAAGCCTACTGACATTTTTTGTGTAAGAAAGAAATTGGTGGAGTTTTTATTTTTGTATAGGATGTATGGAAACTGGATGTTGTCACTTATGCCACTGTTCCTTTAACTTGTGCTGCTTGACACTATGAATTATTCAGATATTTCTATGATATACAGAAGTGGTGTCAGCATTTTAGGGCATAACTCTCCTTTCTCATCTACTATAAAATCCCAGTGGCTTCAGTGAGCCATAGAAGGCAAAATAAAGTCCTCAGCAGCATTGTTGTCTTGCAAGAGGAAAATACACTTTAGCACAGAGTGAAGGGTATCAACATGCCTAGCCTATAGTATAACACTGGGTATTTGTATGTCCCTGGTCCATCAGTACAACTGAGAGGTCATTTATTCATTTGGATATGAAAAATAAAGAGTGTAAGAAAGATGGGGAATACCGTAACATCATCTATTTTGTCTGTTGTACAACCCCTCAGGTTTCATCAGCCTTATGCTGCTAACACCAATGGCCTCATCTGCTTGAATAGGGAGGTGTCTGTCTTTCTGCAGCCGCCAGTGTCAAGCCCAGCGTGTGGCCCCGGCAGGAGCTGTGCCAGGGAAAAGCAGGATGTACACAGAGCAGAGCGGCAGCAGGGGAGCCCCAAAGAGCCTGGGGGGCTGCTGCATCCCCCAGGCACGGGCTGTTTGGGGACAACGTGCCAAGCTCAGAAGCTGATTGAGCTGCAACCACTCGCCATGAAACATAATGGTCCCAAGGAACAACGCTGACATTTTTTCCATTCTTGTGTTATTTTTTCTCCTGTTTTTAAATCAGTGATGACAAAGATCTCTCAATTGAAGCTGGTCTGAATCTATTGCCATATACTCTGCCTCACCCAAAACATTTGCAAATGGTTGTTAGGGTTTGTAAAGAAAGTACAGAGGCAGTGAGAGAAAAATAATCATGTAATATGAATCTACTCAAAGCAAAGCCACTGTTCAAATCACCAATGGCTTAAATGATGCAGATGTAAATCCCAGGAGCATCCCCGGCCTTGTGCAGTGGGTGGATGCTGTTCTCACAGGGAAGGCCTAACTGAAACCTGGGAGTGGTGCTTTTGTCTTGCAAAATAACCTCCTGCCAGCACCTCCAGGCTATGAAGACCAAGTTGCTCCCCAGATAGAGAAACCCCCCTTCTGTGAGCTCTGCATGTACCTCCAGCCAGAATTTGGCCTCCAGGGTGTACCCTGATGTGACAGTGACTGAGGGGTGCAGCCTAGGGATGCTGAGACAGACATGAAACCTTACCTTCCATTTCTCCCACCTATTTGTTGCATCATCTGTGTTTATAAAGGAGTATTTACAAAAGGCAAAGATGTATCAAGCTATCTCTGGCCTTCTTCCCGTGTTAGATAGGATGGTAAATATTTTTGGAAGGGATGTAAACCGTAATACTTCTGGGAAGAAGCCAAGTGGTACCAGATGGCAGAGAGGAGGAAACTCACCCTATGGGCAGGTTTTTCACAGTGTTTTCATAAGCATCTGGTATTTGCCACTGGCAGAGACAATACAGAGGCCAGTGCTCTGATCCAGTCTGCCTGCCTCCTTATTTCTGCTACTGGATGATTTCTTACCTATTTAGGAGAAGTTTAATCAAATTTTTATTTCTTGGCACACAAATTTGATTCCAGGTCTCAGTGGCACTCCTCTTTGTGTAGATGATGGCAGAGGAGGTGACTCAGTTCACTAGCACATGCCCTCAGCTCACAGGCACATGGAGATCCTGGTGATTCAAATGTTGTAAGAGGAGTTTGGGGATTTTTCTCAACACTTGAAAAAAATTGCTCTGATATTGTATGCAGCCTTCTGACTGCACAGTGAAATTGGATCCCCACCACACACTTAATTAGCAGGGAAACTTTTGCTCTAGCTATTATGCATGAGTTTGGGAAGTGTCCATCACCTACAGCTCCCAGCTAGGAGCAGCATATGCCTGTTGCTTCTTAGGACTGAGATTCCAGTCCTTTACCAACATACAGGTTAGGGATGGTGGAAAAAAAAACTCCATTGCGTGCAAGAAATGGTTAGAAACTTCAATGAAAACAAAGTTTTGGTGAACACTGTGGGTAAGGGGATTTTTATGGACTTTTTCTTTTTGACTCAAACATACAATTTACGCCTGCTCTGTAGCTGCTACTAAGACAAAAGGTCTGACTTGGTATTGCTCTGAGAGGCCTGTTAGGGTGCCTCCATGGAGCAGCTCTGGAGCCAACATGTGAATGTGGACCTCTCAGGTGACTACCAGACACTTTGAAACAGGGCTGGCAAATAGCTATAGTTTAAGGCACACCTTGAGCACACACACCTGCCATGCCTTTGAGGACCAGCTCTCCATCTCCCCTGGTCTCCATTTTGGATGCTACTCTTCGTAACAGCATTTAGAGGATACTGCTTATGCCTTTTGGAGGACCTGTTTTTCTGGCATGGGAAAGAGTTTGCTGGTCACAACCAGAATTCTCTGAATATCCTGAAGGCTTTCAAACAAGTTGGTGCATTTTAGAATTTTACTAGCAGTTTCAGGGCACAAAATAAAAAGGCTTTATGGACACAAGATGAAACCTTCACTAATACCTACTATTTTCATAAGGAGAGTGAATGAACTGGATGGCCCAGTTATATTGCCAGAAGCCAGCATTAAGGAGTGCTGCATAATCTCCTAAGAGACTGTTTTTTACTCATAGCTCAGCCAGATGGGTAAATGGAGGGATGAAGGCTTTTCACAGGAAGGTTCAGCTGATCTGGGAAAAAAGTAAGAATGCTGCATGACAGTCTTCAGGTAGCTGTTACTTGGAAAAAAAATATTCTAGCTGAAACACTGCCTAATCAGGCTAGAAGTGAAGTAACTATCTTGATAGCAGAGGTTAGGAGTATAGCACATTTTTCGTTATCACACAGCTTTGTTACATGAAACAGAGCTCCCACTGTCGCAATCTGGATGGTGCATTTCAAAACATGAATCAAGGATTAGTCCTTGGCACTGATTTATGAGAAAATACCAATGCCACAGAAGATCTACAACTCATGTAAATGATTCATGGGTACATGTTTTACAGGATGGGTCCTCAGCACATGTACACTAGAGCACGGCCTTGACGCACACGCAGCAGTGTGCACTTCTAAGACAGACTTGGAAAAACAAGGTCCTGGGAGAGTCCCACGGGGATTCTTTCTGCCCCTCCACCCACTCCCACACCTGACGAGTGGGCTTTGGGAGACCCAGCCCTCCCGGGGGGCGAGGGAAGTGATGGCAAAGACCTGAGCTGTGATCGTGAGTTCTGTAATACTAATGTAGCCCTGCAGGGGGAATGCTTCGGTAAGACTTCAGTAAGGCCGTGTATCACTGTGTAATATCAGGGAACAAATTAATTCTTTGTGTCACCTTCTGAGTTCAGGAGTTAACATCTAGAGCAATTTTACCCAGTAGATATTTCTTTTTTTCTAAAATTCTTATCATGCTATAATTCACTTTAAAATTTCATCCCTGACTGAAGAGGGTGGAAGTGTCCATTTGATGCAGTGCAAGGGATAGGCTTTGATACTGTCTTACATGGGCATCAAAAGCTTAAGATGACATGCATATTAGAAGTACTTTTCAGTGGCAGCTTGCAGAAGGCCCCATAGCCAGATGTAACAAAAGGGAATCTGTAGTGTGTTGTTTACCAGTTTCTCTTATGCTTCATATTAAACTGGCACAGGGAAATCATAATGCCTTCTGAACTAAAAAGCACAAACCCATGAAAAATACTCTGACATTAGGTATTCTTTGTGTTGATTAAAAATGTGCTTGCAACAGTGGGTTTGCTATTGATCATAAAACTGTGCTCCAATGTGTCAAAGCACTTTAAAAACCTGCCTCATCCCAGCTCTCGGTTCCACTCTGTGCATAGATCATCTGGGCCACAGACACTTTCTGATACCTCCAGGGTTCGCCCCTCTGCTTTAGCACTGCTGCCTTGCCTATCCAAGCTATGGAGATTTTTTTCCTCTTCTGCAGTGCAATGTTTCCCTTGAAGGGAAGACAAGGGAGCAGAACAGGCGACGACGCATGGTGTCCACTTGATTCAGGTCTTGCTAAAAACTGTTAACCCCAGCCTACTCTCTCCATTGTTAATGGAGGAGTGTTTCACTGGGTGTTTGTCAGGACCAGAGACCATCAAGGCACCCAGCAGATCTTTAAATGCAGCTTCAATGCCACCTCCAGAGCATAGCGGCCTCTGGATGCCCAAGCACAGCAGGTCACCATGCTTCAATGGCCACCTGGGTGCCAAAATGACAGCAAAGCCCTTGTGGATGCTGGCAGAGTGGATCTGTGCCATTAACTTTTCTGAAAGCACAGCCATACCCACAGAGTACCGAAAGCAAGTCTTAATCATCGCGAGGACTTCCTCTGTGGATATTAGTAATCTTCTCGCTTCCTCTGAGGAACCCCCCTGTCTGCTGGGCTCGGTCTCTGCAGAAGCATCAATAAAGCTCAAACTTTGCAAGGTTTCACCTAGAAAAAAACAGCTTTTATTGGGAAAAAAAAATCAAGCAAATGTCAGGCAGGCCCAGCAACATACTGCCCAGGCCGAGTACCACCATGGCTTAGCTGCACCTGTGTGTGTGGTGCAGATACCAGAGGTTTCTCCTGCCCTTTTGACTTCATGCAGTGATGAACGATTGCTCTGCAGGGTCCCCCCGCTCTGGTCCTCCTTCCCACAGCCTTTGGCCAGGAATCTGCTAGCCAGATCACTGCTTGGGAGGGTCTGGGAGAAGCACTTTCCGCTTCCTGTGGGGAAGGACGTGATTAAAGCCTTGTAAATACAAGTCTTGGCTCAGAAAACGCTTGGGTGCCATCAAGACACGATGCAGCCATGAGCAGTAGCAGCGTGGCCCATTACAGAGCGTGCTGCCTTCTGGTGGCCCGGCTCAGGGTGGTGAGAAGCAGGAGATGAGGCACAGCATGATCACCCAGCATGCTTGCCACAGCCTGTCTGGGCCCTGTCAGAGCGGTCCCAGACCCCAGGAGCAATGACCTCTTGACACATACACCTGTGCTGGTTTCCAGTGTCCTAAGGGCTGACTCAGGAGGAGCTGACCAGCCATGGGCAGGACTATGGCTTCTGCAGAGCTGCCACCAAGGTGAGTATTCAAGTCATGGCACGGCTGGTCACAGGTGGCTCCTGCTCCACATGCCCAGGGTGATCCCCCCTGAAGGGGGCAAACTGGCCTTGCTGCTGCCTTGCACAGCGCAATTGCCTCCTCTCTAGTGACCCACCCTGGCGTGGGTACGTGCTACGGGAGAACTGTCCTCTTCACACCTTCACATCTGCTGGACTGTTACCAAGGATCCATCACCTGCTTATCCCCCATGAAGTGAACTACTGTCCATGCTCTGTCCCAAACTCCTCTTATCTTTTTAATAATAAGGAGATAAAAGGTACTTTGGGAGAAGAGAAGGGCTGGCAGCACCCGTGAAGGGGATGAACTCTCCCAGAAGCAGAAAAGTCCTGCTGTTCTGCTTCATCAGGGAACAGGCAGTTAACTCACTTTGCCAAGGGTATGTCTGGGCTCAGAAAACAAGAAGCACAGACTTGTGCAGAAAAGCATCCAAGAAACTGCTGCTCTGCTGACTGAGGCTTAGGAAAATAACTCCAAAAGGCAGAAGTTACAATCCTCCATCCCTTACTGTTCTGATTTTCCCTCCATGCACAGCCCATCTGCTCTGCATCCCACGCTCTGGCATCAAATTTGATGTCTCCTTAAAGCTAGAGGGTGTCTTGACCAGCTTGCCGGTGTGGTCAGAAATCTCAGGTTGCACTGAGTTAACCCTGGAGTCAAAATCACTTATCCAGGTTCCTCAGGAACACAAAGCTGGTGATTCCCTGGGGCTTCTTAAGGATACTCTTGTGGAAAATAGCTGGCAGCACTGCTCTGTCCTGGTGCATGTTTTATTTTTACAAAATCAGCGTACCGACAGACAGTATAGTGCAAGGAAACGTGCATTAGACTAAAAGTCAGGGGATACGATGCAAGGATATAGGAAATATGCCTACATGATGCCTAGGAAATCCACTTTATTAACTTTCTGTGCCCTTTGTTAGGTTCTGTCCAACATGCGCAGCAGTGATGCTGACAAGCCTGCTCCTGACAGTAGGACCACCAGGAGCTGCCCAGATTTTACCGAGGAATAAGCAGTATCTGCATCTTCAGGGCAGTTTCCTCCCACACCTTGGTGTGGGGCTGAGATCTGAAGGAATATGCCTGCCCCGGGAGCAGAGAGGCGATAGGGATGCTGGAGCCGGCTCCTTCAAACCTGCGAGCTCTGGCCGAGGCGGGTTGAAGGAGCTGGGGACAAAGGCGGCCGCCCCAGTGGGAGGGCGGACACCCGAACAGAACAGAGCGGGGCCGGGCCCCGGTGACAAAGCCCGTGGCCGGAGGGCGGCAGCAGCGGAGATACCCCGGGAAACCCCGCTCCGCTTCCAGCCCGAGCGGGCGGCCGGCGGCTCCGGCTCTCCATACGCGCCTGCCGAGAGCGGGGCCGGGGCCGCTCCGGCGCCGCTTCCCCGGCGGGCGCGTTTTCCTGCCTGTCCAACCCCACCCTTCTCCGGACTGGTGCTCCCTCCGGTAGTTTTTCTTTAAAAAAAAAAGGAAATAAAAAATAGCAAAGAGGGGGGTGAAAGACCCGTGAGGGGTGGGAGCGGTGAGCCAGCCCCGGCTGCGGCGAGCAGGGCAGGGCACGGCAGGGCGGGCGGAGGGAAGGAGGGAGCGGCCCCGTCCCTTTGTACCTGCTGTTTGAAGGCGCCAGGCGGCCCCGCATTGGCTGCGCCGGCCGCGGCTCCGGTAACACGAGCCGGCGGGGCGCGGCGCGGCGCACCGGGGCTCGGCCAGCGCCCAGCCCGGCAGCCAACGGGGCGGTGGGGAAGGCGGCGCTCGGCTCAGCTCGGCGCCCCCCAGCTCCGCCGCCAGCAGCCGGCTTTCCTCCGTCGCTCGGCCCGGCTGGGGCAGGGCCGCGCCTCCCTGCCCGGCAGGAGGTGGGACCAGCCCCGGCGCTGCCGCCCGCCTCCTCCCTCGCTCCCTCCCTCCCTCCCTCTCTCTCTCGCTCCCGAGGGCTGAGCCATTCCGGGAAAGCGCCGGCTCCCCCATCGCTCCTCGGCAGCGCTGCACCGGCATCGGCCGCCGTCGCGCCGGGCTCGGCCTCACGTCGCCGCGGGGCTGCGGACGAGCTGCGGCGGAGCGGAGCAGCGGCAGCGGCGGCGGGTGCGGGGTGCCCGGTCTCCCGCGGCGGGGAGCGGCTGGGAGCGGCGGGCGGCGGGGGGGCGGGAGGACAAGTGGACGGAGCGCCCGGTAACGGGGGGCCGGCCGCCGCGTAGTTGTTTTGCCCGCGGTAAGTTGACTGATCCTTTGGGGAGGCTTCGCTTGGAAGGGGTAGCGCTCGTCTCCCGGCTCCTTGCCGCCCCCAGCCCCCTTTGGGGGGGTGCCTTTTTTTTTTTTTTCATTCTTCCCCCCCCATCCTTTTATTTTTTATTTTTTATTTTTTTTATTATTATTATTATGGGGTCTGTGGGAGAGCAGATCTTCCAGTCAGGCGTTGCTCTTCTTTCTTGTCCAACGCTCAGCGGAGAACTATAATATTTTTTCCCTGAGATACTGCAGTGAATTTTAGTCCCAAGAAATCAGGCGAACAAAATAATCTGAATAACCCGAACCATTTGTTAACGTGTGAGAACAAACGCTGCCTAGGTACAGATGATGGCAAAGAATTCCTTGGAAGGGTCTAAAGAAGACCTGAGCAAAATTTCAGAAGAGGAGATGCTGAGGTGGAGCAAGGAAGAGCTGGTGAAAAGACTGAGAAAAGTGGAGAATGAAAAGATGAACTTAATGGTGGAACACGGCAACTTAATGAAGGATGTGAACCGGCGGCTGCAGCTCCACCTGCACGAGATCCGCGGGCTGAAGGAGGTGAACCAGAAGTTGCAAGACGACAACCAGGAGCTGAGGGAGCTCTGCTGCTTCTTGGATGATGACCGGCAGAAAGGCAAGAAGCTATCGAGGGAATGGCAGCGTTTCGGGAGGCACACGGCCAGCGTGATGTGGAAGGAGGTGGGCATGTACCAGCAGAAGCTGAAGGACTTGGAGGCGAGGCAGGAGACCCTCCTGAGGGAGAATGTGGAGCTGAAGGAAATGGTGCTCATGCTGGACGAGGAGCGGAGTGGGGCTGGCTCGCGGAGCTCCATCGACAGCCAGGCCAGCCTGACCAACCTCAACGGTGGCTCGGCCACCAGGGACGTGGGGGACGGGAGCAGCACCTCCAGCACGGGCAGCGCGGGCAGCCCCGACCACCACCACCACCACCTCCACCACCATAAGGCCGGCGACAGCAAGGCTGGGGCCATGCGGAGGTCTATGGATGACCTGTCTGCACCCCTTCACCACCGGAGCATCCCCAACGGCCTAAACGGTGAGCCTCTGCCCCCTTCCCAGCCCCCTGGCAGCAGGTGCCGCTGGCTTTGCCCTGCGCCACCTCCCCTTGGCAGGTCCGGTGCCCCTTGGCAATGGGGTGAGGGATGCCAGAGGAGCCGAGTCCGGGCCATCCCCACCCCTGCCCATGCTTGCTGACCTCTTTGGAAGAGCAGCCCCGGGGGCTGGGGAGGAGCACCCGTGTGAAGGGGGGGAGTGGTGCTTCTTGACTGTGTTGTTGATGTCTGGGACTGAGGGTTGGAGCCTTCTTTATCTGGAGGGCTGGTGTTTTGTTTTGTTTGTTTGTTTTGGGTGTTCTTGACAAAAAACAGCCCTGACTTTTCAGGGTTAAATAAACACTGTTTTTTCTATCTCTTCCTCCTCTCTCTCTCCCCCCTTTAAATACTTTGGTTTACATTTGTCTTGTTTGTTTGCTAGTTTGATAAGATTGATAAAGAGCCTGGAAGAGATTTTGGAAGCATCTGATGAAAGTGTGGGTCTACCCCACAGAGCATCACCTGTTAGCTCCATGGGCTCTCAGGGCAGGCTGGCTCTGGCATGCTCAGCTGTTTTGGAGAGGTGCAACTTTCCCCTTCTTGCTTCCCCGCTCAGCTTCAGAAACAGGAGGTTTGTTCATAGAGAAGCGATCACTCTCGAAGGGACGCTGTACTCACAATTTTGTTCAGCCTAGTCATTAAAGTTAGAAACAAGCTCCACTGTGAAATTGTGCCAAGCCTCCTTTGACAGTTTGTATTCAAGCAAAGTTTCTCCTGTTGTCTAATAGTGATCAAGCATTAAAATAATAACATTGGAGTGTCTTTAAAATTGAGATTTTTTTTCTCTTTTGAAACCAACAAGACCAAATACTTCTAGAAGGAGTAGATTGGCAAGAGAGTTCAATAGGAATCAAACCAGGCACCAGTCTAATTACTTGTTGTATATGAGGCTCTTTTTAATGTTCTTAATTCTCTTTTCTAACCAGAGAGGACTATTTTTTGGTTGGGGTACCCTCTCCCCTTTCCCCTTCTCCAAGCACAGAGGCTGGAGCCCCAGAGGTTGACTCTGAGTGGTGTCAGCAGTGGATGTATTTACCACATAGAGCTTTTGGTGGTCCTGGTGGGACTAAGGAGTGCTGGTTCTTTTTTTTTTTTTTTTCTATTTGTGATTTATATCAAGTCCTTATGCCCTAAGAGGTCTGAGGACACGCAGCACCGACTAACCCAGTTCTCAGATAGTTTGTTCATGAATTTGCCATGTGCGGTCCTGTTGTCGCAGCTGTGTGTCTCCACTTACAGCTGGAGATGTTCTGGCCACCTCACCCAGTAGACGGGGATTGCTGGTTTCAAGGGTGATCCAGCCACCAGCTGTCACAGGGTACAGCAAGCATGAAATGTTTGTTGTTTTTGTCTTGCTGTCTTGCTCTCTCCTAGTGTTGTGTAAATCAAAAGTATCTGGTTTGTAAATCTTCAGATAGCTTCTGCTCCTCATGTGACTAGACTTTATTTTCATAAAGCATTGATGGCCTCTCCAGAGGCCTGGAGAGCACTTGGCAAATATTGAATGTGCTGTTACTGTTTTGGGACAGAAGGGCTTTGCAGTTCTGGTTTGTGAACCTTAGAGAACATCCATTTTAGATATTGACAGCTGACTATGACAACGACAGATGAATCTATTCCTGTTAACCCAGGGCTCTTGTGCATATGGGACACCACCACAACCTCAGAGCCATCCTTTAAACCTGGTGTGAGGCACTGCAGGATTCCTCGCATGCGATTCAAGTCATCCCGATCTGCATAAAGAGGAAAGTCTCTGCTTGCAGAGCTCAGTCCTCATTGCCATCCTCAAACACTGTGTGCTGGACGGTGCCCAGAAGCATCATTCTGAGGGGACTGCGAGCTGTCTCATGTCCTACCCTATGTAGGGTAAGTGTAGGGTGGTAGAGCATCTGCACATGGATATGTTTACATGCGTACACCTGCGCCCTTTCTCCCGCTCTTGTATAGAAAGGAGGAGTATAGGCTCAAGCATTTCACATGTGACCTTAGGTTTTGGTGTCTTCTGGTTTGGGCATGCCTGTGGAAGATGGTCTCTGTGGGAAGCACTGAAGCTAGGTCTTTGCTGCCAACCTGCGAGGCTTCAGAACTGAGCGAGGCTTCAGAACTGAGCGTGGGACAGATTCTGCACTTTTAAAGCTAATAATCCTTGTAAAGATGCAAACAAGCCTGATCTCTCCACTTAGGTAGTGAAGCAGTAAAATGGCTTGAATAGTTGTCATTCTCAGATAGCATCGGTATTCAGCAAGGCCATTTCCCTGACTGTGCCTTTGGAAATGCCTCTCAATACATATGTAAATACAAAGCTTATCAGGCCCCTTTTTCTGACTGACAGCAAGAACTCTGGGAGGGGAACTTGCCTGGGACCAAGCAGCAGTTCTGTTAAGCCTGTGACAAGAGGAAGGAGCAGTGCAGGTGAATGTGTAAAACCACCCCAGTGAGTAAGGTGGGTGGTGGAGCTGTCAGGGAGCAGCCCCACAGCCAGCATCCTGCTGTGTCTCCTGCTGCTGTCTCTACCTTCTGTGCATGCAGCCTGGACCTCTGCCTTTTTATACTCTTTTTCCTGATGACTTTTTAATTTTTTTTTTTCCCAGGGATAAAACAGGAGGGAGTAAGAGGAGAAAGCGTGGCTTTTCATTTTGAGGTTGCATACTTCAGTGTGGTTTGCTACAGCACTGGGTAACTAACCAGTGGATAAAGCAGAGACTGCCCAGCCAGCCCAGCTCATACCACAATGGACAGCCCTCTTATAGTTTCTTAGGGAGGGCGTGGGTGGATCTGAAAGGGGTGCAGGGCAGAATTTAGCATCTGTAGTAAGGACCCAGCAGAAGTCTTTGACAACTGATGGGACCAAGGCATGGTGAGCTGCTTGCTAGAGCACTTTGCATATGGAAAAGATGAAGAGTCCTGAAATGTGCTGCCCCTGCTAACTGTATCTGTTGGGCTTCTTGTGGTGCTCTGCTTTTCTAGGTATTGAGCAGGACCGTTTCACCTGTTCAGTGCTTTTCTAAAGGAGTCAGGATTATGGTGACTGTTAAATGCTTCTAGGGATGTAGCTTTTTAATTAAATCTTAGTGAGCAAAGTTGGATTAAGTATTTCTCATATTCTCTTCAGCAATCCTTTGGAAGTGAGTTGGTAAACCAGGGCTTAATTTATTTTCCCCAGAGACCCACCCCAATGGGATGCAATGAAGTCTAAATTTGTCAGGTGAATTCAGTGTAAATGGTATAAGTTTAAAAACCAAAACCAAGCCAAACCATGATCCACCTTCTCTTCACTTCTCTGAAGTCTATTTACTTTCATGAACTGGCTTTTTGGAAGCTGATGTCCATCCTCTGTGTGTGAGTTTGGAGCTGGGCTGCAGGACAGGAGCATCTCCACGCTTTGTCCTGGGAACTGGCTGGTTGCATCTGTGTTGACTGATACGCCATGTTTCTCATAAATCTACCCACAGATCCAGGACAGAAATCAAGGCACAGTTGCTGTGTTGTACCTGTGAGTGCTTTGGCTTTCCTTTGTATGCATGGTGGGCATCTCTGTGCATATGTAGTTTTTCTGCCCATCCAGCTTCAGGCAGCCCTGTTGGAGTGATGGCCGTTGCTACTGCCTGGTTCCTGCCAGAATACAGTTTTGGAAAAAAAATGCATTCAGAAAAGAAAGACAGCCACATGAATTGATGTTAACATCACCTGGGGGAAGGAAAAACACTTCAGGTACCATAGGTTATGTCCCTGGACTGTGAGATTCATGGGAACACTGGGAGGAGTGGCTCGAATCTCCCTGAGGCCAGGGCAATGGCTTCTCTGGTTTTAGCCTTATCTGGATCTGACTGGGACAACTGTTTCTATCCATTGGCAAGCCTGGGGTCATACAGACTTGCTAGCTGGTGATGTTCCTGGGATAAAATCCTGTGCATGCAGGTTAAGCTTTCAGGTTTTAATTATTTTTTCCCCCATCAGCTGAATGTTATACTCACCTTCCACTGAAACTGTTTGCTCTGGGTTTCCAAAATGGACATTTGCCTTATTCCAGTTGTGTATTTCTTTAGTAACATAAACTTTTTTTTTTTTTTTTTAATTTAAATCGTTAAAAGCATCAACACTTAAAAAGTGGTCAGAGAGGCCCAGAAGAAAGCTGTGGGTATGGCAGACAGCCTGTAGTAGCAGAGATGTTAATCTATGGCCTCTTGCTGTTGTCTACTCCAGCGGAAGAAGAATAGTCTCTCTGGGTGAGGGGGTGGGAAGATCTTTGTTTCTATTGATTCCCACTTGTAAATGTCCACATATTTAGCTAGGGGGTACGATATATTACAGTTAAAATGGTGGCAAAGAGAAATGGCTGTTCCCTGTGGGTTGGTATTGATCGGACATACAGCTACCCTGCACTTATTTCTCCTCTTCTTCACAAACCCTTTAGGCCAAAGTCCTTTGTTTTTATTAGCATATTTATAATCATTGTACATATTATTTACTATGACATATTAATGAGGCCTTTGAGATGAGAATATGCAAGGGCAGAAGCAAAGGGTGAGGTTCATCCCATTTAATTTATTTCCAATATAGACTTCAACATCTGCATCCCCTTGGGCTTCCTTTATTGGCCATGTGGAGAAAGACACTTTGATGACACTTTGACTAGATTTTTATCAACTATGTCTGCTTTAGAGGGAGAAGAGTTGTACACTAACTACGCTCTTTGCTGGTGGAAAGGTAGCCTGGATATCTAGTTCACATGCAACCACCTAAAATCAGGTGAGATCAGACCTGTTTGAGGTGGTGTCATGACCACTGTCCACTCTCCCAGTGCAGCTTTGCTAGCCCTGGTGAAAGAGATGAAATCGCCTTTCTCTGTGCCACTCAGATGTCACCCCTTGCAGTGCCCAAACTGCCTGGGTACAGCAGTCTGACTCAGAGAAAGCCCTGTTCTCTGCGATGGAGACCTCTCAGAGCTCTGTGGCTCCTGCCATGCTTAAGCAGACGTTCATGCGACTTGACCAACTAATATATGTTCTTATATCAAGAGCACTTTTCATCCTCTGAACATTTTTTTGTCTTTTCTTGATACTGCCATATTCAACCTGTTGGTATTTTTGGTGCTGTAGGCTCACATACAGGTTCCTCGTAATTAAGCCAGGAAACCTGCCCTGGGCTGGTACACTAGATGTAAGACCTCTGTAGACCTGTTTGCATCTCTTCTGTTTAAGTTCAATGAGTTCTGCTAATAGGTTTATCAATACTGAGATCTCAGAGACTAAGGATACAGCTTGAGTTTCTTGTAGCCAGTAGTCTTGGGCCACTTATCCAAGGGGCTTCAGTGGAGCGATCTACTCCATTGCCCATTCCCGCCTTCTTGCTGGTGTGCTGCCTGTGTGCCAGCTCACTAGACTCACAAACTTCAAGGTAGCTGGTGTCCCTGAAAACAAGGCTTAAGGCACTTAAACTACGTAGTAGAATTGGGCCATATCTGGAAATATATTCTGCATAGTAGTGCAGTCAAATCTGTTTTCCTCTTTCAGTTTTCTATAGAGATATCTTGTTCTCAGATGTCCTGTTAAGGGAAAAAAAAACTTCTGTTGATTAAAAGACAATTTTCTATGGGCCTTTGATGGAATTATCCACTTATGCTTGTCAAAAGCAATCCAAATAAGAGGAGTAAACTATGTTGGTTACATGTAAATAATTTTGTCCTCTGGAGGCATTCCATCAAATAAAGCTGAGGATCAAATTAAATGGTGATCTAATTAAGTGGCAGGCATGGGAACCCAAAATGCAGCCTTGGCAGGTGTTACACTCGATATGTGTGTGGAGATGAGGGGCATGAACATTAATACTTAACAGAAATGTTGCGACTGAAAGCTTGAGGGTTAATGCTTTTGTGGGGACACAGCTGACCACATCAATGAAACCTGGGTCATACTGGAGGCCCACTCTGGGAGCCACTGGGCTTTTTATCTGCCCCAGCATGGTGGTGGCCTTCCTTGCATCTCACACAGACATGTGCATGGCAGGGTCTGCTGTTGTCCCCTCAGGCTGGCCCTGTGGTATCCTTCTGTATTGTGGCTGCCCTTTGGAGATGCTCAGGGAGCACAAGGATGGACAATGGCTGTTCTCACTGGTAGACGAGATGGAGGTGAGGTGCTTAAACTGGCAAAAAATGTTTGGTACACATCAGAAGATGTGGAGTGAGGCAGATGAAAAAAAAATATAAGCCTATTTAACATTCTCTTAAAATGCTTGGCTCCAGGAAGGCTGAAGTCCTTTCCACGCTCACAATTGGGCTTTAATGCATCCCGCTGCAAAACACACGACATTGCTCGCGTGGAAGAGGGAAGGTTTGGAGGCTGCACATCCATTTTTCCTGCGAATTAGTAGCGACTGGCTGGGTTTGCTTCTGCATTCTGTATTTTTAACCTGACTTTTTGTCTGCCAGCTAGAATTCATCCTGCCCTGTCGCCAAATGTCATCATCCCCTTGTGGTTAACTTGCTGCAATTCATGAAACACTTGGCTGCCATAAATAGTTATGTGCAGAGGTTCCTCCGCACGCGGAGCGGGGAGAAATTCGCAGGCAGCGCTGCAAGGCACTCGCACACTAACATGTCCACCAAGAGAAAGTTGACCCACTTCTGCAAATAGATAACTCCTGGCAGAAAAAGTAACACTGTCTCAGAGAATCCATCTTCCCCTTGCCTACTGAATTGTGAAGCAAAAAGCAAGCCAGCTCCATCTTCTGAATTAACCGCGATGTGAGCACAGTACTCCCCATTGAAACGAGACTGTGTGAATCAGCCCTTGATCTGAGGAGAGCTTAAAATGGCCACAATTAATTTGTGATTTTTTTTTTTTTTAATATAATGAACACTTTTGTTAGTGAATGAGGTGTGTGGAGTTCAGGACTCAGCTGCTCTTAGGCATTAGGAAACATTTATCACCATGGCAATTGAATACTGCTGTACAGGTTATTTTGAACATTTTTCTAGTGACTCATGTCTGAGCCAAGACCTTTTATGCCAGGTTACTGTGATCCTTTTGCATACAGGTATATAATCTTCCTTCCCTTAAATTGCTTCTTGCCTTACTCTTTGCCTCTCTGAGGAAGCTCTTTGCTTGTACTGATTTCTTGCATCTCTGAGCAATGGTGGTGCCAAGTGTTCACCCTGCTCAGAGACTCTCCTGTAAAGGGTCTTTGTGAAAGATAGTCCTTGTGAAGTAGATTACAGGCTATTGGTTGTATTTGAGACTTCAGGGATCCCGTGGTGAGATTGAAGCGATCCTAAATGTGATGTGAATTAGCTTATCGTTTGCATGGGCTTTTCCTACAGGCTTGTAGGACAGGATGTCTCCTGTTTGCCTGGGGTGGCTGTGGTGAGAGAGGCCTGAGCTGTCTGTAGCAGAGGGAGCCCCAGCAGTGGGTGCTGGGCTGATGGCATTGGGGCTTTGGCCAGTTCTAGAGTGCAGTCTCAGGGGTGACACGCTACCTGTCTTGTGCGGTTGTGTCAGCCCCAGCTTGCTGGCAGAATTAGTTCAATCAAAGCAGGAGTGCTCTGAAGAGCCCTTCAGTCTTTGCTCCATCCCCCAGTCTGTGCAGTGATACTCAGGACAGCATGCTGCTGCCTTGGCCCCCATTTGATCCCCAAACTCCTCTCCTGCTGGGATTTCATTCACATCAGCAGCATTTGAATGTTTTTGGGAGATGGAGTATGAAGCATGTGGAGCAAATGGATGGAGCGGGGCTCAGGCTGGGAAGCAAGAGCTGTGTCTGTGTCTGACCTGCCCCTGCCTTCCTGGGACAATGAAATGAGACCATGTGGTGCTGAGACCCCCGTGCTGGTGCGGTGGGGAGAGCTGCGCGGTGAGAGCTGCTCCATCCTCTCACTGCTGAAGACCCGTGGAGGGGAAAGGAGCAAGCAAAAGGACCACTCAAGGCAGAGCAGTAAAACCAGACCATTATTTCAGAAAAGAAGAAAAAGTAAGCATTACAGCATTTCCAGTCCCCAAAGCTTCATATTTCTATGGAAACCAATGCAGCAGGAGGCTTGTTGTCAGTTTCTGATCTAGTGGGGTTGACTAGATTTAAAAAGATGTTTGTCCTTCCCCACATCTTCCCTCCTGGATCATCTGAAGACAGGTTACTGCATGTCACAAATCCAAGGTTAAAACCTGCATTCCTGGTTTCTGGCTCTCCATTAAGTGCTAAGCAGTCTCTGGAGGGTTGGCATCCATCTTTCATCTGCAGTTTTTTACTTGCTATGGTACATTTCATTCACTCTGTGACACTTATTGATAATGCCTTGTCCCATAAATGCCACTCCTGTGACACTGTGCTCCTTGAAGGATGGCTGTGACGTTGTATCAGGCCATGGACCATTTATTGGTGTGGTACATCTCAGTGGCCAGCGGAGTTACTGCGCGGACATTGTTTGGCTTGAATGGTGTCTCTACACTTGCTTTAGTCTTTAATTGAAAGAAGATCCATAATGTCTTTAATCTCCAACAATGGACATAATCTGACCTTTTTAGGTAATAGTCTGCTTGATTTTTGTGTAGCCAGCGGACTGCCCCATGTTATATACATGTAGCTATTTACAGGTTGATGTTTTCACTGGCCTCCCCGCATTTTTTTGTTTTGGTAGGATCTGCTAGAAATGGCTCCAGGACAACCTACATAGAAGTCCACTGTTTTATGCTGGAGTAGCATCCTCAGGTGCTAGCAGAATATCAGTAATAGAGAACAATTCATTTTGGTTGATGCTGAATCTTTTTCAGCTCTTAACAAAGGTGTTAAGAAAATTGTATTTTTATGTACAATCTCAAAGCACTTTTGTGATGCACAGTATTCTGTTGTCTTCCTGGTTTCCTTTCTTATCTTCCTTACTGGGGATTGCAGTCTCATATTTATATATTTCCCAGCAGCTGAATACAACTTTGATCTATGATTTGGATCTGTGAAGCTTTTAATCCCTTTCCACTGAGTTAAAAGCTTGTTTGCTGTTGAATGTGATACGTAGTTATAGGTTATATGATCTTCACCAGTGGCTCATGCATTGCACAAAGATGGCATATTGTGAAAAACTCTGATAAAATGTCCCCTTGTTCACTTTCCTGATTGCAGCTCAAACCCAGCATGGGAGTGAGTCAATCAGTCGCTTCTGGTCAGACCGCTGATACACCTGCCCTTTGCTGTTACCTATGCCTATGCACTCGCTTTATTTCAATTATTAATTCATTTCTTTATGATGTTTGTTTTTGAGGCTACACACCAGTGTAGTGTAGTGTGAGTGTTTCAGCCAGCGCAGCGGGCTTTCTGTCTTCCAATTCTGATAACGTTTGCAGTGTTTCCCTTTTTCATTCTCTTAGCTGCTTGTTACACCTCTTAAAAGATAGGGATCAGTTTATAAAGCCTGTGCTTTTATTCCTCTTTGATGTCCTGAAACACAATAATGTATGTCTTCTTTGTGGAGATCTTCTCTTCTGGAGCAGCTACAGGTTCTACGTCAGAAAAAATAATGATTTCTGCAGCTCTCAGTCCTCTGGGCCGTGTCGGCGCAGCTGCATGTGTGTGACTGTATTCAACCATCTTCTGAAAGCTGTTCTTTTTGAGGTTTTGGTGTAGCTGTTTGCTTTCTGGATTCTGAGCAGTTTATTTGGAAGTCTCTCATGCTTTGCTCCTGGCCTCTTGTAACAAAAGGCAGTCTTTTTGTGAGGTCAGTTAAGACTCAATTGTTTTAGGTATAAGCTTTAAAATAACAAAAGGATGGATGTTTCTGCAACTTACAGCACTGAATTTGGACTCATATTTGGTGTGCATTCTCATGGCTTCCTGATGCAGTCTTAGGTAAATTATGTGATCTGTGATTCTCCTTTTATACAACCAGGGTAATATATTTCCTTTGTCTCCTCTGAGTTTTTGGTAATTCATTAGGTCTTTTATAACATGCTCATGCAGTGCTCAACAGAATTGGACCCTTACCTCAAAAGGGGCCTCTAACCATTGCTATGATACCAGTGATAAGAAACAACACAGGTTTTAAGTTAGAATGAGCTAGCAAGGAAGGAGCAGCCTTTATTATAAGTGAAACTCCAGACCTTTCTAGTTCACAGTTTTGGAGTTGCTTCAAATACTGTTTCAGCTTTACTGGGATAAAAGCACTTTACGTGTTGGGATGCTTCTTTGTGTATTGTATATAATTCTTGGGAATGCAGGATTATGAAGTATGGACAGTCTCCAGCCAACGGTCAAAAATAGAAACTTGTCAAATAAAATTCTCCTAAATGGGAAGATAAAGAGCAAAATAAGATAAAGAGCAGTGTTTGTCTCTTGACAGCCAGAGACAAGTGCAGAAAGGTGCTGCTGCTATCACAGAACAGATTACCTTGACATCTTTCAGAGTGTGGGGACAGCATTTGTTGTTATTTCAGCTCATCCTACCTGCGTTGCCCAGTTGAGTATCATATTATGTATGCCTATTTAAAACGCTGTTTATCTGGCAGCCCCGTGCAGTTTCAGCTGAGGTGGAGAACCACAACCCTGAAGCATAGGGGTCCTTGTTGTCACATTGCTACCCACGTTGTCACTGCAAGGCAGCGGTGTGTTTGCTGTAACTGCTGACGACACTTTTCCTCTTTCCAATTAAATTCTTACCTGTTCCCTTGAATGCTCTATTTCTGATGCTGATAATTTGGTAAATCCAAACAAGCCATGACTGAAAAGTCATAAAAGTCACTCTTGGGTGTGAACCCAGTGTTTCTTAACCACCTTGGGCTTTTATTCATAGTTGTGTAGTGGAATTTAGGGAGGATCTATTTGTCAGTGTATCACCCAATCATTAGGAGGGTGACAAGACCGCAGTAACTCTTCCTAGGCAATTATGTATGAAAGGTTGTCAGTATGAGTAGTATGGGAAGTTAAAAGCCTTAATTTTCATTTGGAATTGAAACCCTAATGACTTTCCACTCCCACAGCTCATAAAAACCTTGTTTCAGCTTCAAGTTGACCAAGAAAAAGGGGGGTGGGGGGGAGCTCTTTTATTGCAGACTTTTTGTGCAGTATTTTTATGAAAAAGCAGATTTATGAGTCACTGTTCTTTGTATAAAAGATAATTACTGGAGTATGAACCTCAGAAAAGTGACAATTTATGATTTTGCCGCTAGCCACACAGTGCGAGCTTTTGCTTTCTCTCTTTTCAATTAGTTAAACAACATCTTGGTTCGAAAGGACTAATTATATTCCTGTTTGTTGTTTGCCTTATGCACTAAATGTTTTCTATATGTAAGGCTAAGCAGCAGGGAGTGGGGAAGGATCACCTCAAATGAATGCTATTTAATTATTTAAAATGATGGGTGTAGATCCTGTGGGGTTAAGTGGGTTGCTGTATTCAGTCACATCCATCACTCACAGCGGAGTAAGGAAGAGAAACTGGATCACGCAAATCCTTTTGTTAACCCTAGGAGCATAATTAAGTTCCTCTGGAAATTTGTTCTTAAAAAACACATTCCTCTAAACAGCAATGTTGTTTAATCCGTGCTTAAATGTAAAGCTATGTGTTTATCCACTTCTGTGTGGGTTTTTGGTTGTTGTTGTTGTGCTTTTTGTTGTTTTTTTTTCCTTTAAGTAAAGGTAGCATTTTGTAACGCAATAGCATCTGCTGCCTCATGCAATGAGAGCTGAGGGAGGGTGTGTACGTGGAGGTGGCAGGTGCAGGTCACAGTCCTGCTTTGGCTCTGCCACATCATGTCAAGACTTTGCACAATGGCAAGTGATCCAGAGCATCTCTGTTTTTGGGGATCCACCTGGGGGACCTGAATGGCATCTCCTGTTCAAAGGACAGGTGCTCAGCATTTTCAGAGTATTAAGTATTCTGAACATGATTCAAACTTTGCTCTTGGAAGTATCTGAGGTGACTAGCTAATTTTCTTGGCCATAGGGCTGTACTTGAGAAAGGATTGCTGCAGAGCTGTAACTGCCTTCCATTCGTGACAGCATAGGTCCATCAAGCTTTCTGATTCCACGGCTCATGGAGGCTAGTCTGCTTGGAGTCCTGCAAGATGAGGAATGATTCACGTAAACAGCAGCTGATGCAGTTGTTGGAGAGGTCTCTGTTTTTCCTTTCAAGCTGTTAAAGCATCTTGGCCAGGTTGGACGTGGAAGGTTTCCGATGGAAAAATCTGCGATCCTGTCTTTTCGTTCTGCCTTATTTGGATAAAAATGAGAGGGCCGTCCTTTTAAATTTTTCTTTATTTGGCAGTTCAAAGTGAAGCAAATGCAATATTTTGGGGAAAGGCTTTGAACTGACCTGGTGAAAGGAATGTTACCTAAATGGTAAAACTCCCTGACTGCGTTATGCTTAAGGATGGCAATATTTGAACTTGACCTTTTATTTTTAAATGAGAGATTTCATATCTGGATTTAAACCAAAACCATATCAAACACAAAGGAACAGGGTTGTTCTATCAAAAACAACATCTGTAGAGCTGGAGGGAAAGGCTGGGCAGCGTGGAGTACATGGCCTGGGATGGGGAGCAGTGGAGGTGCCAACCTCCTGGACCTGCTGCAGGAGGGTAGAGAGCAAGGGGGCAGCTGTGGAGACAACTTCTGTCAAGCTCAGATGAAGCTCTCAAGCAGCCCTTGTGCTGTGCTGCGGGAGATGTCCTCACAGTGGTGAGGGGTGGGCAGCAAGAGTTGCCTGCCGAGCTCAGGATGGAGCTGGAGACCACTGCAAAGGGGAGCGGCAGCAGCCTGAAGGAGGAGACAGAGTAAATGAGTCCAAAGATGTGGTTTGGGAGCTAGCGGTTATTTTTAACAGCCGATTGCATTGAACTGGATTGAACTCCCTCCAGCACAGCATTGATGATGGTGCCTGGAGCTATAAAGATTGTATTTTGATCAGCAAGTCAAAAGCAAGTCTACCACTAGTTATGAATACATTTTCAGAATTGCAAGCAAAGGAGATCCCAGAATAATAATGGGCAGAAAAAGTTGCCTGAAGGAACCAGTTTACTCGATAAATGCTGGAGGACGTGTAGACCCGAACTTTGCACTCCTTTCCATTTCAGCTTTTAAAAAATGTGCAAACAGATCTAGTACCTGAGTTTTGAACCTGTTGAAATCCCAGGGAGACATAATGCAAGATGGCAGGAAAACCAATAATGAGGGAGTTTTGAAAATACAAATGGTTCAGTTGTAGATAAGTGGGATAAATGAGGAAAAAAGTGCATGTGCGTCCTGTGCTGTATACTGTTGACCCAGTTGGTTATTCAATGATGAAGTCTGATCTGTATGTTTCGAATGACAGATCTGGGTTCTGAAGTGCTTATGATTAGATTAAGACACTGTAGTAAACCTTAATGGTGCATGAAAAGCTACTGCTGGATTTGCAGTAATACGTACTTTTCTGCCTTAGAACAGCATGAATAATACTTTATGGTTGTATAACTCCTTCCAGACAAGGAGTCTAGGAGTGCTTTGTAAACGCTGATGAGTTTGGCCTCATAGCATATTTATAAGCTTGAGAAGTAGCATTATTTCCCTTTTTTATGGTTTGGAAGTTGACTAGCCTAAGTATGCAAAGAGCAGGCAATAGAGCTTTCATCTTCCAACTCTCAGTCCTGGGCCTTATCTGTAGGACTCGGTAGGCTTTCTAAGTGTGTCTGAGGCATGCTCAGAAATTTACTGCTGATTCAATCCAGCAAAAAGGTTGTTTTTTTGCAAACCTCTGGGTATCCTTTGTAAAGCAAAAAGCGTTGTAATTATTTACGATAATTTCTTGCTCGCCTTTTCATTCTACAGCAACAGAGACGGAAGCTAATCCTCCACTGGAATGAAATTAGTTTGGGAATTATGAATATCGTTTCCTTGCCCAGAACAAAGAGGCTAAGCTAATGTGAATGAAAACTCCTGTTATCTTTACATGGGAGTTGCAGGTGGGTAAGGAATGCGAGGTCAGCTGGGATTGAGAGCAGATAATTGCCTATGTCAAAGGGCAGTGAGGGTGATGCCTGTGAAAAATGCCTTGCAAAGTAGGTGGGATCAGGCACTGCGGTGTGCACACATAGATTTTTCTCTGGCAGCTTCTTCAGATGTTCATCCCAGAATGTCTTCATTATTTGTACAGATTTATGTAGTGGGATGTTCTGCAATGTGAGCGTTGTGTGGATTGTAGATAAATTTTATAAATATTTTGTGCATGAATCCAGTGTTTGGTGACAACTGCCAGAAAGACAATTGTAGAGGGAGAAGTCCTTCTTTAGCTGTGGGATAAGCATATGCACATTTCACATGCTGCTTTCACATTCCTAACCTGAAAAGCTGTTTCCAGATCTCAGTGCTTTTTCAGGGACTAAGGACCAGTGAAGATCCCAACAAAGTCTGTAAAGTTCTAGTTATGGAGGTGGTGATCTTCATGATGTGGCCATGCATCTGCTAGCAGAGTTAGTTTTTAGAATGAGTAGCATTTGTGGTCTCAGATCATAGAATAGTTGGGGTTGGAAGGGATCCTTAAAGTCTACCCCCCTGCAACGAGCAGGGACATCACCCAGATCAGGTTGCTCAGAGCCCCGTCCAGCCTGGCCTTGAATGTTGCCAGGGATGGGGCATCTACCACCTCTCTGGGCAATCTGTGCCAGTGTTTCACCACCCTCATTATAAAAAAATTCTTCCTTATAGCTACTCTAAATCTATTATCTTTTACTTTACCATTACTCCTTGTCCTGTTGTAACATGCCCTTCTAAAAAGTCTGTCTGCATCTTTCTTACAGGCTCCTTTAAAGTACTGAAAGGCTGCAATAACGTCTCCCAGAGCCTTCTCTTCTCCAGGCTGAACAACCCCAGCTCTCTCAGTCTGTCCTCATAGCAGAGGTGTTCCAGCCCTCTGATCATTTTTGTGGTCTCCTCTGGCCCCTCTCCAACAGGTTCCTGTCTTGCACTGGGGGCTCCAGAGCTGCAGCACTGCAGGTGGGGTCTCAACAGAGTGGAGTAGAGGGGCAGAGCCCCCTCCCTCGACCTGCTCATCACACTTCTTCTGATGCAGCCCTGGATATGGTTGGTTTCCTGGGCTGTGAGTGCACATTGCTGGCTCATGTCCAGCTTTTCTTACACAACTATTCCCTCTTGGCCCAAGGAGTTCAAGTCAGGAGACTAAGTGGCTCCTGAAGCTGTTTTTTGAGGTCCAAGTTGAGCAGGATGGTGACTGTAGTGGAAGTTCGGTGGTGAGGATTGAGAGAGAACATATCTGTATTTTCTACTGTAATTTTATTAGAAAAGACTCAGGGAGTTTCCTAGGAAGATTTACATGTGTTTGATTATTATTTTGTTGGCATAAAGAAAACTGTAATAATAAGCTAGTTGGCACTTGAAAAAAGGTACAGATTTTCTTTTTTGCAGAGGCAACTGCTTTGTTTACTCCCTGTCTTTCCACAAGTAGATCAGACTCGTCGCAGGTTTTCAGATGTTACCACACTGAAGAAAACAATTTTTTGAGGCTTTTTACATCCAGCTAGCTGAGTTATATGAAGGATGAATTTGGCTTGCAGTCTTCTGCTATGCAGGTTATGACCATGTATGTGAACATGAAGAGGGTTGTTTGATTTCTAGCAAATTGATGCTAAACATATGAATGGCAGCTGGGGTCATAAGTAGAAGGAAGGAAGGGTTTGAAGTGTGGAGTAATGTACATTACCCGAATGATTTCAGGAAGGCAATCTCTGGGACATCAGTATTCCCTCTACAATGACAACCACAGACCCAGAGGTATAAGAGCTGTACTACACCATGTGTTCTGGCACTGAAATTGTGTTAGTGTGCTGCTGCACTTCAGATGTGTGTCTCGCTGAATTAAATGGCATTAAGATAGTTGGCTGTGCCATATGACTGGCTTGTATTTTTAGTCTGATTCTGGTATATGAAATGCTATATTGGCATGTGACCTGTTTCCTTGTCTGGCTAGTTCTGGAATGCAACCTAGCCTTAGCTCTTCAGTACAGAACAAAAGCTTTTCTGAAACACTGTTTGCTCATGGCTACAAATAACAAACTTCAGGTGATTAGCAAGAGGTTTTGGCAAGTTGTGCAGATACACAGGGTATTTCAGTAGGTGACGTGGCATCCTTGCAGAGCCGGGAGCTGGAATATGCTATAGAGAGGCTCTTAGTTGACTGCAGTGCTTAATCTTTCTAATACAGCCCATAATGTGTAGTGAAAGATCTAGATAATGCAAGAAAACAGTTATTTATCTGGGATTAGCCTACATAAAACATTTACATTGAGTAGAAACTAGGCCAGAATACCATTCTTTTGTAAATGGTGATGATGAATTGCAACCTGATCCAAAGTCCTTTGAATTCAAAAGACCCTTTGTAGTTGCTTCAGTGAATGGACTTTGGACTCTGGACTTTGGCTTAGTGGACCCTTTGGACCCCTGGACTTTGACTTAGTACAACAGTTTATGTCTACCAGTGTCCTTGTTGCAAAGAGGAAAGATTTAGTTTAAAAAAGAAAAAAAGCATCAACTTCAGCTGCTCGAGCACCCAAGCAAGCATACCAAACAAGCAGAGTACAATTAATATCATATTTGTAACAAACTCTCAGGTTGGCTGGTTATCAGTGTCTCCTTATGAAGAATAACCTGCCTGCTTTTCGAAATCCCTGCTCTGCTAGCAGTGCACAAGGCATTTTCCTGATGATTTATTATGGTGGGAGCTACAGAGTAATCCTTGGTAAATAGATTTATACATGTGACACTCTACTGAATGGGAGATTTATACTTGGCTATTCCATTGCTGCTTATTACCATATGATGTTTTATTGAATGCAGTTATATGTCTGCCTCTACTCTTTAAAGGCTAGAACGGTTTCACAATATTACTGTCTTCTGCTAAGCAGAGCCTCACAAAGAGGCACTTTCCAATGCAATGGATGGGGCTTGTGGTTGGCTTTGTCCTGGGTAGGCCTGGTTGGGTGAAGGAAGCTGGGTTTTGGCTGTTAGCAAGACTCATAGTACTGTTATGCTGGAGGTGTTTTAGAAGTTGAGCTTAACATCACCAGCTGCCTGAGCTCTCACAGTTTGTCACTGCAGAACTGACCTGGCCATATAGGCTGTTAGTTGGGAAGATCCTCCTCCTACAGGTCTTACAGGGTGTATAGGTCTTTCTCTTGATGGATTTAATATAACATATTCATTACACCAGCTAAAGATTGGAATACTGTCTCTGACATTGAGAGAATGATTTAGATTTTTATTAGCTGGTATTTTCCACCTAGCTTATTTGGGACAGATTCTACTATTTACTGCCACTATCTGCTACATTTCAATCAGAAAACATTCTCATTAAACTAATTTCTTTCCTCCTTTGGAAATCAATATGATGCAAAATATTTTCAAAACAATGGGTTAAAGTGATGGGAGCTGATAGATATTTTACTTAGTATAGATATTTTGGAAGACACCCTGGCTGCACGGAGGTTTATAGCAAAACTTCCCTTGACTTTGGAAGGACTAGGATTTCACTTCTTATTTTCCATTTGCCCGTAACTTTTCATTCCTAGCTAGTGCATATTACATCTTTAATGATTTAATTTCAACGTGGCTTTTAGAAACCGTGACCCTTTTTGTCCACGGTCAAACCCTGTGTTGCTGTGCTCTTGTGCTCTGAGACCTCATTCATAAACATCGCTCCCAACACGGCGCTTTATCCCGTGTCCAGGGATGCGAGAGAATCCCAAACAATAGCCAGGCTGAGACAAAAGCCGCCATTGTGGAGGGGGCGCCGGGGCGGGAGCGTGGAGGGGCCCGGGAGCCTCGGCGGGCTGGGACCATTGTGCCAATAATTGGATTTCTGCTGGCGGTGGTGGGAGCGGGACCTGCCGCGGCAGGCATGGCCATCACAATAAACCTGGCAGGGATTGGAGGAGGCAAATGACCTTTAAAACCCGCGTTGTTGAGCGAGACCTAATACAGTACAAATGCACCAGGTTGCAACTTTATTAGTGATTAGACACAGAGATAAGCCTCAGCACATCGCCTAATCTGCAGAGCCTAATTCCAGGCATTGAAGCAGGGGGTGCTGATGCAGACCAAGAGCCCGTTCAGTCTGAGTGAGCCGGGGTGACCGCAGACAGTGTGATAGGGAGTTTCTGGATAACCTGGGTCTAGGGCAGATTCTGATCAGCCTCTGCTGTGGGGGTGCTGGGACAGGGAGGCAGGCACTGAAAGTATGGAATTGGGAAGAGAGTCATACAACTGTTATCTACAAACCCAGCTTAACTTCTGGGATGGCTGATCAGAAGATTATTCACAGTAAGCAAGGATTGGTGCTTCCTGACAAAATTAATGTGAATGCTACAGCTCGAAGCAACTTGTCAAGTGGAATATTCAAGGGGGAAACAAACTCTTATGTATTTCTGTTTTTCCATATGGGGCTGTTCTTGGGTGCTCTGGAGGTATTCTGAGTTCTTTTCATCTTGTTTTGGACAGGATTCCCTTTCCTGCAGCTTAGATAAAGGCTTAGATGGGTTTGGCTCATGGTGATTGATCCATGCTGGATGTTTTAGGCTGCGGCTGAATCCTACTAATGTGTCTGCGTGAATGGTGATGGCAAATGTTAGAGGTTGCAAGCAAAGATGAATCACCATAGGCCAAGGGTTAAGACAGCACAGCAAGTGTGATGCTGTGGTATGCTCTGTTATTGGATTTCCTCCAAGGATTGCGCTTTGAGGAGCTTTGTTGTCACGGCATGCTGCAGAGACCTGCTGCTTGGTGCCATCCTTTAAACATAATGTGGGAGCCTCTAGTTGTATCATATGCAGATCTTGGTCTGTGTTACAAATATATGCATTGAAATGTTTGGCAGATTCACTCTGCAAATTCAGACAAGCTCATACAACCCTAACTTTTAAATCCATGGCTTGGAAATCTGCCTCTGAGACCCACTGTGAAATTCCTTATCCTGGACTCTCTTGAGTGGCATCTGCCTCATCTTCAGACCCACCTAGACATCCACACAAATGTGGTCTAAGAAACCAGCTTGCTAATAGCCATACCTTCTTACTTTATTGATCAGATGAGCTCTTTTCAACCTGTAGTTGGACAAACTGGTATTAAACGGATACCACCCAATCTCTGTAGTGACAGAGTGACCATTCTTTTTTTTTCAACTTGTAAAATGGTGTTGTTAAAGTTACTGCATCTCACCACCTTTGCCCCTTGCCTCCAGGCAAAACCCATTTGGGATTCCTGCTTCTCTAGTTTTCTCTTAGCCTTTCGTAACTGTGTTGTGACTTGTATTTTGGAACACCTGGCTCTGTATTTGGGGAGTGAAAAGGGGTGAGAAGTATCATTTACTGTAAGAGAAGTATCATTGGGATAATGTTTACCCCCAAGAGGTGGCAGGCCACAGAAACTTCCTAGGAGAAACCAAAACCTTGTCTTTGTGATGTGAAATTCTCCAGTTTGTTAAGAGGTAATTTGGAGATGTTAAATTCTCTGATGGTCTGTTCAGAACTGGGGAGTGACCTGGCCAAGGCTGAGCTGTAGGTGAGACCAAAGTAGGTTCCAGGTCATGGCCCTTGTTCCTGGGAGAGCACCTTGTTGGGTTACAGTATCAACAACTTCCCTGCGGCTTTGCATTGTTTTCCCTTTTATCACCCAGCCAGGGCTTGTTGTCTGTCTTTTGCCTCCAGAGTTTTGGAGAGGAGCCACCGACTTCCCTTTCTGTTCAAGGAAGCTCTGCATTAACTAGTCCTCTCCTCTGGTTAAAAAGGTGTGAATCTGAGGAGGAAGATTGTATTGCTTTGAGCAAATCTGTGTCTGGGCCTGACTTGTTGAGAGCAAAATATGTGGACAGCAAACAATTAAACAAACTGCATGTCTGGTGCCAGGTGTCATGTCCAGGGCCAATTTGGCATCTTCCCTGCAGGTATGAATTGAATATTATTCCACCAACCTTGTGTTTCATGCATCACCTTCCTCACGGTAGGATTAAACTTGGTTCTAGGGGTGCTTGGAGGAGGTGAAGCAGGAGCTGAAATGCAGAGGTCACTCAGCCCACACTTCCATTGCTTGTCTACGGTGGGTGGTAAGTGTGAAGGTTTCCTGGACTGATGCAAATTTTGGCTTTGTACATCTTCTGGTTTTGTTTTCTGCTTTGCACCCAAGGCAGCCAGAGCACGCTTTGTTCCAGAGCAATGTTGCTGCTGAAGTAGATACCTCCTATGCCATACACTTCTGCTGGAGCTGGCTGGAGGAGGATTGGACCTGGAGTCTTAAGGGAAGCCTAAAGCCTTCTGCAGCAGCAGAGGGGAACTCCCTGTTTGCTCTGTTGTCTGGGAAGGTGGTGGTATGACTTCCTCCCACCCACTTTCTGGTGGTAAGGACGGCACAAGCAATAGCTACTGGAGATAACTTGTGTTCACCTTGTGAGAGAGTGTCCGTGTCCGGGGACGAGGCTTACCAAGCTGCTCCTCACTGCCTGCCAGCACCTCCACTCTCCACGCCGGCAGCGCTGCCGTCCTCTGCTGTGCCGCCCCTCACCCACCCGTGGCCATGGGACTCCTGGGACCCGCAGTGGGGCCGGGGAATACCTTGTTCACTAATCTCCAGACAGTGTGGCCTTCGTTAAATAAATCCATGCCCATAGGCAGCTTTCTGGGGCTTATTATAATACCAATTCAGTTGAATTCCTAATTAGAAGCCAGTGGTTTTGTGTGGGTATTGGAAGTTGATGTAACTTTCTTAGGATGGAATCATCTACTGACAACTGCTTTGGGGACAGAGAATGAAATGAGATCAGACTCTTAAAAACGATGCCTCTAAATAAAAGAAATATTTTAAATGTGCATATAAAATTGGGATATTACTTCAGACCAGCCAGGGCATGGAGTTATTTTTTTAGTTAACTTTTTGTGTAACATCAGCAAGCAAACTGTGTAGACACATCCATAGATGAAGAGATGTCTCTGCCTTGAAATACTAGGTGGGACAATTTTCAAGCCCAAGTCCAGTGTTATTTCTTCGGGTCAGATGAGAGGACTGCTTCAGATACTTTGAATTAAGATTAAATAAAGACAGCTTTCAGGAGAGAGAGAGAATCCAAAGCAAGCCCTGCCTGACCTCTTGATATCTGTGAAGAAATCCCTCTTTGACCCTTCAGGGTTAGATGTGTCCAAAACAAGCAGAACTATGATTGCAGACTGTGTATTTTAATTTTGTAAGCTGGCAGAAGTAATCTGTCCACACTCTGCACCATGTCCTGGCTTAGGCTGATGATCTATTTATATTGCCTCTTCCATTCAAAAGGGCTACGCTGCAAGGGTTTAGTTCAGGCAGTGTTTGTGCATGTGTTTTTCTGTCAGTGTTGCACTCTGTCATTGCTCTAATGGACCTCTGGAGGAATGTGATACAATAGTTAATGCCGGCTATGCTGTTAAATAATAGCTCTTTCAGGAAGGAAGTGAAGAATAATTTATGTGCAGGAAAACAGAGCAGGTATACAGAGAACAATAGAAATAGATAAGCTGTGATTTCATTAAAACAATTGGGCCAGTTCCTATACCAGAAAGTTTTTTGGGCTCTGTGATGCCTGCTGGTGCCCTCCTGCATGCCACCAGCAGTGACAGCTCCATCAGGATGGGCGGTTAGGGGCTGGGGCTTGGGGACTCAGGGGGACACGTGGGGAGCAGGTAAAAGCACGGGGGTTGTTCAGCCAGTGCTGAGCACCAGCAAATACGTGCAACCTGCAGCCCAAATGGGATGTCATTGCAGATGCACTGCAGAAATCCCGCACTCGTCAGGATTTCACAAGAGAGAGGGTGTTATCCTGTAAGTACAATTCTGGGGTGAGGGGCAATGCTGAAACTTGTTTACACGGGGAATGGACTATAAACCATGACCTGCCTTTTGATTCTACCGATATACTCGTTCTGTCTAAATAGATTTTTGTGTTAGCGTACTTAATTATCTGCTGGATACTCTCAACTTCTGTTTGGATAGCCTTCCTTTTGTATTTAAATGTAAATAAATACTGATCGAGTAGATCGGGCTCCTTCTGGGTTATGGGGCTGGACAGGAGGCTGTGCTGTGGCTGTGCTCCTGTGAGCTCCTCAAATAAAGAGAGATCTTCTCAAAGGCTACCAGGAGAACTCCCCCTCTGCTAATTTTAAAAGTAATCTATAAATCGAAGTGTACCTCTAACTTTTATCCCATTTGGCATTCCACTTTTGAGGGACGTTTACTTTTGCGGAGCACAGCTGAAATGTCAGCTTTCGGTTACTTACCTTTAGTCATAGAGATGTATTATTTAAGTGTAAATACATTCATATGACAAGTGGTATCCTGTGTCTAAGCTTTTAGGAAGCGATCACTGTTTATCCTGTCAAAGGAAATTTTTACCCCTTCTGTGGGCTTCACCTGAAACCCACCCCCCCCGAGACTCAGCCCCTCTCTCCCCATTTCAGGTGTGTGGTGGGGCAGCCCCAAAGTCTCAAGCAGGGAAGACTTGAAAGCGAAGAAATCCCAGCTTCATTCTTGTGAAGAAGCAGACCACCTATGCAATAGGGCACCTGGGCATGTAGGTCAGCAGTATATTTTGAGAACATGGGTTACCTGTGATGGGGCCGCAGTGGACATTCCCGCATGGTGGGGGACCAGGAAATGCTTTCTGGTACCTCTGGTTATGGCACCGCTATTGCTTTTCTACTGAAGTTCAGATGGTAATTTTAAACCATGGGAAAACATTTTTTCTCTTTGAAGAGCATTGTTAGTCACTTGAAGTCTCCTCCCTTGTTCCTTCGTTGAGTGCATCTGCCCTGGATCAGGTTGCAGGGAGCCTGCGATTCCCCAGGCACTGTGGGAAGGGGTCGCTCACCACGGGGATGGATGCGTGGGGCAGGGGGGGCTGGCATCGTTTTCTTGTGGGTATGCAGGTTTGGTATTTGTGGGGGCAGGAACGTGACAGGCACATTTGAATTAATCTTGGATCAATTAACCAACATTTTAGAAGAGGATTTTTGCAAATTCACAAATTACAGTTATGTCAAGAAAATACTAATTGCCTGCAATTTTGCCTCTACCCCTTCTCACCTCTCAGCATATCTGTGTTCCCTCACTGAATAATATTCCACTTCTCTGGAAATGTAGTCAAATGCCTGCATGTATTTCAATGGAAATGTCATTACAGTAAAATGACTTAGTTTCTTGTATACTGCCAGGTGTTATTGGCACAGGGGGGAAATCTGCAGTTTAGCAGAACCCTGGATTAATAAAAAAGTGAAAACGATGCCTGGTATCTTAGGGTTGGGGGGTTTTTTTAAACACTATCCCTGCTCTCCTAGGAACAATGTAAATTCACTCTGAAGTACTTGCATTTCAATAGCACTCTTCTTTTTTTTTTCCCAAATACTGGGATGAGAGAGATCTGATAATGCAGTCCAGGGTGGAAAACCTTGATAACTTGAGCTGTTAATATAAACCGAAGAACAACGCGTACTGTGTTGCGTTGAAAGATAAGGCTACAGAAGGTGTGGTGCTTTTTTTTGTGGGTTTTTCGTTCCTTGAGGCAGGAGCTGTGTTTGGCCAGGACAAAGTCAGGGTGGAGGGGAGCCCAAATTCATTGCTGATGGAACTGCACCTGTGATGAATGCATGCTCCCTGACCACAGATCCTTTTATACGTGTTATAAGGTCTCACCTAGAAGATGATTAGTGATGGTAGGAAGCAACTCTTGAGATAAATATAACACCTTTTTGAAGCTTTCTGCCTTTTTCTGAGCTGCTGGAAACTGTCTGTACACAACACCTCTCCAGTCTCAGGGAGGGTAAGGAAATCCCCGCCAGCAGCCTGGTGCGTGGCAGGCATGCTGCTTGCCCTGACGTTGCAAACAAACCCCAAAACCCCAACAAAACTAGAGCTTGTACCACTTCAAACAAAAGGCGGGGCTGCAGGGAAGGGTATGCTGAGAATCTGACCCCGGGAGCGCAAAGCCAAAAGGGCAGTGGCGGGAGCGGGGTTACGGCCATCCCGGCGCGGCAGCTTCCGAGCTGTTTATTCAGTTGCCATTTAATTAAAAGCTGGGGCAGTTGCAGGCACATCATTATTTATTTATTCCTGCCAGCAGAAGCTCTTTTCTTTAGGAAAGTTTATGCTTCTGAAAGGGATGTGGCTTGAGCGTTGGAGAAGCGTGGTTGCCTTCGTGAAAATAACTTGTGGCTTTGCTTTCTCTCCGAGAGCCTTGGTCACATCATCTTCGGTGGGCTCATTCTGGTAATAAATTCACAGCTACAAAACTGGAAGTGATGTTGCCAAACTAGGATTAATTATCATAGAATTGTAAAATCATTCAGGTTGGAAAAGACACTGAAGATTGAAGTCCAACCATTAACCTAATACTGCCAAATCCATCACTAAGCCATGTCCCCATGTGCCACATCTACATCTTCTAAACACCTCCAGGAGCGGTGACTCAACCACTTTCCTGGGCAGCCTGATCCAGTGTTTGACAGCCCTTTCAGTGAAGAATTTTTCCTAATATCCAATATAAACCTCCCCTGGCGCAACTTGAGGTTGTTTCCTCTCATTCTAATTATGAGCATCTCCTAATGGAAAATAGATACCAAAAAAATACTCTTGCCTGGTGAGGGAATATTGGTTCATTTAGTTTGCTTTCCCTGGTACAGATCCTAGGATGAAGCACACCCTCTGCCATTTGCGTCCCCACCTTATTAGCACAGTTTCTACTCCAGGAAGGTCAAAGGAACAATCCAGATATCTGAACATAAATGCACAGGCATCCCCGAAAATGTGATAAGCTGTTTTTTTTCAAAGGGTAGAGCGCTGTCAATCCATTGATACCAGAGGATTTGTAGATATATTTTGCTTCTCTGCATTGAGCCCCATGATCTTGATGACATCTAGGACTTGATATTTCCATGAGGTTTTAAGCAAGAATATTGAATTAAAATTCAATGGCATTCTGCTGTGTTTAATGATACCCAAGCGGAAAGTACAGGCAGGTAAGTACACATAATTTTCACATATTTTTTCAGAGACAGACAACAATCTTCATATATACACAGATGAACAGTGCAGAAAAATCTTGCATTGAGTGTGCCTTAATTAATATAAATGTTAATTATTCTTACAAATAAGCCACATTTAAATGTCAAGCACTTGTTATTCATTGCCTGTGAGTAATTTTTTGTGCTTGCATATGTGTGAATTAAGCGTATGTTTTGAAGTCGTGAAGTATCCAAGGTCATAACTAAAAATAGTGAATGTGCGTTGTTTGTTTGCCATCAAGAGATACAAGAAATTCTAGATTGCAGTTGTTTTCTTGTTACGTGGTGTTCAAAGGAGAGAGAAGTGTTCTGAAGTGTTCGCGTAGTGCTACAGGACTTCCCTGAGTGCCAGTATTTGTAGGTTAGGGCAGATTTTTAACTTTTCATTTGGGATTTCCGTGTTTGTACGGTCCGTGGCGAAACCCTTGCTGCACAGGTGTCCTTCCCATGTGAAGCTCTGTGAATCCAGATATGGCACTTCAAAAAGGGTGGGAGACAAAGTGGGCTCCTTGTGTTTGCTTTCCCTTTGTATTCGCCAGTGAATTTATCCTACTGCAGAAGGATCAGCAAATAAATGGTTACCAGCCTTTGTATTCAAATAGCCTTTATATGGAACTAAGTGGCGGCAGTTTGCACCCTGTGAGGGCTGTGTTGGTTTGTTTTAGGCACACCAGTCTGGAGGGGTTGCCAGATCTTGCAAAGGACAGAGCAGGCAGGGCAGGCTGCCTGGTGGCCCAGACTGCTCCAGCCCCTCACCACCACTGTGGATACTTGGAAAAGTCCTTGGTGGGGATTTTGGAAAAGCCTTTGTGTAGCCGCTCCTTGAAGCTGTTTATCTGGAATGGGTATTGTTTTTTTCTTAGTTCAGGGATACCTCAGTCACAGATTTTGCTATTCTAAGAGGGACAAAATGAGGTTTTTCTGTGGTGAAGGAGGTGGGAAGGAAGCCACAAGGCAAGGTCTAAGGTACTGCTTTCCAGTTGTGCTTTAAAGCTTCGTGCAGCTGCTGCCAGTGAGACAACTGGTTCATGGAATTGCTCCCGGAGCTATAATTCTCTCAGAGAAGCCATCGCATAAGCTTCCTCCTGGGACTGTGCAAGCACCTGAAGGAAAAGCAATCTCGCTCTGCTAGGGAGCCTGTCCCACAGAATGGTTGATTTGTAGAGCAAGCCAGGGAGTTGGATCTGCAGCACTGGACCTACAAAAACCCTGCATTGCTGCACGCTGAACTGAGTTGGCTCTTGTCTGAGCTGGGTTTCCATGTCCTCCATGGCCTGGCCATTGAAGCTGTGCTGGATGAGATGGAGGTGCAGGGACTGAGCAAGTGCTGTCAGAATTGGAAGCTGGGAATGGTGCTCTGCGTCCAAACATGCTACAAAGTATCCAAATTTTGGCATCTCCTTCATATCTATTTACACCTCTTCATTGTAGTGGAGACCTTTCCCATGGTATTCTCTTTGTAGAAGAGACCTGGACAGGGTGAGGGAGAGCAGACGAGGAATGGCAGCATGTAGAGGACTTTGCTTGCTTCTTAAAGTGTGCCCAACTCATACACCATTCAACAGACAAAGCCATGATCCTCTTTGTGGCATTGGAGGAAGGCTGCAGGGAACAAGTAGAACAGGGCCCTTGTTTTGGAGCAGAACTGCTCCCCAAAACAGCCTGGTTTGGGGGGAGACTGCTGCACAGATCTGGCTAGCCTCCTGCCCCCTGCCTGGCCCTCTGCCTCCTGTGATGCTCAGTGCTGGGACCTGGAAAGAGGCCTCTGATTATTTTATTGCTTGATTTAGGGCTGCTTCTGGAGCTGTCTTGAGCAATGTGGCTTTTGGGGAGAGTTAGCCTGTGCTTTGATTAGGCAATCTCTGCTTTGAGCTGTGAAGAGTCTTAATTCTGCTGGACTGGGGGTCTTGCCAGGCAGGCATCAGAGCTGGAAAAACAGATACATGAGTCAAAGGATCCATCCTGGGCTGCTCAGTTCCTTGGTACTAGGTAGGAAAGAAGATTTCAGCTGGTGTTTCTAATCCCTTCCCAGAGCATTGCCCTGCATGACAATGGATATAAAAATATTCAAGACTTTTCTCCCCTGTAGTGAAAGAAATGGTGACCCCCCAAACTGTCCGTAACCTCCAAGCTTGTCAGAGATGCTGTGGCAGATTCCCCTGCAAGGCTGGGTTCCTGCTTTGAAACACCTCTGACTTTTTATCTAATCTATGCTAAAGCATCCTGAATGATAAGGGATGTTTTTATTTTTGACATTCCTCCTCATGCTTTCCAGGAGGTCGTAAGTATTTAATAAAAGCAAAAAGCTATCATTTTAGGCAGCAGTACTCTTGTTAGCTACTTGAGTCAGGCGGTTTTGTCAGGACTGATCCCAGTGACAGCAATAAATAGCACTGGTTCCCTGCTGTGCAGATGGAGGCATTTAAATGGTCCTTGCGTGGAGGTAGCGAGTCAGCCCTGGGAGTCACCTGCAGGTGGGTTTCCCATGGCTGCATTGAAATCTTTAGCAACATAGTCCTGTTTGTATCATGCAGAGGTTGTTTTATCTTGGGATGGCCGTCAACTCTGAATTTCCATACCATTAGCTGGGATCGCAAGCTGATCACCTCGCAGAGCTGCCAAAATATGCCTTTGACCTACTCCAGGATGGACGGGTGGATGGTCTTTAGCTCTGAAGTTGGGCTTGCGAGGCCAAACTGGAGCTGCTCCCACTGCCTGAGCCTTCCCCCGGCGTCAAGCTGGAAAAACGGGTTGAAGCAGGCTGCTGCTGCTAATCTGCTTAATGTCTCGACACGTTCTAATAGCACATTATCTGCTGCTGCTGGTGGGAAACAGGGTTTCAAGTGCTGGTTCCAAGTGCCTGGTCCTGCTGCAGAAACAGATGCAATTTAAGTCACAGAGTTGACCCTGTTCATTAAAAAATTGCTGCGTTTATTTAGTTTTGGTGTTTTGTTTATTTAGTTAAAAATAAATCATTATTCACCCAAAAGGGCTGAACGGAAAAAGGCCCTCGATCCTCAGCCTTTAGCTGTGGCTCATTTGATGCCTTTGGGTTTCTTCTCGTGGTGTGTCCCTGCAGCTCTTTGCAATGGTTCTGCTCTGCAAGGAGAGCTGGGATAGGATGCAGGGCTGGGCAGGAGGAGGAGCGCTTGGTGCTGGACCTGCTCTGTTCTCACAGGCTTGCCAGGGTTGGGAGGTGGAGAAACGGGAGCCTCCCAAGGTGTGTCTGGGTGAGCTGCCGTGGCAGCACATACCCGGCTCTGTGGGTTGGTGCCTGCCTCTTGTGTTTGTTTGCCGTAACCCACGTAGTTACTCCTGGCTCAGGCATAGCTTTAGCTGCAGGAACATGCTATGCATCGCTGCCGCTTGTTCTCAGTGGGAAGAGAGCTGTGGTGGTGATGGACGCACGTGTACACCAGCGTGATGGCATCAGAGCAAAGAGGGAAAGGGCTGTTTATTCCTTGGCTGCAGCAGCATTGTTATTGTGACGGAACTTATGTGTTGCTTTGGGCAGAAAAGTGGCATTTTTTGGAGCTGGCTGGCCCAGTGGAAGAAGTTGCTGTTCTCAGCAGGATGGGAGCAGCCCTTGCTGATTAGTGGCTCCACTGATCTGCCAATGGAGAAGGTCCCTAATTAAGCAGAATCAGCCATGCTCACAGATTGCCTGGACAAACTCTTCGCCTAACTTGACTGGAGCCAACCAATCAAACTGCAGGAGCAAGTGAGGCTGTATTTTGGTGTAAAGGAAAGAATGGCTATATTGTGATTTTGCTTGTTTAAATATGTATGTTTGAAGTAAAAGTGAAGTATAAAACAGCAGCAAAAGAAGGCAGAGAAGCAGTGAGCAGTGAAGATGTGGAGGAGGAACAACGTCAGCAAACGAGTCTAGAAGATAAAGAAAATGTGCACAGGATCAAAGAAAATAAATGCAAGGCAAAGGCATGGTCCAGCTTCCCTGGAGCACACGCAGGGTGTGCGGACCCTCTCCCGCAGGTGGTTGCAGCAGCGCTGCCTGAGGATGCTCTGTGGGATCCCGCTGCCTGGGGGGGAGCAGGTGGGCTCCAGGGCCAGGGTCCGGCCCCCCAGCTCCCCTTGCATAGGCAGGGATTTTGTCTGAGAAAGGACCTCTTGCTGAGTTCTAAAAATGAGAACAACAATACAGCTGACATCTCTTCAGTGAAAGAGGAGAGCCTTCAGTGGATTTTTTTTTTTTTTCGGTCTGCATTTGAAAAAAATAGTGATGAGAAGCCTTTTCTGAAGCTTCTTCGTCTTTTCAAAGCCTACGGAAGATTTCTTATTGCATATTCCACCTATTTGAAAATATGTGGGAAGATAGGGAGTGATCTGCAGCACTCATCAATACGTACGTGAGCTCCTTATTCAATAGCTAATGCGATTGCTCTCAAAATGCAGTCAGTGATTTATATGAGGGTGGCTGCTAGCATCAGGCTTATGAATTGGTCTGGGATTTGAGTAAAGTTTATATTTTTTAGGAAATGTCTCTCCAAGCCTTAATAAACAGTATTTTATTGTCAGAAACGAAGAATGTCTGACTGCCTATTCCAAGGGCAGCATTTCAGCCTGTTGCATCCTTATTTTTCTGTGACATTCTGCTTTGATGCCGCTGTCCTGCCATGGGGTAAGAAGCTCCACTACAAAAGCCCTGGGACCTTGAAAAAGAACCTCGTGTAATAAAACTATATTGCTTTCGCGAAAATGTGGAACCCAAAGCAAACTTTTCCTTTTTAACAGCCATTTAGAACAAGGTTAAATTTGATCTGGGAATAACTTTTTTCTTTTTTCAATTTTCTTTTTTTTTTTAAATTTTTTTCTTACTTAAAAAAAATAGAAATTATTTCATTTTTCCTTCAGCAGAAGCCAACCTCTCTTCTTCAGCTGTGTGGGGTGAGTTGTTGGCTGCTGTGCTCAGGCTGAATTGAAGTTTTGGTGGAACCATCCGAGGCTTTGGAGACCACCATGGTTAATGTATGCAATCCCGCCTGTCTCTGGGTGGGACTGACCTTGGGCTCACTGGTTTTACAGTCCCTGGGGTAATGGGGCTGTAAACCCTTTAGGAGTCCTTAGATGCTTCCGCTGCAGAAATAACCATTAGATGCTATGCACAAATCGAGGAGAAAGTAGGCAGATCCCTGGTGTGTATGGTGGGGTGGTTAATCACAGCCTGAGATGGGGATGCTCTACCATGGTGGGTTACTAGGGCAGGATCACATGCACTCAGCACAATTAATCTCTGAGCAGAAACAGGGAGGCAGGCCTTGCAAGGCTCTGGCAGTTCCTGGCATGTCCCTGCTTTAGCTGTGATTTCTTCAGTCACTTGGGGATGAAAAACTTGTCGTTATTTTTGTGTCTGAACAGAGGCTCAGACAGGGCTTGTCTGTGACTAGGCTTATAATGCCAATAACATCTACATAATAATAATAATATTTAAGCAAAAGATGGGTAGCAGGATTAGAATTGCAACCTGTTGTTTTTTTTTTTTTTTAAGTGTTTCCTGGGGTTTTGTTGTTAAGTGAAAGCTCATCAGCTCTACCTGACTGCTTGTCATGAAGCATTTAAGGAGAGGAATTCTTGTGCATTAGTAACACCTTTTTATGAGATGAAACTGTGCAGTTATTTCTGTTCAGAAATGCTCTGTTCAGTACTTCTTTCTGAGTGTTGTGTTTCCCACCATTGCTCTGTCCCGGTAAGACTATAAGACTGACATTCAGTGTGATTTGGACCTTTAAAATAGGCCAAAAGCTGATCCTTGCTTATGACCATCCAAGTCATTTGCTATATTTTGGGGTGGAAAAGTGGGAGTTTGAACCTTTTAAATTCAACAGATGTGTTTGTTTATTTTTCTGAAGTCAGACTACCTGCCTATTTCCAGAACCAAGGTGCCAGATCTGGAACTCGATGTGGGCAGGGGGCTGGGAAGGAGCCTAAAGGCCAGGTGGGATTCCCAGCCCCTGGCTGTGTCCCCCAGCTGCAGGTGATGCATCCCTGCGGGACAAGGCTCTCTCTCTCATGCATTTCTTTTGCTGAAGAGAGTGGCCAAGGAGAGCTGGTTCTGATGATTTGGTCCAGGCCAGGCAGAGGTGAGCGTCTCACGCTCAGGGTGAGGAGTGAGGCGGCTGGTGGCTCGTGTTGATGCAGTTTTAGCCCTTTTGAGCAGGAGTGGGAAAACAGCAGATGCAGGACGCCAGTTGTGTCCCTGCTGTAGCCGCAGTGGCCCTTTGCCCTGCTGCTTCCTGATGCTTTCTTACCTCTTGTGCAAATGTGGGAATAACCCATTCTTGGGGGAGCAGATCTGTAGCCAATTCTCAGTGACATCTAAGTACATCATACTAATTGAAGGAAAATTGAGCTAGGTACCTAAATGGTTTTTGAGAAAGCAAGCCATTGCTTTGGTGTTTTGGTGAATTATTTGCTGTCCTATTTGCGTAATGTCCAGATTCTCAGACACAAAGCAGGGACTGATCCTTGTGGCAGCAAAGACATTGTGCCTGCTGCAGAGCATTTCTGTTTAGAGACTGGAGACAACAGGCATGTGCTGGGACACATCATCACTACATGTTGTATCGCCTGGCCCTTACCAGTGTTTCTGTAATACTGTTTTTGGGAGTGTAACCAGTAATTCTGCACTTGCGTTGGTTTTTTTTGCAATCAGGTTTTCCCTAGCAATTCTCTGAAGTAAGGGATGCAGGAAACTGCAGGTCTAGCAATCCCCTTCTTGGATCCTCTTGACCCTTTCAAAAATGGAACAAACATTGTCTGACGTTTTAAAACCTTCCCCCGCAGGGCACCGTGGATGGGAAGCTGAGCATGTTCTTGCCGAGCCGAGCTCTTAAATTGATAGTGCCTGTAGTTATATGTAGCTCTTGTGGAGGAAAATAAGAGAAACATCTTAAATCTTTAAAGCTCTCAAGGCCATCCTTTCCCTGCCATGCTGTGAAACTCTATAATATCAGAAGAAATCCTACATTAATGTGGCCATGCCAAGATGTGCTTGCAGATAGGAAGCCCTCTCTTACTGGGCATGAACCGGTTCCTGCCGTGGTAACTCATGGGGGTCTTTCAAGGCTACTGTGAGCTGTTGTTAATGTACCTGGCTTTTGAAAGCCGTGCATGTGTTTCAGAAAGCCACAGAGTGATGCTATAGTTGCTCTGTTCACACCACATAGGTCTTGAGGATTACTAGTTTCTGTGCTGAAATATTTTTTTCTAAAATAACAGTGGATGGCATGTATGTCAGACCAGATCTGCTTTGAGTTCTGGAATGAATGTGGGTTGTGCTTTCATTTTATTTACGTTTTGTTTAACTAATGAGAAGCACAAGTAAATGTTGTTTCTTGCCTAGAGGGAGATCTTGAATATGGATCATTAAGAAATGGGGTCAGATGAAGAAGAGAAAATATCGCTGTCCCCAAACTGGAACTTGCAAACCCATGCACTGTGCAACGCCCCACGGAGCTCTAAATCTTCTGTCAGCACTCATACGCCTGCCATGGTCTGCAGTGCTGATAGCAGTGCCTGGCTTCAGGGTCTGTGCTATCCCTGCATGTCACAACCACTGTGTTTCAGAAGGCTGGATTGCGTTTTCTCCCGGAGAGTTTGTCTGATGGCCCACAGCACATAACAATTGGAAAATGAGTTTGTTTTTAGTAATAAACCGTTATGGCTCTTGCAAAATGGGTCTCTCTAGACTGGTTGGGGCAGAGGAACAGCTCCAGCTGACCTCTGGTTTGAGAAGATTGCCAGTCTGCATGGAGGTAGGATGAAGTTGTCAGGAGAAAAGGGGAAATAGAAGGTTTTTCTCCCACTTATTCTGAAAACCCACAGCTTGGCGAAATATATGTTTTTCCAAAATTCTGAAAAAATATTGAATTAATGTAGCTGTAAGCTATGTGAAATGAAATCCAAAGGCATTAATTAGAATTCCAAACCATATGGTCACATGAATCCGGAGACCCACACAACTGCATTTTCATATCTGGTGTCGACACTTTAAAATTCATCAATTTACAGCCAGAGTTGTCTTAGTTAATTTAACTAATACCATAACATTCCTGAGATGCATCATTACACCTCGTCATGTAAATATAAACGAGGATGATTAGGGGAGAACCACTTGCTTCAAAGAAGTATTATAGCTGAAAAAATGATTACGATTTAGAAGAATTAAAATAAGATGCTAAATGTGTCTGCTTATGCCCCCTTGTTAAAGCCAGACCTTTATTAATTTACACAGTACCTAATTTCTGATATTGTATTTTAACCAATGTCTTGCTTTTAATTGGGATCTTTAAGGAGGAGGTTGTTCAACTTGGTGGGCTGAACTGGCACCTTAGCTCCAGAAATGTGTGTTCTCCACTATGAGCTGACCACTGCCATGCCTTGGGATGAAGAAGTGATGCCTTGAGGGAGAGGGAGCTGGAAGGCAAGCCAGTGTTTCAGCTGAAATGCTGAGCTGTGGCTTGCCTGCACTTTGGTGGGAAGCAAAGCCTGGCCCACCGGTGTTGTCTTTGACTGGGATCCTAGTTGGACCCTCCATGTTTGTGTCTGATCTTTGGCCTGGAGGGGTGGAAGAGCCTTGAGTCTCCTCTCGTGCATCAGTTTGACTGGAAACTGTCTGCTCTGAGGTGAATCTAAGGCAGATGCATGTCATGAGTGAGTTGGGTTTAAAAGGCTGATACATTCTCAATGTCTGCTTAGACACTTTTTTTTTCCCCCAATGGTTAATTTGTCATGTTTTGTGTCTTAGATACCTGTGCAGTGTATGTACGTACAAGGAGACAGAATACACCCCTTGTGATTACAGCAAACTTAGGTGGCTGGCAACAAAAATGTTCACAGAGATTTTCCCTGCATTTGTGTGTACAAAATTGGGGCTGCATTGGTGAGAAGCTGACCAAGGGACACCAGTTCAGCGTAGCAATGGCTGCTTTCCAGAGTTTCGTGCAATTCTCTGCCAGTTCTGCCATCATTTGGAAATCTGGTTCTTGTGAGCAAGACCAGCTGCTCTGGACCTCCTCCACTATGTGAAGGCCACCGTGTAAAGCAGATATGCTCTTGTGGTTACCTGTTTTGTTGGTAGGAATTTGGGACTTGCCTTCTACAGAGAAGTAGTCCTGCAAGTACTGGGCTTAGCATGAAATTGTGGACATCAAGAATGTGCCTCAAAGCAACCAATTGGTTTGAAAATTGTGATATTGTGTTGTGAACCACTGTTACTAATTGAGTAAGTGGCAATAGGGCATGAAATAGTGTAAATAAATGTTTCTATAGCTTGGTCTTGAAAACTTTCACAGATGGGAACTCCATAGCCTCATCAGGCAATGACTTCCAGTGTGGTACCGTCATTCCTAACTGGAAGGCTTTTCCTAACCTGTGACCTAAATCTTCATCATTGCCATTTAGGTCTGGTTTCACCTTCTCCGATCTGCCGTGGGAAAGGAGAACAGGTTATTCACTTCTTTCCAGATACTTGTCATGTATTTTAGAGATAGTTATCGTGTCTATCCTCGGTCTTTGCTAGACTAAACAACCTAGTTCCTTCAGTCATTCTTTGTAGGTCATGTTTTCTAGGTTGCAGAGAAGTCTTGTTCCCCAGTGGACTGTCAAATCAATCTGCTTCCTTTTTTTGAAGCGTTATGCCCCAAACCAGCTGGCTGTGCGAGGGTGATGCTAAGCAGAGAGGGAGGAGTTGGTACAGGCAGTCTGCTGGTCACCAGCAGATCAGTGTGTCAGTCTCTATGGGGAATAGCAAACTCCTTGAGCTTCATGACCGGTGCACGTGCTTGATGTCCTGGCCTCAGAGCGGGAGAAGCCTGCTCTGTGCAGGGGCCGCTGCCTCTGAGGTTCCCACGTGTCCGAGCAGGTTGTTGGAGCTCCAGTGGAGTTTTCAGCCTGGGCTGAGTTTTGTTGGCAAGGCTTCAGGGTCCCTGAAGTATCTATGAGCAGGTCCTTGCTTTTGTAGTCCCAACTTCCTTTTTTATTTTAAGTATATCTTCTGTCAAGCAGAAATACATGTAAAAGAGGAGATTGAGGGAAGGGAGTTGAGTACTTACTTTCTCCCCTTGACTCATGCATCAAGGTGCCTAAGTTTCCACAGAGCCTCTCAAGCTTTACCTCTAAAAACTAGGTGGGTTGCCATTGCTTTAGGAATTTTTTTTTTTTTCTTTACCTCCTAGTGTTTCAGCTGATTTTGTAAGAAACTCCGTTGGAGTGTGGTGTGTATGGGACCTTGTGCAAGGAAACCAAACCAACGGACAATGCTTATTGTCTCAGTGTGGCACAGACTGAAGAACCTTCTCTGCCTTGAGCTCACAATTTATGCTTGGGCTAAAAACAGACTTTGCAGAAAGCGATTGCATGGAAGGGACCAGCTACCCAGCATGTTTTCATCATCAGCAAAACTGGTTGCTCGCTGGCCTCTCCTTCCTCTCCACCAATCTGCCCTAAGTTACCTTGTCCTCCTCTGCAACGACCAGGAATTCCAGCACCAAAGTCAAGCCACCTCCTGTAGTCACACATATGGTAAAGGCACCTCAGCAAAGCAAGATCCCAAAACGTGGTCAACTGGTACCACGCAGCCAAGTTGCTTGCCCAAAGCTGGGTATCAAGCCCACATCCCAACTAGCATTACCTGTGGCAAAGGAATGACTAATGAAGCCCTACAGCCTTTTTCCCAGAGCTCAGGATCACACCCCTGTGCATTTTTCTCTCTGCTTGTTGATGGATAGTGCTTCTGTGCTTTCCCCTCCCGAACACGTGGGACATGTGCCAGCCCCAGGCATTGTGCAAACGCCTGGCCTTGCCAGGCTGCCAGGCGCGGGGGTGTTGCAAGAGGACGCAGGGCTGTTCTTGCAGCCTTTGGAGGCAATAACCGTAATTTCCCATTTCTTCAGTATTGGCAACAGTTTTAAAGGATGGAAGGTAATTACCCTGTGAAATAGGTTTTATTTCCTACCAGGTCTTTTGTCTCTGCCAGGTAGTCTCAAAACTTGAGTGTTTTGGGGGAGAATTTCATAACACATGACTGATCATTCAACAGTCCACGTGTGGATTTGACCTTGGAGTGTTTGTAGAGACTTGGTGGAGCTGTTGAATACAAATGTTTTTTTTTTTTACATCCTCGGTATTTGCTAAACATTTGGGTCTTGATCATCTGCTGACTTGCTGTTTCGAGCTGCACACACCAACAAGCAAACTCTGCCATTTGCATTGCTTTTTTCCCTGCCACACTGCGGGTTAAACAATAACTGAGTTGGGACATTCATTACTTGGGTGAAGCGTCTCTTGGAGCTTGAAACCAGGGCTTTGCTCCAATATACGGCAAGATTTATGGCCTGGTGGATAAATTTGATTTAACAGAGCTGAAACTGTAATAAAATGATTATATCAAATTGCAGCATATGGATGGGGGAATCAGGTGGGGCTCAGATACCTCCTGAAAATATTCGCTTTTCTTTTCCTTCCTCGTTCTGCTTTAAAACCTTGCTAAAGCAGTGAGGATAAACAAAGCAGATAGGTTTGGAAAGGATCATTTCTGACTGGCTGACTTCAGAAGGATGGGTAATTTTGAAACAACAGCATTATTTCTTTGAGGATGAACTGACTCAGAGAGCAATTCTTCTTTCCTTTCTCCTGCCCCAAGAGATAGATTTTATTTTGTTGCAAGTACAGGTCCAGCCAGAGGAAAAAAATTGTTTTTCCTTATTAAATATTTTTGAGGGAATCCTCATGGAGAATTCAGCCCATCTGTTAAAATCTTTGAGAAATCGACTGTACCTTAGTGCATGTTTCTTTCTCTGCTCCTTCACTGTCCTACCTTGAAACACCTGGTACCTAAACCAGGGATAAAACAATAAGAAAATGCTGTCATTAGAAGGAAAAGAGGATGAAAGATCAACATGATCTTCCTGCTTTATCCAACACCCCATTGGGATTAATCCTTTGGCCTATGATTGTTTGTTGGTTTTGGACAGAAGATGGGATGTTGTTGATGAAGTGCTGGATGGAGGCAGACCAAAGCTGTGGAGCAAGTCAGGCCAGCAGTGTAGGCACAACTGTTGATGCTTCTGGAAAGGACAGGCCTGTACCTGGCTTAAAAACTTGCATTCAGGTTATTTCTGCTCCTATCTGAGTAGGTCTGTCTCTGGCTGGGATGGCTTTCAATATGTATTTTGGGTTTAACCACCCATTATTAGTGTTCCCTCCCTGTCTGAGAAGGGTAGGCCAGCACCACATTCGTATGATGATGGGAAGCTGGTCCTGTTCATTCTTGGATCTCCTCAACACAGCTGTAGAAAGCTTCTTGGACGTGGTTGTATGCTCCAGAGCTCCCCGGGAGGGAATGAGAACCAGCCAGCCAGGCACTGTAACATCCTTGGGATTAAGTGATCTCTTCTTGGAAAAAAGGAAGGAGGGAGAGTAATCTATCAAGGCATCAGGGAGAGGAGAGGTGACTTTTCCCCTCAGGAGCAAAGCAACTGTCCTTCATTGTGCTTCAGAGCTCTGTGTTGCCTCCAGGAGCTTCCAGTGATACAGGCTAACATGAATTACATTAATATAGTCAATCCAAAGCTTAATTTTATGAAGGCTACAAAGCAAGCTGGACTGGGGAGATGGATCAACTTTTTCCCTACAACTAGTTTTCATTAAAATGATTTGGAGGGTGTGCCTGTACCTTGTCACGGAGCGCAACCCAGGGCCGGCCGGATGCCTGTGGGAACGAAGGCTGGAGCGGTGGATCCGGGCATAACGTAATCTCCTCCAGGGAAGGTTGTGCGTCAGGACTTGTTCGCTTGGCCGCAGCGCTATCCTGCTCTACTCGCTTGAGATCTGCTCAGCATTGCTCTTAGTTCTCCCTGCCACACCTTCTGCGGTGAGCAGATAAGCACTTTTTGGGGGGGATGATGTAAGTTTTTCCATGTTTGAATGCCACAACGCCGATTTAGGGCAACAAAGTGAAGTTACATCCTATCTCATAATGAAGAGTGCTGCTCAAATAGATTCGATCACTTAGTTCCAGATCCTGTGCAATCAGGAGAGGCGGTGTTCATGGAAAACAGGCGATCATGGTGCAACAGTAATACTGAGGGAGAGTGGTTGTCAGTTAGGGCGCACAGGAGATTTATTTACATTTTATATATATATTTACAGAGGTAATAGTACTAGCAAATCAAGTAATAGGAATAGTGGTTGCAGTCTGAGAGAAGTGGGTCTGGACGCAGACATTTTCTGGCATTTTTGACTACAGTCCGTAGAAACCCTGCTCATTCCATTTAAAAAAATGTTCACAAATGGTTGGTTCAAAATTCACCAGTACAGATCATTGCTTTCCAGAAGCAGTGCTTTATGCTTTTCATTGGCCATTGCTTACAGCATCAGTGGACAGTGCAAGGAGAAAATGTGCTCATTAGATATGAACTTAATTGAGAGTGACATGACTGGGTATTAATATTAGTCTTGCCGCAGGCTTTTCCTTTCCTTTTTTGTGTTTATAGTCATGCTAGGAGATACTGAGCATGTTATCCGTTTACTGAATTCCACAGCAGCGCTGTCAATAAAAGAGATAGATTTCCCAGTTTCTTTCTAAATGGAGATGCAACATCAGATGCCCATCTCCTCCAGATGCAGAGCAGGAGGGCAGGGCTCTGCCTGGCTTCGAGCACCAGCTCACCCTTGCTACAGATGTGACCTTTTTTTGATGGTATTTCTGTTTGCAGGAATCTGCAGTCATGGTGGTTACAGTGCCTTATGGAGTTTAACTTGGCATTTGCTTTTCTGGGGAATGGTCTGGTGACAAGAAGCTGACACAGATTTCTTTGGGTTCCTGCCTCTGGGCACTTGTACTTCTTTCACATCTCCCCAGAATGTGCTTGGGAGAAGAAATAAATTAACTAGATGGAATGGAGGGGTCTGTTTTCACTGGCAACAAGAGAAGCACGCTGGGAAACATGGGCAAGCGCACAGCTCTGATTGGCGCTGTGGGAGGCGGTGGTTTGTATAAAGAGCAGGATGCGCTCCTTTGTGCTTGAGAGGTTCCCCATGTAAGAAAGACCAAAGATGCCGGGTGTGTTGCTGTCGTGACTAATTCAACTCCTTTTGGTACATAAGCTTTTTTTTTTAGCACACGATTCCTTTTTTCCCAACCTTTCCTTGCCCCTGCACCTTCTGTTTGTGAAGCAGCAAGGCAGGGGAAGGTGCAGGTGCCCGTCACAGGGTGGTTTGTGGCTGCGTGGTCCCTGGCTCCACACGCTGTCCCGCTGCTCACGGCCAGGACGAACAATTACCAGAGCGGTTTGTCTCACAAGTCACTGCCATCTGTGCAGGGCGCCTTGTCTGCCGAACAAAAGGATTTGGAGGGTCTGAGGGGCTACAGCTTTAAAACCCCCAGCTGAATGGAAGAAAGGATGCTGTCAGCCGCTTCTGACTGCACGCGGGAGCTTTGTTCCCTCCTGAAACATTTAGCGCCACTTTTATTACTTGCAGCCGTGCCAGCGCTTGGCAGCGTGGCATTTATTTGGGGACAGGGTAATAGATTTAGTCATTCTGCCTGCTACTGATATGTTTTGCTTTGTTTATATATGTTTTACAGGGTCGGTCTGGCAGTTTTGTCTCCTGGGTAATTAAGCTGAATTATTGAAGGCTCTGAAATTAACACTGTTGTTTTTAATAATTAAAATAAAGTAAATCTCAGCCTGTTTCACAAGTTAGGTTATTTCCTCTTCCTGATTTTGAAGGTGTGTGTGAACTTGTTCGGAAGAATGTGGGCACTCAGGTAGCCTGGTTTTAAAATTTTGTTTAACAAAAACATGGGGGAAAACCCTAGGTCTCCTGTAAGGTCTCTCAAAACATCAAGCCTTAAAAGAGAGCAGTAGTTGGAGGAAGTCAGTGTGTGGTCATCACTGCTGGTAGGAGTCTTTCTTGCCCACTGCTCTAGACAAATCCAGAGAATTAGAGTGTGTTGGAGACTATCCTAGAGTGGGGAAGGAGCTTTACAGATAGATTACTTTTTTTCTTTAAGTTACGTTTAAAATTTTTACTGGCCCAATTATACAGATATTTTAAAACTTTTTCTTCAAACATTTGAATTTCATTTGTCAGTCAATATTGGGATTTCCTATTTGCTGTGGATTTGAGAATATTCCTCATTCGCTGTTTGGGAATTGTAGGATGGTGGATTTCCAGGAGCGTGGGTTGGTTAACTCCTGTGTTAGACTGAGGTTCTGGCCTTCATTCTGTAACTGGGCCAGTTGCACCCAGCTCCGTGTCTATGAATGACTAAGACTTACTTCTCTCGACAAGGGTTTGCAAAATCTGTCTCTTACCTTTCTATACCAGATTTTCTCATTTCTTGCAGAGCCAAGAGCTGTAAGTGTGGGTAGTGACATCCACATGTGTGTGGAGCTGCAGTGAGGGAGGGGGATGCTTCCCATGAGGGTGGTCAATAGGGACTGAGATGCTCAAGTCCCACTAGTGCTACTGCCATCTGGGGATGAGCATTTTGTGGCAGTGAAGGAACAACGAGAGTCAGACCAAAGGCCAGGAATGGTCAGAAGGTAATTCAGGCTGGAAGGGACCTTAGGAGATCTCTATTCCAACCTGCTGCTCAAAGCAGGGTTGACCATGAGATCAGAGGAGGTTCCTCAGGCCATTGTTTTGCTAGGTCTGGAAAACCTCGGAGGCTGGAGACCGTGCAGCCTCTCTGGGCAGCCTGTTGCAATGCTGGACTGAAGGAATGAGGAAGCTCCACAAGCCAAAAAGTCTTTTTGTGTCTCTGCTTGTGCATGTGGTAATGTCTAAAGCTGCAGAGGAGAAGGTCACAAGTGGGTTAGGAGAGCTGGAGAGCAAGAGGAGTGGTCCAGCCCCAGCAAATTCAACTGGTTTGTCTGTACACACCCCACACTTTATATTGATAAACGTATTGTTGTATTTCCTTGGCAACACAGTCTGCTATGGCAACAGCTGGCTCTGAGTTTGCAGCCTGTGGGTAAGGGAGAGGAAGTGATGGAGAGCTTGGTGCTGGCCAGCGCAAGGACCGGGGCTGAGCAGCTCTATTTTCTAGGGTGACAAATATGGGCCATGAGCTCCAGTCGCTGCATGACACCGCTGCTCCCAAAGTTGCTGGCTGCAGCGGGGCACTTGCCAAGGAAAGGCTTGAGGATGTGGCTTTGGCTTGCGGAACGTCACCACCTCTTAAGCTTCAAATTGGTCACCACATGAAAGAGAGGAGCCAGTGTGTGGTTAAGGCACTGGATTGGGCCTCGTGGGACTGGGGTTGGCTGCAGACTTCTTGTATGACCTTAGGCAAGTCACTTAGCTTCTCTGTATCTTGGTTCCCATCTGTGAAATGAGGATAGCAAGGCTTCTTCCATTCACTGTGTCCAACTGAATCATAAGCTCTTTGGGCAGTGGTGACTTTCTTGGCTATTGCAAGATGAAGCTTCAGGCTCTGCTGTGGGTTGTCTGGATACTGGTGTCATACCCAGCTCCTAGGCCAACATGCTCAGGTAGACCACTGCTTTAAAAATAAGGAAGATTGCCTCAGGAGCCAGGAGGACACATTTCCTAAATCTTGCCACCCACCGATGAATTTGAGTGGGCTGAGATATCGAGTGTCCAGTCCCTTAAACTCGGCATGGTATGGGGAATGTCTCTCCTTCGCTGGTTCTGTGGAAGGAGACCCTTCTCTCTTACCTCTCCACAGCTTTGCCGTTTGCGTTTTGGGTTTATGGAGCCTCTTTCCTCCCTGAAGAAGCAGAAAAAACCTGTGTTTTTAGGATCCTGCATGGTAATGGGAGGCTCAGACCTGCCAGGACGAGTTTCAGCATGTCTGTTGGGGAACCTCTTTGGGCTAAATTTGCTGAGCTCAGAGGGCAGGGGGGCTGGTAGGAGGCACTGGAGGTGGCTGCATTATGGTCCCCATCTCTCAGAGGTTTGCAAGCTTCTGTGTTCTTGCTCTGTCTTGCACATATTTATTGCTGCTGACCATTTGCAAGAAAAAAAGAGGCATTCTCAAATAATGCTGTTAATACACATATTTTAAAGATTTTTAACGTTGTCTACCCTCTGCCCCACATTCCTTCTCATTCGCTTGCAGAGGAATGGGTGAAGGGTGAGGGGATCACTTGAACCATTTGTGTTCCTGGGGAATATTCACTGGAGCATCTCCCAGATCACTTGCAAAGAAACATTTCAGCATTCAGATGCTGAGCTGGTACAAAGCTCCTTTAGATGAAATACTTGGCAAATACATTTTCACATCTCTGAAACTGTGGGAAGATTTTTTTAATTGGAAAATCTGGTTCAGTCCCTTCCTAATTTTCAGGAAAGACTGATGGAAGGATTATGACCAACCCTAATTTTGCAAATGAGGTAAGAAGGCAAAGCCAGTATAATAAAACCACAGGGTAATATGTCATCTTGTGCCCTTTCTTCACTCACTAGTTGCATACAATTTAGTTGTAATGATGTGTGAACTTTTTTCCAAGTAAATCTTCTTGAATATGTTTTGCCAAAGGAAAGAAATCTCAATAATACCAGATCTCATGATATCTCCCTGCTGTTTGGGGCATGCAAATTATGGGTGAGTTTCTAATGTGTTAAGTTCCCACAAGCCTAAACCAAATCCTTAAGGAGAAGCCAGTGGGAAAGTAATTTCCCCTAGCATTGCAAAGGTGATTTTTTTAAAAAATTATTATTTAATGAACGTCAATATTAGCTAAGATTTCTTTTCTTAGGAACAAAATTCATAAGCTTTCCCATTGCTGCATGGGCATCTTGCCTGAGCAGCAACTGATGGATTCATCCTGCTGGGGCTCAGTTCTCCCAGCATTTTCATATTGATGTATTTGAACTGACTTCTTGATGCCGAGCCGAAAGCCTGGGTGACCATGCAGGAGGGTGTGAGGAGCTGCCCCAGGGGCAGTGGAGGGCAGTGGGGCTCGGAGGTGCAGGTCATGGTGCTGATGTGCAGACGGCTGCTGCGAGAGCAGATTTGGCATCTCTTGGGGGCTGCAATGGCAGGGAAGCAACTTTGCTGTGCCATCACACCTACCAGCGCTGGAAAAGCCTGACTGGCTCGTCCTGCCTATCTTCCCAGTGCTCACGTTGAATTGGCCTTCTAATGTGCGTAGTCTTCCCAGGAGGCTGCTTTTCCAACCTGCTGATCCCTGGATCTGGCTGATACCTGCCACTGTTGTTGTTTTCTTGGTTTCCAAGTGCTGGATCCCTTTGCAGCCTAGAAGGTAGGCATGAAGTGTTTGCCCAGTGTCTTTTTTCCCAGGCAAACTTCGCTTTAGGTGCTGCAGCTGGATTATGCAATGCAGATAGGTGGGGATGGTCTTTTTTCTGCTGGTGGTAGAGAGGGAAAGTTGTTTTGCTAAGATAAAAGTGGGATTTTCTCAAATAGCTTGGTGCACAAAATAACATCCCTTTACCAACTGTGTTATCCTTGGCAGGTGGGGACGGCTGGAGCTCTGCTTTTGGGGGAAGAGGCAGTGGGTGAATCAAAGTTTTGGGAGTGCATAATTTTTGACGAGGGTTTTGAACAGTTCCCTGTTCTCCAGGGGAAATGGGGGGGAGGGGTGGGCTTTGTGTGCACCTGGGGTGGCCTGTGGAGATGACCTGGGTGCTGGCTGTGCCTTCCCCCAGAGCTGCGAGGCTGCCTGTGCCTCTGGGCCAGCACTGCTCTCCTTTGGCCACTGTTCTCTGTGTGCCCATCAGCTGAGATGCAGCTCCCGGCTGTGTCCTCATGCTGTTGCCCTCCGTGGATCTCACCAGGGGTTTGCTGTTGCTGTTGTTGGGGCTCTGCCACTGGCTGCTGGCTGCCTGCATCTGCACGGCAGACATCTTCCCCAGATGCCAGCAAGGCTGTTAGTGCTAAAATTAGAGTGGCAGGTTGTGGGTCCCCAAGCGCCAATGGCTCTGCTGCCTCGGCGGCAACCGGCATGCTGATGGTCTGAACGAAATAAAACAGTTTGTGCTCTTGTGCGACAGACAGACCAGGGTTTTGGGAGGCAAGAAGGAAGAGGACAGACAGTTATGTTTTCTGTTTTATATTTGTGCTTTCTTGCCCTTCGTGGGCAAAACCACAGACAAGTGTAATATGTCTGCATCGTTTTAATATCAGTAATTATAATTCACAAAAGATTTTAAAAAGTCAAGGATGACCCAGTAACTGCGGTAAACTCCCTATGACAAACTCTCCAAGGACATTGTATAATGAAGGCCCCATGGCTCTTCTGGAGATTACAGATCCATTAGGTAAGTGTACAGTACCTCAACAAGCTGCCAGTCGTTACATGGAAACATGAGAATATTTGTTAAATATTTTGTTATGGTGGTTTTTAAGTTATTGTCACTGAACCCATTGTTCTGGCATCTGAATATCTGAGATCCACTTAAAAAATGAAGGCAACACTAGTAAAAGCTAAAAAACCCAAAGTGTGAATCTTTACCATTTATCCACTGTCTAAATTAAAAGTAGTTACCAAGAGCAAAAGTATTTGCACTTCATTATATGAGCACTGACTGTTCCAACTGAGGAATCATGAGATTGCGAAGAAAATTCAGTTCAAGGATGAGCCCAACTTGGAATCTATTAAATAGCGTCTGTCATCCTCCCTTCTTCAGTCAAGCTGTATTAATCTGTCTAAGAGCTCACATTCCCAGGGGCCACCCAGTGATTGCTGTACTGTGGCAGTGACCTGAAGGAAAAGTGTGTTACTTGTGTTATTTTATACAAAAGCTGAAACTAAATTTTTTACCTAACCAAAACAATCAGTGAAACCAGCAGCTGAAGTGCTAGAGGATCCTAAGAGGCACTTTTATCCATTGCTTCCATCCTGGACATGCCCATCTCTGCATGTGATCGCCTTTATCCAAAAGACCCATTACCCATTCATAGGGGCACAGCTCATCTGGTAGTAATGAGACATGGGTATTCAAGTTGGTGAGATTCATCCCTGAGGTAATTTCAGTGACTTCAGTAGAATTTAACCAGGACTGAATTTGCTTCTAAATCTTTATCTTTGCAAATTGATTTTGGTGGAATCTACTTTTAATTATGCCTTACCTAATTATACCAGATTTACTATCACAAGGGAGGAATGCTGTAATATCCAAAATAAGCACAGTGAGTATGGCCAACCCCTTAGATGAATGTTGCCTTGATACTGTGTGTGACATGTGGTGATGGTGTGTATATATATATATATATGCAAAATAAACCAGTATTAAAGGATGCATGAGATCAGAAGGGACCCTTGGGATTGGTGAGTGGTCTTGTGCCATAGTGAGTGCTCTCACTTGATGCCTTCTAAAATTTTTGCTTCTACTGCTCGTATTGCAAGGCTGTTCCTGAATCTCATACCTCATTTTCCCAGTTTCTAGCCTAAACATCTTCAAATCTAGTCTATGTTCATATTTTCCTCCCTTTCAGCTGCTGAACATTTTGTTTTCCCTGCCATCTTGTTGCCCAAGGCAAATGCTGCTTGTGTCCTGAAGGAACACAAATCTGTTGGTGTGAATCCTGAGTTTTGGTATCATTATGTCCCTTTCCTCCTAATAACAGCATGTAACCTCATGATATATTCTAGGGATGTCATAGGCAGCCATGCAAAATGACTCTTAACCGTTCAGCTCCCACCTGGGAACCTGGCTAGCGCAGCATGCTGGAAGAAGACCTATAGGAGTACAGTCAAGGGCACCTTAAAATTCCTGGTTGGTTCTTACAATTACAGAGAAACATGTTTGAGGCAGTCTTGGCTCACAAAAAGAGCAATGTAACTCCTCTGGCATGCACTGTGCCTTGCAGCTCCCTGCTCAGCATTTTTACCTGGGGTGCCCTCCCTGGGCTGTTTTAGGTGAAGATGAACATGGGTGCTGAGGAGCACGTGGGTCTTGCTGGGGATGTGCAGCTCTGTGAGTTCTCCACCTTTCCTGTGCTGTGTCCGTGCCCCACTGGCTGTGCCAGGCATGTGGGGAGCAGTGGGGAGAAGACAACCTGCTGCCTGAACTGTGGGGCTTGGGGATGGGCAAGGAAGACCCTGCTCGTGGCTGTGCTGAAGGCTCGTGCCGCAGAGCTCTTATCCAGCAAAGCAGATGTATGTATGACTGACTCTAGGTGCTGGCTTTTTATCATTCCTCAGGTTACTGAGCTGTTCATCCAGGATGTAACGCTTCCTTACCTCTGTGAGAAGCTTCGCTTAGCTTTATTGATATGTAGTTTATGCACATTTTTTCTCTCAGTGGGAATGACCAGTGCAGAGCTCATAGAGGGGTGATATACGGCACCATTGGAGCCCAGCAGTGCCACTGTGGTATCCAGAACTTTATCAAGTTGTGTAGGAAAGGCTGTGAGTACTGTGTAGTGTGTTTTCAGTACCAGATTTGTTGGCAGTACCAGATTTGTTAATGCTGTGGAGACAACTGGTTTGCAACCCAGCGTGGCTGGGATTCTGCCTGGTCTGAACTACCACTTTTCATTCCGCTTAGCTGAATATCCTGAGCTACAGAGGGGAAAAAACAGAGGGGAGCTATTAGCTCTGGTTCAGAGATGAAGCACTAGGCATGTGGTTTTCAAGCGGCTTCGACTGACCTTGTTTTGGGCGGCTGCCAGGGGCCAGTGCAGCTCCCCATGCCCAGCTGCACGTCCCTCCTGCCTTGTACAAGCCCTGGCTGGAGATGCCATGCATCACCAGGTCATCGCGGGATGCTGTGGGGTAGCATTGCCCCTTTAGACAGCTGCCTGCAGTTGTATGGGCATGAAACCCTGGGTCTTACCCATCGTTTAATGGCAAGTTTTAAGTATAATATTGACTTTGCAGCTCTTAGGCTTTGGCTCGCTGCCTCTCCCATACTCCAGTCCTTGCCCTTCTGCCTTCCCTTTCACAGGATTTCACAGATCCAGGATCCTTAGCCAGCTCTGGTATCTTATGTGTCCGAAAACAGCATTTTTATGCATTGATGGTGTAAGTAGAAATGAGAAACCTTTCTGTTTTTGTGATACCCCTTTAATGCATTTTGCTTGAGGAAGCATTTGTTAAAAGGGTCGAATAGGGTTAGAGAAGATAAATTTGGACCTCTGGGCATGCTGTAGCTTGATGGGCATGAACCTCTTTCTGTCTCTGCCTCTGTCAGAGACTTACAGAGCCATCATATCAAAGGCTGGCACCAGCTACTGCAGCACCATCAGCACTTGCTTTTCTACTGCTTCTGGCAAGAAATTTGCTGGGAAACCATTTGTATTGTTTAACTAATGATGACTTAATAATTGAGAATGGATATCTGTGCAATGTAGGATTGTGCTTGTCTGAGATCTTGGCACTTACCCTCTGTTTTCTGTGCCCAAGAACACAGCCTTTCTTAAAAAGATACAAATGAAAAATATTTTGCAGGAATCCTTTTCATTCTGCCTTTTTGGGAGTGAACCATCCTGAAAATGAATTCTCTACAAGTGCCTATCTCAGCATTTGTTGAGGCAAAACTGGGTGATAGGTAGTTTTGGGGGAGAAGCAGAGAAGCTCTGGTAGTCCATGTCTCTTCTGGGATGTTCACTCTTGTGCACTTGTCAGGGGGTTCTGTCCCAGTGCTGTGTGACAGCCAGATCTACAGCATCTTCCTCTCCGCACCTTCCTCGTTCCCTCCCTTGCGTATGGAGGCAGGAGGGTTATACTCTATCCCCTCACATGGGGTCTGGAACAGGGACAAGGGACACATATTTCCATTATTTTGGGGCTGTCAGAGGCTTGGCTCCTGGCAGCAGTTGAGGGTGGCTGGAGGATCCCTGGCCTCTGATGGTGAAGGGCAGCTGGGCTTTTGCAACTGTAGTCCCGTGCAGTCCTGTCCTGGTTGCTGCAAGGGGAGCAGCAGCCCACAGCCCAGGCAACCTGTGCTGGCTATAGTCCAAAAAGCTATTTGGGGGCTCCTGGGCAGCTCTGTATGGCAGAGCAGCCTGGTGGAGCACCCCAAAATAGTATTATTCCACTCTGTGGCATGTGCAGCTTGTTGGGCAGAGCTCACCAGGAATCAAGCTTTTGCCTTGTGTGTACCATTTTTGAGCATCACATGATGGCTCGCATATTGCTCTCTTTGACCTGAGTGTCCTGCTGGGTACTCATGAAGCCTCCAAGGTCTGAAAGATCTCTGACTAATTCAATACTCTTTAAATATTTTTTTTTGTAAGCTGATTTTACTCAGTTGCAGTCTTACTCTCTTCTTCCCATTGCCTTTCAGGACAGCTCCTGCTTCCTTCCTAAAGAAGCCATTAGCTTGCATGCTCCAAACCAAAATGTTAGCTCAGCTGTAACAGATGGATGGATATGGGTATCATGTGGCAACTTAATGAATAATATCTATCACCTAATTTCCCGAAAGTTGGCATGTAATGAGGCTGGTGCCATGATTATTACCTGTGTAAATCATGACTTTAAGATGATGACAATCCCTCCTGCCTCAAGGATACAGGACAGCCAGACAATGATGTACATTTAATTGCTGTGTGAGTGAGGCAATGTGTTCGGGAGCATGCCATTGCCTCTAAATTATCTTCTGTAGAACAGACGCTAGAGGAGATTAGTGCAGATTGGAGGGGAGAGAGGCCCTTGCCATCCCACGAGGTACTGTGTATATATGTGTGTTTTTCACTTGAGCCAGCCAGTGGTGGTGTGAACTGGCTGGGGTGGGATGGAGGTGTGACTCCTAGGTTTGCCTTCTCCGTCTCTTCCCAGGAGTGAAGATGCAGGGGATAGAGAGGGTGTCGCTCACAGCTGCAGGAAAAGCTGCTTTTGTTTTTCTGGTGAGTGTTTGTGGTGAACACCTCTGTGGACAGAGGTATGTGACCTCCCAAACAGTGGTCTTGGCTTGGTGGGTGAAAGATGCCAAACCTCTGCCCAAACCTCCTCCCACTGCAGGAAATCTCTGTCTCTGTTTTCTTCCTGCCACAAACCATAAAGTGGAGCTGATGGCCACATTGTGGACTCTCAGCTTGGTCACGTGGCTGCTTCCTAATCAAGGGATACATCCCTGCTTGCAGGGCCTTCCCAGACCATGTCGTTCTTTATCAATTCATTGAATAACCACTCCTAGTAGAGTTATTACTGTGCTGGGCTTTTAAGACGTCTTTCACTAGGTGCTGTGCTATGGCAGTTGACGAGGATGTGGCTGGATTGTGGATGAATCAGATATTGCAGTTGACCCTTGGAAAGCACCTACTGCCAGCCTGCCTGCACTGCTGTTTTTTGCTGTGTTGCCCCCCTTGCTTGAGTACTTCTTTGTGTTTGTTTAATTTTTCTTTTCCTTTTCATTCTGCCTTTATCTCCCTGGTGTGCTGGTCAGTGTGGTTACAAGCTGGCTGGTTGTGGGGCAGAGCAATGCTCTGGTCCACTTCGGCACTTCTGAGCCATGTAGTGGCTGGTTTGGGTCAGACCTAAGATCCCCCTGGCCTGATGTCTTGTCTCCAGCAGTGGCCAAGGGAATTAAAACCAGGGTAGTGTGATGCTCACGTACCATGACGTGTTTCCCTACAATACTTGCCCTGCTATCAGCGATTTGCACCTCAAGGACTTCCCAAGCCAGAAGTGTTAGCCTCAGGTTTGGTGGCCCCTATGCAGCCACCATCAGCAGCATCACAATTGCTTCCAGTTCTTGCAGTGCAGCCCCCAAACCAGATGCTCAACTGGTTTGCACAGAGATGGCTGTAAAACCAGTAATACTCCAGCTGCCTGGAGAATGGGAGCAACAGGCCAAGTTGCAAAGCCACCCAGTCCTCTTATGTGTGGGATGGGACTGCTCAGCTGCATGTTGCAGGGGAGCCACCGAGATGCTGGAACAGGAGATGCACGATGCCAGTGGGACCCCCACGTGTGCAGGGGGACAGCGTGACTGAATTAACTTCTTGTCCCTCTCTCATGTTGGCTCCCACAGTGGTGACCAGTGTCACCCTCCCTGGCTCTGGCCTGCAGGGCTCCCAGCTGGAGACGCAGGCCGGTTCTGCAGAGGGAAGCTTAGGGTGCAAGCAGCTGCACGAGCACACAGCCAGAGCGGGCACCTGCGGGTACCTCAGTAAGATCCTTCCTCAGCTCTGCAAGCATCTGCCCTCAGAAACACCCTTGGGTTTGCTGTTCCCTGAGGGCATTTGTAGCTGAAAGGTTGCCTGGAGCATTTCTTTGTTTTCCTTCCCCCCAGGTAAGGAAACACCATCCTAGCAATGCTTTGCAATGCCAGAAGATGTTCCCATACCTGCTGGAAAGCTCCTATCTGCTAAAGCAGTGGTGGCACTGCCAATTGATTTCCCAAAGTAACCTGGGTTTCTTCTCTTTAATTCTCCATGGTGCATAGGCTGCTGTTGGACTGAGCCTGTGTTGAGCCGTTTTGTCACTAAAGACATTGTAGTGCTTATGGCATTAGCAGTTATACAAGCTGGCTGTCTCTGAGGGAGCTTTGCCCTGGTGTGATGCTCCTTTAGGGTTAGGTAAGAGCCAGCAGCAGAGCGGGAGGAGGTGAAAAAAAACTCCACGTCTGTAGTCGAGAGACTTATTTGAACTTAACACACCCGGCAGGAAAACCCAGATTTCGGAGTTTTCATGTGTTCTCTCTGGCTCCGCAGATTAGAGGGGGACCGTGGGAAAGCTGCCAGGGCTTGGAGATCAATCCAGCCTTTGTAAATCCTTTCATCTGACTGGCAGCTTCATACAATTGAGTATTACCCAGTTTATTATTGTTGGATGATTGAATTCCTGTTGGTCAACACAAATAGTGCTGCGCAGGCTGTGCGTTCATGGGATGGAAATTGGCATTGCAGAGCACTTCCTAGAGAAAGGCAGGGATGACCTGTCATTTAAAACCGCATTCAGGGGACATTTGGTGGCAGGGGGGGAAAGGACAAATCCCTCCATGCAAGTGACTTCCCAAGCATTTCTCACGTGCCTGAAGAGGCTGAGCCCGCAGCAAGCGAGTGTGGGGGTCGGGTCCCCGCTTTTCTGTCAGTGAAGGCAGGCGGCCTTGGTGGGGATGTGCTTACCAAGCCCCTGTGTCTGTAGGGCTAGGGAGATGTGGTGTGGGGTGGACCCAGCATGTAAAGCCAGGATTAAAGGGATGAAATTAGGCGAAGGAGAAAGTCCTCAGGAAATGTTTTCTGAAGGTGAGAGCTATTAGGCTGTGGCACATTTTCTTGAGGGAAGCGATGGGTACTTACTTACTCAGGTCGTGTTAAAAAAAAAGAACATGAGAAAAACCTGGCTTTTGGAGGGAGATGGGTGATATCAGCGGCTTTAGAGGTCTCTGGGGGCACATGACCCCCCTAGGAGCAGTGCATTTCTGGGAGGGATGGAGGGTGCTGCAAGTGGGACATGTGCCCCTCTGCAGGGCAGGGTCTTCAGCTGAGATTTGAACTCAGGGGAGCTGGGGTCTACTGCCTGCCAAAGCAAAACATCACTGGTGAGCCAGCAGCAGGGACTTGTCCTGGTGTGAGGCAGGGCTCTGGTAGGCCCTGGAAGAGCACATCCCAGATTTGTTGGTCTTTTGAAATACTCTTTCTAAATACTGCCTGGCTTGCAAGAAGAAGGACATAGGACATATCTCTCAAAAATGAGAGTAATTGGCAAACAAAATAGTTTGGGAACCTCTGTGTCTGAAACATGTTCATACTTTTATGAGTTGTGTTACCTTGAATGTCCATGTATTTTCCTTCCCCAACCTTGTGCCTGAACCAGAGAAAGCCCCTTTATCTTTGGGTGTAATGACTTGTTTCCCATCTCCATCCAACGTGCTCCCCTAGGAAATGAGCCCACCTGATCATTTGGGGAGGAGATGGGGGATATCAGCGGCTTATAGGGGTCCTGTGCTTAGTAGTCTTTTTTTTTTTTTTTTTTTTTAATGCATGTAACCAAGAATTATCCCGTGGAAATAAGGTCATCTTCTCTCCCTCTACTAGTTCACAGATAGTCCTGAGATGTAGGTGCAGAGGAGCCCCAGGTGACTCTCTGCAATGAGTAGACAGGAGATTCCTGGGGCAACATGTGGTCGGGAAGGAAGATGTTCATGTCAGGTCCCTTTCTGTATCCCTTCCCTGTTTCCCAGCCATGATATGTATAACCAGAACTGACTCATGGATGTGATGCCATGGAGCGAGCAGGGGTCCACGCTCGCAGCTCATTGCTGAGAGCCCACTTTCAGGCTGAAATGCAGAATATGCATTTGAAAGCCAACATGCAGAGGTGGGTCCTGCAGGTGCTCACCTGCTGCTGGAGCTGCGAGGCCAAGCCATGGAGGCAGGTTTGGAAACCCAGAGCAACACATGTTAACCGGCCCTGTGGGGAGTGGTCAACTGCCAGTCCAAAGGGCTTGAGTGAGAGGTAATAAACCTGTTAATAAATAACAAGCAAAGCTGGCTGTGTTGCATACTTTTAACTTCTGAATGTAACCTCAGGGAAACAAGGTTTGCACAGTCCTTTTGCAAAGCCATAGTGAGCACTCACTCAGCTTGTGGGATCAGAAGGTCTCCTCTGATTGCCTGGTCTCTGAATCCTTGTGGGACTGATTTTATTATCCCCAGGGGCCAAATGCCTGGGCTCTCCTTGGCTGCCCAGACAAGGCGATGGCACAGTTCTCTGTAGGAATGAGCTTTTCTCTGATCACCAGGGCGCTCATCCCCTGGGATGCTCTCAGCCACCTCCCCTCACAGCGGGCTCTGCTCAGCATCCCCTCGAAAGGGCTGGTGATGGCAAGGACCGGCTTTGTAGAGCGCTTCCTAAATCTCCTGTCTGAGGGTGGTAGCATGGATGAGAGGGAGTCACAGTTATCAGAGAGATTAATCTGAGGATTGACTTGATATTTCAAAATTATTTATTCTATCTTCATTGTACTATTAACTTATTTTAAAATAGGTTTTGTTTCCTATTGTCTCATTATTTCAACACAGCCCAGTGATACATTGTAATCTGCTCCTCTATCTTGTTTCTACTCCCTTTAGACATTGTGCTGTTAGGAAATGCTTAGGTGTAGTCTTGTCTTTCTTTCCAGGCATTAATTATACGTTTACTGTATTCAGATTCTTAAGCCATGCCTTTTGTCACTCGCTTAGGTATCTGGAGTCTCTGTTCTGCTTGGTTTTGGGATATAGCATATTTTTGGCTGGCCTACTGCTGTTACCAACTGGCCCTGACAAAGTGCGTGCCGGTTTGGCATAGCCAGCACATCACACTCAACAGCCCTTTTCCTGTTTAATTTCCTTTTGCCGAGTCCCACAGCAGGACAGTGGGTACAGGCAGCAGGTGAAGCATCACTGCTTTCCAAAACAAGGATTTCCCTCCACCCTTCTTGTGAGGACCTAGGTAATAGTCTCTGCTCCGTTTGTGTAATTTGATGGCAAGAAGGGGCTCCTCTGTGACCCAGTTTGTTTTTTTGTTGTTGTTGAATTTTATCTCAGGTGAAAGCTGTCAGGGATTGGATTCCTGCCACCTTCCAGCTTGGCACTGAAGTACAGTGAATTAACTGTACATACTTTATCATTTTTATGCGTGGCTGTTTTTCCTGTCTGTACTGAATCCTTAAAGGTGTTTGGGAAGAAATACACCTTCCTCCCACGGTCACACTGCCATTGGAATGTGTTTATCAAAAGTGAGTTAAATCACCAGGAAATTGCAGCACATAATGTTTAACTATGGTCTGCAGTAGGAGAGCTTGGGGCTGAGTGTTTTTCTGCTGCTGGGTGGAAAGGAAGAACTGGTCAAGGAAGAGAGAAAAACCACCTCAGAAAACAACCCAAAGCAGAGGGGACCAGGTGGAGAGGAATGGGGTCCCCTCGGTGCTCTGGACTGCAGCAGACCTTCGCTTCCCAAATCACGGGCTCTCTGGGGCAGACTAGCACATTAAACCAGCTAACTGCAAAACACACATAGATCCAAAACTGAGCTATGGGTAGGTGCTGGGACCCGTACTGGTTTCCATCCTACCTGGTAGGAGCCACTGGCTCTAGAACCGCAGTTATTTTTGGCAAATAGGACCAGGCACAGGGTTTCTGCCTGCAGTTTAGCAGAACTCCATATCTTTGGCCATAGAAATTTGTGTGTCTTTGACACAGAAGCAGACAATCCCCAACTCCAGAAGAGCTTAGTGTGCAGGGATTTAGACGTTCCCTGGCGATTGCCTTAAGCCATGGACTTGCGGCTATTTTAGGCTTTCTCCCTTTCTCTCTCCGAGTCTCTGACCAGAATTTTCATCCTGAGCTAGATATTGCATGAAATAGGATACCTGTGTTAAAAATGCTTTCTTGATAAATCAGCGTTTTCCTATGAAAAACTGCTTTACCTAAAAATTCCCAACCAGCCCTCATCCTAGGTAGTGTAGCAAGAGTGGCTAACACCATGAAATTGTGCATCTCGGGCAAGAACCCCCCCTGCCAGCCCCAGGTGTGGGAATGAGGTTTGTTACCATCCTGCCCAGTATGTAAACACCAGCCATAAGTGGATAAATGCTTTCTGCTGGAAAAAGACCAGTCATTTTTAAAAACTTTGCACTTTTTTATGCTCAGAGCAGGTAGGTGGGTCAGCCAGTATGGGGGCTAAGGATGGGGTGTAGAGCTGCCTGGATCGAGGCGGGGGGGGGATAATGAATTCCTGGGCACATGGAGACTGTTCAGCGAGTGTTGCGCTCTGACGGGCCCCTGGCTGGAAGGACTTTGATCTGACTCCAGCCTTTTCCCACCGAGGCATCGCTTTTGAATGTGTTCCTGCTCTCAGCCTTGCCCTGGGCAGCAGACAAAGGCGAGGGGAGTGGGGAAGAAGGAAGGGGGGGGCTGTTTACCCTCATTGGGAATGGTCGAGCGGCCTGAGTCAATAGAACCTATTTTTCATTAACCTAATCATTAGTTTTTTCTCTCTGCCAATTAAATTTTTCCTGTCAGTACTCAGAAGGACATCGTTTCCATTTTTCAGTTTAGTTTTGTTGTGTCTTTTTTTTTTTTTTTTTTAATAGTGGGCTCTCTGAATGTGGTTGGGGGTATCTGAGGAGTGGAAATTAAAGTTTCATTTCTCTCTGGATGGAAGAGGTCTTTGAGTTTTAATTATTACACAGCTTGGACTCCTGACGGTTGAGGACCGCATTGGAAAGGCTGATTTCCATTGTGTGGAGTGGATAATTATGCAGCCCTCTCCCGGGCTCACTGCGTTTATTGTCCAGAAGAATCTTCCCAAGCAAAAGGGGGGAGTAGATTTACAACCTGAAATGCATTTTCAGAGCCTGCAAAAGTTTCAACTTGATGTTTGCAAAGAAAGGCTTTTGCAAATGTTTGAGATCTTCACATTTACCCTTTTAACAAAAAAAGCCCCATCAGTTAATCTGGTAATCTGCCTTTCCACCCACAGGTTGCTTAGGAAATAGTTTTGTAAACTCAAGAGAAAACCCTTCTGCAGCTGGACTGCTTTGTGCTATCAGTTTCTAAGCAGGATTCCTTCAAAGACAGTGGGAATTTCTGCATAAAATCTACCAGCCCATTTGTATCTACAATGTTGAATATAAGATTTACAGCCATCTGCAGCTTGTCAGTGCTTCTTACCTAGGAGGTAATGTTAATCTGTCCAGGAGAAAAAGTTGGAACAAACCTAAAATTTGAAAGCAAAACTTATTCACAACTGTTGTGTTTCACAAGGCTTTGGGTTAACCTGCGGTCTTTCCCACAGGCTTTTGAACCATTGATGGTTAGAAGGTTGCCATAAAAATGGAGAAACTTCAGCAAAGGTCTTGTCAAATATGGTGAAACTTTTGCAACACAATAACCCTGCCAAATCTTTTGAGGGTGGGATTGAAGCTGTATGTGTTTGAGTGGGTTCTGATTTGAGGGCAAATGTCTTGCGCAGCTTTGGTCAGTGTGATGAGTTAATAGAGAAAAATACCAATTGTGGATGCTCGCTGTTTCTCCTTGCTGAGAGATGGAGCAGCAATAGTGCAAAATGGAAACCAGGGAGCAGATTCTGGGATACACTTGCACTCATTTCAGTGGATTTGCAAGAGTAACCAGCAGAACACTTGAGTGTGCAAATGTTTCAGATCAGCCTCTTTTTTAGAGCTTTCTGGCTGTGACAGAGTGACAAATGGCTCTGAACCCGACTTGACTTTAGTTTACAATTCTTTTTTGTTTCACTAGTTGAAACTCCAGAGTCTTTGGGCTTCTGATACTTACCTTCCTATCTTGAAAGACCATGTCGTTGTTTTGGGGAAGGCAGCAGCTTATTATGGAGGTTTCTGGAATATTAAAATAGCTTGGGACAACCTGGTATCCATTCCCCACATACTCATTTTTCAAATTAGCACCTTTTTGCTCTCTCCTGTGCTGCCTTAAGACTTGTAGACATGGCGATGGCTGTCTCTGTAGGCCTCTCCACCCCTTCCTCCGTCATGGCGCTTACGAGCCTTGACCGCAGTTGGGCTGTCAGTGCTGCTGAGGCTGCTTCCTCACCCACATGGTTTCTTGGCATTCTCCAGCTTGTCTACATTCACTGAGCTCCTCTTTTTTAAGCTCTTTTGGCTAGTAACCATATGTTGTTACTATACTCATACCGAGCCTCATGCATGTTGGCCTTCTGTGATTTAGGACTGTGAATTTCTGTGAAAAAGCTGGAAATGATAACTCTTAAAGATAAGAACTCTCTTTTTTTGTGAGGGCTACTAACTCTCGATATCCTTGGCTTTATTTTAAAACAGCCAACTGTTTCCAGTACAACCTTTTTATTGCAAACATCCCATTATTATTGGGGGGCCCTACACTGTCACTTGTTCTTCTCCATGTGCTCTCACCAGCTTTGCTTTCTTCTTTTGCCAGCCACCATGCAGTGAGGTGAGACTTTCTGCAGGTGATGGAAAACCAGAATGGTTACAGATTACTGAGTCTGACATATCTAGCAAAGGCTGTTTAGTGATTTCATTTTTGCCTTCAGTAATTGTGGTGCTTACTTTCTGGAATAGCCACAGGTTTTCTCATGCGTTTGTACAGGATAGGCATGGAAAACAGAACTGAAGGGCTCTTGGGGTCACCTAACCCATCCCTTTGCCCCAAGGCAGACTCAGCTCTACCTAAATTACTCCTGACAGATGTTTGTCTAACCTGCCCATGAAAGCTGTCATCAATGGCAATTACACCACATCCCAAGGCAATTTCTTCTAGCCCTTAGATATCCCTGTTATTAGGGAGCTTGCTCTTCCTAGGTGGACACTGAGAACAGTTTATTCTGTACATCTTTTTTTGACAATCATTTCCACATTTGAATCTGTTACTACATGTATGTTTGTTCTTTTCTTTGCCAGGCTAAACAATCTGGGTTCCTTCAAGCTCTCCTGCTAGATTATGCTTTCCACACTCTGATCCTCCTTATTTCTTTCCTGAATTCCTTCCAACTAGTCCGCATGAGTCTTGAAGCGTGATGCCTAAAGCTGGACACAGATCCCTATTCAAGATCTTTAGCAGTGCTGATGAAGGAGGATTATTTCCCCTGTTTACATACAGGGCTTTTGTTTCTGCATCGCGATACGATCCCACATGCTGCTTTTGCCCCAGCGTGACACTGATTTGTGCCCAGTTTATGAATTGCAATAGCCCCCAAAATCCTTTTTCAGAGAACTGATGGGTATGAGGAATCGAAGGATGCTGCCACAGAAGTTTAGGTTGGCCTTGGCAAAGGCTTTGAGTGTAGCACACTGGTGGTGGGATGGGCTTAGCTTTTGGTTGGTGTTGTAGAGACCGTGACAGCGGCTACCATAGTTGTAGCCAAAGTCAGATGGGAAGGGTTGGTTGGAGGTGGGAGGGAAGAATTAAGTAGTTGGATTGTTGATACAGGTGGAAACAAGCCTGTCACCTTGGCTTCAGGGATTTTCCCCTGGGACTGTGCCCTCTTGGCAGCTTGTAGAGGCTGAAGCATTTTTGAGGTGCCCCCAAAAGGAGGAGGCTACTCTTTCCAAAGCATCCACACCATCGCAAATGTTTTGAGTTTGTAGCTGGTGAAAAGCCACTAATCGGCTTCGGGGCTTTTTTTGACCAGGTCACGTGACCGTGCTACCAAGATTAAAGCAGCACGAGGAAGGAAAAGAGGCTTAAACAGCTGAGGGTGCCTGGCAGGTCATTTTAACCTTTTCATAATCATTAAAGCTGCAGAATCCCATTAGCGGTGAGTGACTTGCAGCTCCGCTCCCAAAACAGTGTGGGTGACACAACTTTCCGTTCACCTCTGTCTTCGCCCAAAGGAGAGTGGCACAACTGGATCGTATGGTCCAAACTTCAAGGGAAGAGTCCAGCCATTCCTTCCTGCACGTCAACAAGTCCATCACACCAACAACGAGCAATCCACAGGTCTATCAAAAGTGGAGGATTTATCTCTCTGTATCTAAAATTAGACTCTTATGGAAGGTCCTGCTTAGGCTATACTGTGGTAGATCAGCCCTTGTCCATCTGTGGCAAGAGCAGAGAGCTACAGAATAAGGAGGATTATGATGATCTCCTAATTCACTGCCTTGGCACTGGTCAACAGGCCATGGCTTTACTCTGCTGGGATTGGCAACAGTGGAAGATCCTGCAATGCTGCAGTACAGCTCTGACATGGGAAGCAAAGCTTTTTGGATGGAGCTACGTTAATGAAGGCATGAGGTGAAGAGCCTCTGTTTTGTTGGTGTTACTCATCTCTTCCTCTCTTGCAAGTTTTCATGACCGCAGCATCACATCCAGTAGTCAGTTTGATCTCCTCCTGTCCTTCCTCCAGCTTCTGCATCTTTTGTTGTCACCCATCATATCAACCAGTAAGCACTGACAGAGAAATGCTGGTACCACACTGTCTGGAAGGGATGATCACTCTGATCCACCTACAATTTGAACATTGTCGTGCTTTCTCTGGAGTTGTCCTTTTTGTGTTGAGGCAGTTCTTCACTGAGTATGTCTACGTGGTTGGACAGCAAATGGCTTCTTAAAGAGGCCAAGGAAAACCTGAAATCTGCTGGGTGCCACTGAGCTGTGATGGGTGTTGCAGGTACTGCAGCACCTCGAATTGATCCGAAGAGCACCTGCTCCCCCAGACAGTACAGGCTTTCCTGTGCATGGGGCAGGAGCGCTGCAATGCTGTAAATCAGCTTTCCTCTGTTACACGTACACCAGTCAAGACTAGCTGTGCGTGTCTTGAATATTAGTATTTCTATCACTGCGCTTACTTGTTGCATGTAGTTACAGTCTGTGCAGTCTTGATTGAAAGCTCAGTCTGAGATTGGACCTCAAGAAAACCTTCACACTGACTGTGCTCAGGACGGTGCCCACAGGCTGGCATTAAATCACAATTTGTAAAACAAACACAATATTTTCCTCAGTTTTTTACTTTCAAAATCTCTGGGAATAGAAAGAAAGATTTCCCAATAAGCCCTGACAAACAGTAGTGACAAGTAATGAGGGCTGAGCTGGTCTGCCATGCAGGCAGCACGTTGTGTTGGGAGCCCACCTGAGCAGCCTGGGGAAGGTGCCATCCTCTGCGGGCAGGTTACAGGGAGAGCTGTGGAGAGCCCTGGAGAGCTGTGGGAGCACTGTCTGTCCTTGCCCAGGCCCAGCCGCAGAGGAGCAGCCATGGGTTGTGCCCCTTGGGAAAGGGGAAGCTGGTGTCAGACTGCAGGACTGGGACGTGTTTTACCACCTTCCTGTTAGGAAGGTTTTATGGGTTGAGTGGGTTAGACGTCCTTGGATGCAAGTGGCATTAGGAAAAGGTTCTTCACCCAGAGGGTGGTGGAACACTGGAACAGGCTCCCCAGGGAGGTGTCACAGTCCCAAGCCTGACAGTGTTCAAGAAGAGACTGGACAACACCCTCAGACACATGGTGTGAACTGTGGGGCTGTCCTATGCAGGGACAGGAGTTGGACTTGATGATCCTTGTGGGTCCCTTCCAACTCAGGACATTCTATGATTCTGTGATCTCCAGTGGTTCCTCCTGTGCCATGCCATGATGGAAGGACAGCTCCTGTGAAGATTGTAACATAAAGGTCACCCAAGCAAGGAAGGAGAAACCAGTGGCATTTCCAATGGGATGAGGGAGCTCTCTCCCAGCTGCATTGCCGTACAAGGGCACACATGCACACGCTGCTCCTTCCCTATCAGCCGCTTCCTAATGAAATCCTAATAAGATATCAGGAGCTCTTGAGCTCCTGTTGACAGCTGTTGCAGGCAGATGTTTTGCTGTGCGCAGAGATGATGTCATGGCTGGAAGCTGCAGTAGTGAGCTGTAAAAACCAAAGCCAGGAGAGACCTTATCAGACTGTTACAGACCAACTTGAGGCCGCTAAGCTCCCTGACAGGCCTAATGAACTGGAACTGAGTTGGGAATGTGTGGTCTTGAAAAACTTCAGAGCTTGTAGTTACAGGCTTGCTATGAAACGTTAATTAAATAGCTGCCGTGGCATACATCCCATCCTGCCGGAGCAGCTCTTTGCAGCAGCACAGCTGTGTCACCAGTGTGTAACCACCAGCTTGCGAGAGTTTAAAACCCAAATGTATTAGTCTGAGACTGGATTTCCTTGTTATTTGTGATTGGGCTGACAGCACACTTCTCTGCTGTTTTGACTGGTGTTTAAATATCTATTCTATACCCGAGCTCAAGGTGATCCTGCACCTTGAAAATGAGGCGTGATTCTACCAGTCTTATTCAGACATGTTAACATGGGTGACTTTGGATGCTCCAGGTGGACCTTTTATTTACTTATTGTAGAATATTGTATATAGAATATATTTTAGAATATATTGTAGAAGCCAGAGAGTTGTGATCAATGGGACAGAGTCTAGTTGGCGACCTGTATCTAGTGGAGTGCCTCAAGGGTCAATACTGGGGCCAGTATTATTCAATATATTCATCAATGATTTGGATGACAGAATAGAGTGCACTATCAGCAAGTTTGCTGATGACACCAAGCTGGGAGGAGTGGCTGACACGCCAGAAGGCTGTGCTGCCATCCAGGGAGACCTGGACAGGCTGGAGAGTTGGGCAGGGAAAAATTTAATGGAATATAACAAGGACAAGTGTAGAGTCTGGCATCTGGGTCGGAACAAGCCCAGGTTCCAGTATAAATTGGGGAACGACCTGTTAGAGAGCAGCGTAGGGGAAAGGGACCTGGGGGTCCTGGTGGACAACAGGATGACCATGAGCCAGCACTGTGCCCTTGTGGCCAGGAAGGCCAATGGCATCCTGGGGTGTATTAGAAGGGGGGTGGTTAGTACGTCAAGAGAGGCTCTCCTTCCCCTCTACTCCGCCCTGGTGAGACCACATCTGGAATATTGTGTCCAGTTCTGGGCCCCTCAGTTCAAGAAGGACAGGGAACTGCTGGAGAGAGTCCAGCGCAGGGCAACGAAGATGATGAAGGGAGTGGAGCATCTCCCTTATGAGGAAAGGCTGAGGGAGCTGGGTCTCTTTAGCTTGGAGAAGAGGAGACTGAGGGGTGACCTTCTTAATGTTTACAAACATATAAAGGGTGAGTTTCAGGAGGATGGAGCCAGGCTCTTCTCGGTGACAACCAACGGTAGGACAAGGGGTAATGGGTTCAAACTGGAACACAGGAGTTTCCACTTAAATTTGAGAAGTAACTTCTTCTCAGTGAGGGGTTACCCTCACTGGAACAGGCTGCCCAGGGGGGTTGTGGAGTCTCCTGCTCTGGAGACATTCAAAACCCACCTGGACACCTTCCTGTGTAACCTCACCTAGGTGTTCCTGCTCTGGTGGGGGGATTGGACTAGATGATCTTTTGAGGTCCCTTCCAATCCCTAACATTCTGTGATTCTGTGATAGTCTAAGGCAGTGTCTATTCAGCAGCAGTGTGCTGCAGCACCTTGGCTATGGAAATCATCAATATTTGGTCTTAGTTCTGTTTCTGTAAGTGCCGTCGTGCCACCTCTTTAATGCTGCCTGGCAGAGTGGAGAGAAAAGTGCTCCCGACACAACCCACAGTTAATGAGGTGGTGGAACAAGAGGTGGAGCAGGTTGGTATGGTTTGCTTGCAGAATTTCTTGCAAAGCTGCAGAAGGCTGGGAGCCTCTGTCTGCCATAGACCTTGTTGCTGCATATTCTCTTACCACATCCCAAGGGAGAACTCAGCTTGTGTCCAAGTTCCTATTGGAGAGGCCTGGGGATTTGGGTTAGCAGAGTATGCTATTTTGGACCTCAGAGAAGAGAAGGAGGGTTTAGGTTGGTGAGCTTACTCACCTTACTGCTGGAATACTTCATTTGGCTTTTACCTGCTCTTTGTCTGCAGATCTGCCCTCCCAACCACTTGCACGCTTTCACAGCTGCATTTGGTGACATTTTCAGCAGGGACTCACTGGGTTGCAGCCTGAGTGCCAGGCTGGAGAGCTGCCTTTATTCAGTGGGGACAAGGGCTAATGTGGGGACAGGGGCCAAGTCCCTCAGACACCAGCAGCATCCTCCAGGTGCTGGAAGAATTGACTTCTCTCTAAGGCTGTGTGGCAGTAGCTGCAGAGCTAAGCCTCCGAAGGTGAACTGAGGAGTGTACCCTGAAAGCCCTGGTGCTGCCGGAGCAGAGGGCAGCAGTAACTCCATGGTGGCTTTGCGGTGTCCCTGCTCACATTTGAGCCATTCGCTGAGTTAAGCCAAAACAGGACATTGGGAATCGGGTTTGCTAGTAAGAATAGAAAGATGGGAGCTGCCTAGGAAAAAGCAAGGGTGGTGAGTTTGTGCACCTCCCTCAATAATTTCCTATAATGACAATTTATAAAGAGATGTGAGTTTCATCTGCTTCCCAGATGCTCCAAAAGAGCCCTGTTGCCTTAATAAATCAACTTCTTTACAAGATGTAACCGCTGGCCCATTTTTCAGCCTGCTTGTCTGTGTCAAGAAGCAAAACTAGCAGAGCAATACAAATCTGAAATATGGTGCTGAAGAGCAGAGGTGTGATAACAAAACTGCCGACAAACAGCGAAATGTTTTATTGAGCACAGGTGAAGGCTTTTTTATGTGATAATCTTTGATGGAAGAGGAGGACGTGAAAATGTCAGCATCCCATCACACGAAGGAGAATAAGGTAGCTGGCTGCAAGTTGCAAACCTCACCAGAGCATTTTTCCTTCGTGCATCTTTCCTACTTGAGTTTGAATTTGGGAGAATCCCTTTAGGGATGCTACTTTTTATGAAGAGAGGAAGAGCCTCGTTTGCAGGACATTGACAAAATATAGCTGTGCTTTACCGTCTTAAATCACGCTCAGTAAAAGTAGCTCCTGGGGAGAAAAATGTAGTGGGAGGCAGCGGCTGTCCAGTCTTGCTGCTGGGACACCTTTGTGGCGCACGTGGGGCACCACGGTCCTGACCTGCCAGCCAGCACCCCAACCAGACACCACATAAACCCCTCTTTGTAGCAGACATCGAAAGGACAACTCAAACCCCAGTGGGATGCCGTGGAAGATGACTAACTCACCTCTGTTGGCTCAAGTCTGCTTGTGCCAGGCTGTTTTGTGTCACCCAGGCTGGGTGTAGGGACCGTCCCGCTGCGACTGAGTCCCATCAGAGGGCTCTCAAAACCCTCCGCTCATGGACACCTACAGTAATCTTTTCTTGCATTTCTGCTGTGAACCACCCTAAGTAAAGGGATTGCATTTTTTCCTTATATTCATTTAAGCACTAAGGCCTCAGTATAAAAAGGTCTTAAATAAAAATGTCTTGATTCCGACCATGTAGTTACCACAGAACACTCTGTGCACTTGTGATTTGGAGAAATGACGTACAAGGAAATAAACATTTCCTTTGCTACTGTCAAAATAAATGTATGATTCACCTTTTTTACCTCTCTGACAGATTTCTCTGATATCTCAGATGAGAACCAGAAAGGCTCCAGTGTCTCCAAGTGTCTTAAAATTACACTGTTCTGTGCACTGCAGGCTGAAAGATTGTTTCGCTTGTTAAAACAGTTTCTAATTTATGTTTTAAAAGAGCTTCAGGAACCAGGCGGTTCCCTGCTCTCTCAGAGGCCATTGAGTTAAACAAGGTAGAGTGATTTGTCTTGCCTCAATTTAACTGTAATGAGTATTAAGTGGTTTATCTATGTGGGGAAAAGTTACTCAGCTAGATTACATCCAAGTTGAATTACACCGCATTCCAGATGAAGTATATTTTTTAAGACACTAAATCTTGAGGAGGGTGGATAATAACAGTAATGCTCCTTTCTGGGCTGGCAATGCAACTCTTCTACCTCTCGTTAGAGATAGTGTGAGGAGCTACATCCAGTTAGTTTTTAAAAGCTTTGTAAAGAAATGAGACTTCAGGTTTTATGACTCTCTGAACATTTTAGCTTGAAGTATTTACATTGTATAAGTGAGCATTGGCTGGTGGTGATTGTGGCTTTCATCTGGTTTGCTGTTGTGAGCAGCAGCCTGGCAGGGCATGACACTGGCTCTCTCCCCGACCACATCTTCTGCACCAAGTCTGATGGCTGCGACAGGGAGGGTGTTGGCTGGGAGGTGAGATGTTTTGATGGGAGATTCCTTCCCTTTGATGCCTTCTGGTCCACTAAGGTACCCATTGCTCAGGCAGCTGGTGCTTGTGGCCCTGAGGAGTAACTGGAGGAAGATGTTGGCCCCACTGTCATCCCAGGTGGCACTGAGTGCCAGAGCATCCTCCCAAAAAGCTTATCCTTGATCATGCGTCCTTGACCACCATCCTTGTCTGCTTCCCAGATACCGTACCTCTCCTTCACTGTGACGCACTTATGCAGAGACAACTGTTGTGGTTGTCTGGCCAGGGCAGGATGAGGTGTCAGGTCCCCAGCAAGGCACTAGCAGGCGTGGGTGGACTCGAAGTCAGTGCCACGAGGTGGTGGCCGGGCGGGTGTGCTGGGGGTGTACACCCCAGCACCCAAGTCTGGGAGCTACTTGTACCACCAAGAAGAGTGCCTTTGGGCTGGTGAAGATGGAATATTCCCCACAGCTGGCGGCAGGCTTTGACAAGGCAATGAGGACCATTCATTTAATTTCTAATGAAGGGAATAAGAGGGTCTGAGCCATCAGTGGTCCAGCTCTGCTGCCTCTCCTGGGTGGGTCAGTGGGGCTGTCCTTGCTCCATGGCTCTGGGGGAGGCAGGAAGGGAGGGAAATTCACTGATAAGAGGAAGGTCAGAGGCAGAAAAATGTTGGGAATGTGTTTTTTGATCTAATGTGGGAGAGACTGCTGGGGTTTCGCTGCTCAGCTCGGCAGTCTTACTGCCTGCAGTCATGAGAGTTATGGGATTTTTTAAACCTGAGATCAAGATGCAAATGACTCATCTGGCACCAACCCCAGCACAGGCAGAGTTAGAAGATGGAGGTGGTTCATCTCTGAGGGCACAGAGAGGATGGTGATGGCTCTGAGCACTGTTTCTCAGCCTTTGCCTGACACAGATCATCTTCTCCTGACAAAACAGCTCATTTGCTTTTTTTCTCTGTGTGTTGCTGTGGGTGTTTTTGGCTGAGGTCAGACATGGGACATGGTTTGAGGTTGAACATTGGTGTTTGATAAATTCCAGCAAATCTCAGAGTAGGCTTTCAAGACGGGGGCATAGCTGTGGTGTGCACTGGCTCCTGGGGATGCAGGGCTTGCCTTCCCAAGGAGTACCCTTTTTTTTGGCAAGAGAATTGAAATCAGACACAGGAAATCATTCCCTCTATTTCCTTTTATTTGGCAGCCATGCTCAGTTCTTTCTGTCACCCAACCAGTTGGTCCTTGTAACGTTCAGTGCCTGAACACAACAGCTCTGTGTCACCATTCATCTGCTTAACCTTAATTTCCTGTAGCTGTTAGCAGTGCTGGAACCCACAACCAGCACATGTTGAAGAGTTTGCTCATGAGATTCAGGGTGCCAGCCTCCACCACAGGTAACTTCCCACTGTGCTTGAACACAGAGCTGCTGGAGACAACCTCCTGCAGTTTCTCTGTCCTCACAGAACTGTGAGAAAGGGCTTTTTAGCATCAGAAATAGTTCCCATAAGCTTTTTTTTTGGTTGCTGTTCTTTGCACATGATGTAGTTTGGTGGTCCACAATACAAACAGTAGTGCTAAGAGTACAAAGGCGTGGGGGGTCACTGCATATGCCAGTCTCTCTGCGACTTGGGAAACAGACTTGGACTGCTAACAGGCACCGGGCTTGGTCAGTGCTGGGAGCCTTTATCTGTTACTGACATCACATCAAGATCTTTTTTAGCATTATCTAGCATTTTTACCCTTGTTTATGCAACTGTTACTATCTGTGCAATTTATGCATGCAGAGACTGCGCTTGGTCCAGAGGCATATCTCTGATACCTAGGCAGGTGTGGATTGAGCATCTCCTTTGACGTTGCTTGGAATCCTTCCTTGAAGCTGCTTTGAATGCACTGATACTTTGAGATAAAAATCAGGACCCGCTCTATCAGGATCACTGCATTCATGGTTTAGAGGTGCTCAGCTCTGCTGCTGCCCTGGCAGCATGCTGTACTGGTGAAGCTGGAGGGCAGGCGGGCGAGGGCACCTTATCTGACCAGATCTACTGATTGAGGCTGTTGTGTTCAGCACATGAGCGGTGTGGAGTCTCTGGTTGTCTTCAGACAGAGCTCGAGACTGTTCTGGGAACTGTTTAGCCAAATGGCTATTCCTGGACTGCATTTAGGGGTAAGTCAACTAAGTGTGGTGGCCTGGGGCACAGAGGAGGTCAGACCAAAGGGTCCATGGTTCTCCTGACTTTGAATGTAAGAATCTCAAACTCATCTCTCACCACACTGGAGGACAGGTTCATTACTAATTCAGCAAGTTGTTCAAGCTGATGCTGAAATCTTGTTGACTTATGCACTGATCTTCTACAGCATTATACTCACCACCATTTGATATGCATGACTGAATTCATGACACTGTTGGCACAAGGCCTTCATGGGTAAGGTGCTGTGGGTTGATCCTATAACCCACTTGGTTTGCCCTCTTCCCCTCTGACCTGGAGAGTCCTGCCACGTTGGGGTGGTTGTTGTGCAGAGGGAGTTTTTGGTCCCTGTAGCTGAAGGTGATGTTGCTGTGAACCTTACCACTATTTAAACTGCTCACTGAACTTACATAGCTTCCTACGGTGTCTTCTTAAACTTTTTCATGAGGGTTCATTTGGACAAGACACAGTCCAAACAAAAAAGTGAGCATGTTTCCTCTGAGAGTGTTTGTGCTTTAGATGGGCACTTGATTCTGATCTGTCCTGCTGTTCCTTTATGTGGGGTTTGGCACATGTCTATGGCAGCACTTTTTCAAGCATATTCCAGTTTTTCTCTTGAATGGTCAGAACACTCTCAGTGATTAGATGTAGCTTGAGTTTTGGCTCTTCTGCTAAATTGCCCCCAGAGCAGCCAAGAAATGGCATTCGGGCTTGTGCCAAGTGTGTTCAGCGGCTACTGGCAAAGGCAAAGATAAGCTGTTCAGTCCAGAGCCAGCCCAAACCTCACACGTGTCTGTGTGTGCAGCGGTGCAGGCAGCGGTGCAGGCAGCGGTGCAGGCAGCAATGCCTGCTGACCATGGCAGGGCTGATCCTGACAGGTGCTGGCAATCAGCAATGTGCACCGACCGGCATCAGTGCGGTTCCTCGCTGATTCACGCTCAGCAAGGAGTCCTGTGGCTGAGTAGTGGCTTTTGCAGTCATGCCCTAATAAATGAAATGAGGTAAAATATAATTCCATTTTGCAGAGCCCTTTTAGCAGTGGGGAAAATGTTTGGGTTTTTTCATATCCTTAAACTGCAAAACTTCCTCCTGCTGCAACAAGCCTCTGCTACCATAATGACAACTGGAGGAAGAATTTTGCAAACATCCAGGAGGACTGAAGGAACTATTGCAAACTGCTAAGCTAGAATTACAATGAAGAAAATGTTTTCCCAGGCCCTTTTATTCTCTTCGATGTGAAATTTGCAAATGTGTTGCTTCAAAGCATGTTTCAAAACAAAAAACAGATGTTTTGGAGAGTAGTAAGCCACCGACAGAGCTGCCCAGCAAGTTATGTTCTACGTTAGGTCACCCCATCTGGTGTTGCTGTCTTACTGCAATGGTAAACTGGCCATTAACACTTCTTCTGGTTGAATATTACCTTTTTATGTGAGGGTATTCTCTATTTTATTGTCCTGGTATTTTTCTGTTTAGTGTTACGTGCTTCCCTCAGAAAAAACAGATGCCCTGGTAGGCATTTGCTGTGTACGTCAGGCTGTCTGCACACCGCCACTCTGAGACTTTGCTGTATCCACTTCTTGCCCTTTTACAGCACTGGGAGCTGTGGCAGTGACCTCCCTGTAGACCTGTGCCAGCAGCTTATTTTTGTGAGCTTTTTCAGTTGTTTCTGAAAGAAAAAGGCACGTGTGTGGAGGGGTTGTTTATTCAAACCTAAAAGGAAACATCTTGTTCTGTTGTTGAGTTTTTGGGTGCATTTTAGATTAATGTAAATGGCTTTCAAAGCTAGGGAATTACTTCCGTAAAATTATGAAACACAATATTTCAACTTCACTTCTGTACTCCCCACCCCCAACCTGGTGGCACTGATACAGATTCACAGAAGATATTGCTGTTGCTGAATGTCAGCTTTTTAGTGAAAAAAGCTTTTGGCAGAATCCCCTTCTCACGCTATACACTTGGGGTTTCATTCATTAGGTCTTTCCCAAACTTGCCTTCCACAAAATGAGAAAACATATCACTGTCTGATGGTACTTGCCGGTAACATAAGAAGCTTAAACCTATTTTTTTCTCTTTTCCTAAAGATTCGTCTTCCAACTATATCAGGCAACTTGAAACAAAAGTGAAATTGCTGGAGGATGACAACAAGCTTCTTTCCCAGGTAGGTTTTTTATTGCCTAATATTAATGTGGCTCTCTTCTCCTGTTTCCATACAGTTCTGTCTGACTGCCCACTTGAATGCACAAGGGCTTTCAGTGGACAGCCTGCTAGGAGAAGAGCGTAATGGCCTTTTCATGTCAACCCCTCACTGATAGGATTTGGTCTCCTTTTTTTTTAAAAAAAAAGGAAAAGTAAATCTTCTGTTAGTGTCCGTGTGTGTTTTGGAGATGCATTAACGCCTCCCTGCAGAACGCCTTGTTCCACCGTAGCTCTCAGGGGTGCAGCAAGGGTCCAGCACTGCCTATGCCCTTGCTGTAGGATTTTGTCTTGCTTGCCCATTTACATAGACTTTTATCCTGTTGAAAGAGGAGGCAGTAGTCAAAGGACAGCCTTGGGAATAGTTTTGTGCAGTGCTGGGTCTCAGCTTTTATTTGAGATCACGCTTAAAAAAGAGCAGACCTCTCTAAACTGGCACTTTTTGCTTGCATCTGCCCTTCAAAGTCTACTCCACATGCCACCGGGCTTTTGATCACTCCTGGTGCTTACCTGTCTGTGTATTGCAATGTCAAGCAGCAGAAGAAAACATTCTGTCTGGTATGTCCCCTGGATCCCCTGTAAAACAGAGCACTTGGTATAAACAGAGGCAGCTTTGCTGAAATCAGTGAAACACTGTCTATTTCAGCTATTGGAAAGAGTTATCCTTTTTCTCTTGTTCTGTGCATTCTTTCACTGTTGGACTGTTCTACTTCCATGGCATATTAAAGGTTTTTTCTATACTTTGCTTCTTACTTAAAACACTGATTTTCACAGTCATTTTGTTCCAGATTCTTTCCATTTATAAAAACTGGAAGTGAAAAAACCCCTTGATTATTATTTTTTAATACCTTTTTTGCCAGTCTTTGTTGTGGTGTTCTTTGTATTTCACCAAGTCTGAAAATAGACTGTTCCAGGATCATGTTTCTAAAACATTCTTTAAAAAGAAAAAAAAAAGAGAAAAAGCTCTATGCTTACTGAAATTTCCAGAAAATAATTTTGGCAAACCTGATTTTTACTAAAATACACATTTTGACCTGACTGTGAGCTTTTTTAAAAAGATTACCCCAAATTTCCCGTGTACTCACTGGGATCGCTAGCCATGAAGCAAAACTCACAGGCTGCTGAAGGGTTAAAACCCCAAAAGACTGCTCAACTGCCACCGAGTGGCTTCATGTATTAATCAATTGCTAATTTGATTTTAACTCCCTCTGTCTTTCACCCTACTCGTGAGTAGAGCTGGTGTCGGTCGAAACCCCGAGACTATTTAATTGAAGCTATTGATAAGCAGACGGGCTGTGCGTGGGCAGTTGGGATGCTCATGGATTCAGGGGACAGGCTCAATGTGCCCTTCATCCTGCCACAGCCCAGCACATTACCCAGTCAGATCTGCCTTATGAGGTCAAAAAAAAGTGGCTGGTAATTAATGGGAGGTAAATTAATAGGGGCTGAATAGCTGCCTGGGCTTATTGCATCAGGAGGATGAAGCCCAATTAGTCTGGGGGTCTTTGAGCCTAAAGCAGCCCCACGCATCAGCCCTTCACCCTCCTGCTGTTCTCGGTGGGAAGGCTGTGCCTTTTCCTCCACAGGCACAACTGTCCTCAGGTGTCCTCCCATTCCAGGCTGTGTCACTGCAAACGTTTGAATCTGGGAGGGGGGAAATGGTCTTAAAATAGCTCTGCGCTCTGGAGAGGACCAGCTGCCTCCCTAGTAGCAGCAGCCACTGAGGCCAGCCTGGCTCCGATGTTCTGTGCAGCCCCTGTGCAATGTCTCAATGGCCCTCCAAAAGGACCAGGATCTGACCTATTTTAGATTGCATTCAGGAAATTCTTCTTTTTTATTGTAAGCATGGAGACAGCTCTCCTTAGTGCAACAGAAGTGTGGAAGCTGCCATGGTCTGGGTGAATACCCCAGGAATATTGAGCTATGGTCACCTCCAAAGCTTCATGCTACAAACCTATATTTAGATTTTTTCTCTTTGAATGAGGAAGATGAGAAAAACCTGTATAGGTCCATATGCATATGGACATGTTGCTCCCAGCACTTTCCTGGAAAAGTATAATCCACTTACTATATTATTTCTTCCTTCATCTGATTGGAAAATGTTTAGCTGTTACCATGCAGATCCTGGGATAAGACTCAACAAAAAAGGATCCTGGCAAACTTTCCTCCTGTTTTTAAAGTTTCCAGATGATCCTGGCAATTTAAACTCTGCAATACCAAACTGGCTTGTCAACACCAAAGTCACATTTTAACTTGGTTTGGCTTTCTCCCTGGGAGTATTGACTTTGCAATAATATTTGCAGTCTGGTGTCAAGAAGTTCTATCATGAGCGTGCTGAGGAGTGATGAAACCTGACGTCCTAAGTAACAAACAGTGCCTGTGCATTAAGGGATTAACAAATCAGTGGTGGTTATGGAAGTCTTCCTGGCTTCTCTCCAAGTGCTAAGCATAGAGCTGAAATAGTGCTTCATCCAGAGAAACCCAAGAAGGCCAGTGCTGCAAATGATCTTGCAAGCTTTATGGGAAGATTTCTATTACAGAAGCAAGTGACATAATGCCCCTTTGCTACCTGGTGCATCCTGAGCGAGATTCGTTGCTTTGTCTCTGTGGCGTCTGGGGTGTGAAGCTATGCTGACCCGTGGTGGTTTTGTACCACCTTCAGGCGCAGAATTAAGTCAGTGCAGGGGTCCCCAGCCTGAACTGTTTCTCCTGTCTCCCGACATCTCCTTTCTCCATAAGCACTTGGGAAGAAGAGCTGAGTGGGAGAGGTGAGAGCTCTGCAGCCGGTGCTGAGGCGGGCGCTCCGTGCTGTACGTGTTACCCACAGCGCAGGCATGCCGGGATTCACCCATGTCTTGCTCTGGTGACTCATTTGAACAAGTAATGCAGAGAGCTTTTCCTCCTCTTGGGAGATCAAGAAGTACCATCTCATGAGCCACACTTTGCAGTGGGAGGAAGGTAAATGGAGAAGTGGATGTTATTTATGACACCCATATATGGATTTGGTTTCAAGTTATTTTGCTTTCTAGGGAAGGAAATATGTATTTCCCACTGGGAAATGATCTTCTTCTGACTTTTCTAACCCATCAGGAATCATCGCTGTTCCCATTCTCCTTTCTCTGTGGAGAAGCGACTCCGGTTTTGTACCTTTCTCTGACTCAGGTTTACACTATAATGTTTGCTGGCACGGCAGTGTTAACTAGAAAGTCACACTTTTGGATTACATCACTGTGCTGGCAAAATCCCTGGCAGCAATTCTGACAACACACAGCTTTTGTTGCCCTGGTTTATATTGTTCGGGGATATGCTGAAGCAAATGCTGCTGCCAGAAATGGCCCCTCAATTCCTGCTTACTTGTGCTGGTGGTTGTCTGTGGTGTAACCACAGTGGCAAAGACCCCACAGAGCAGGTCAGGACCTCAGCGTCCTGGGTTGACAGTGTCAGCACTTCTCACAAGTGTAGCTGGTGTCTGAAAGCTTTACCCGAGGTGTAAAGATGAACATAAGTTCTGTGGAACATTGGGTGTTATCTTTGGAGAGCTTCAGAGACATCACTTTCATAGTCTCACATTCTCTGGGGAAGAAGTACCCTAAGTTCTACTGTGTGCATGCAGTTAATCTGTGCAACATCATGTGGGAGAATTCCTGTTTTTCCTCTGTGTCATTGTGGGCAGTGCCCAGGAGAGCTGGTCTTAACCTCTCTTTTGTGGCTGCTGGTTAACTAGGTGAGGGTACCTTCCATATTACTGAAATATAATCCCCGAACTGGGAGACCGTATTTGCTTTCTGTTCCTCTGAGCTGAAAGTGTCCAAGCAGAAGACAGACCGTTTAAGTCACCCGACACTGCTCCTTAAACTAAAAATGAATTTGTAATTACACTCTTTTGCCTGAAGATTAGAGAAACCTGTTTTTATGAGCATCAGGAGCTCCAAACGTCAATTCTGGTTAGTTTTATAACTAATGCATACATTTTAGAGATAATAACAGTGACAAACTTTTGGCCATCATTCACATTATTTTGGATTTTCAGGCCATTCTGTTCAATAGCAAGGATCAGGCACTTTTAACTAAAAGTGAAGTTTATAGGTTTTATGGACCCCGTTCTCTCATAACCAAGTCATGTGCACCATGGCTGGCTGTTGAGACTTCTTTTGGTGTATAGTCTCTGCTGAGCTGGGTCTGGCTTTTCCCTTCAGAACAGGAGTCCCAGAGGCAGTTTCCTACTCAGAGAAGCCGAGAGCGTGTTGCACACCTTTGTTTCAAAAAGCCCAGCTTTGAACAGAGCAGATATATTGGGCAGGTGGCACTCTGAGTAACTGGATGTTTGACAATGAGGTCCTGGTTCACCTTTCAAGGAAAATTTCAGGTCCCCTGGTACAGAGCAGAAACACAAAAAATTCTTCTCTATGGAGGGAATGACCCTTGGGATTTATGAGGAACATGAGAGTATTTAATTAAAATCACAAAATAGACTTCAGTATTACCAGCAGTTCACAGCATTTCAGTATCTGCCTTGCTAGCTGAATGGGTTTCAGAGTATCCCTGGAAGATCTTTAGAGCATCCCTAGAAAGTCTTGAAAACTGTGCTTAGTCTTATTTTTAAGAAACTGCACGCTTAGCCTGAGTTAAAATGAGGCTGCAGCTGTACCGATAGTAAAATAATAGTAAATAATACCTGTGAACACTGCTAGTAGAGCTGAGGTTTTTGAGCTTGGAGCTTCCATGGTAAGAGTATCTACAAAACTGCCTCAGTTCTTCTTAAGCAAATGTGAACCTGGCACAAACATGCAATCAGCAGCCAGTTTCTAGCATATTGTTCTGAAAATAAGAAAAAAAACAAACAAACTAAAAAATGGACCCTGGGATTTAAGAGACCCTGAGAATCATTAGTACTGCAAAGAACAAAGATGTAAATTCCATTCAGTGGAGATCTTGATCTCTTCCTGAAGAGCAGAGGATGGAGGAGAAAAAGAAATAGCCTACAACGTGCTGGCTGGAGTGCAATTTCCTCTGTTGTTTTATTATCGGTCGGTTTTGTGCCAAGTCTGCCATTAACAGTTCATGCCTATGGTGTTACCTCTTGGAGTTGCTATTCGGTCTTAACATTTGGGCTTCTCCTTGAACTGGAGTTTTGTTGTGAGGCCATGGCTTGTGCCAGGAGCCTCGCACGTGCTCACCACAAGCAGAACAAAATTACAAACCTGTCTTATTTCCCCAAAGTCTACCTACTGTTTGTATGTGAGGAGGATTACTATAATTGCTTTAATTTAAGGTCTCACAAGGGAAATTGGATTTTTTTGTAACAGAGAGCAACTCAGACATGAAAGCTTTTCGGTGCATTTGGTCTCTATTTAAATTCAGAATACTGATGGGAACGTGCCCTAGGTTACTATATTACTGCTTTTATGCACTCTTTAAATGTTTAGATGCATATTAATTTTAACTAATCAAAAAGGAGGTGCATATTTGAGGCCTCATCCAAATTTTCCTTTCAAGTCAATGATAATACTTTCTGTAGGATCCCATGCAGTACAGCTCACACAGAACTAGATTTTCATGAGACCTTCTCTCATGAGACCTTTCATAAGACCACTCTTCAAACCCTGATTTGGGCCTCTAATTGCATTGCGTTTCTTGCATGCTTAAATTAAAAAAAATGTTAGCAGGCTCCCCCAAGTGTAGCTTCCTTAGCTGTGGAGACAGAAGCTTCAAGAAAACATAGCATGCAAAACAAATCTATGTCCAACTGTGTTTCATTTCACCTCCTTCTTCTACATATTAAAATGACAAGACTGATCTGACCAATTTGCTGTTAAGTAAATTGACTTGAGATATAAGTAAACAAAATATATTTATTGAATAAAATGTCTTTCCCCCCCAAATAAGAGATGTACAGTTTTGTAAGAGCAGTTCAAAGATGTCTGAGACTGGCATCCAAAATACTTTCAAGCCCTTTAAGACAATGGAGTTCCTTTTGTTGACTTTGGACATCGGGATCTTGGACTGCCACCTACCAAAACAGATATTCTCTTGGTATTCACCTCCCATTCATGGGAAGGAGAACATTTAAAAAGCAGGATCAGTGACAGAAATGAGCTTTTGCAACTTGTCATGAAAGCTGGGTGGTGAACTGTGTGTTCTGGGGGTTGTCACCTGTGGAATCAAGGGATTTTTTAAAAATGTCACCTGGCACATATAAATAGAGTTCCCTAAAAACCTACAAAATATAATTCAAGAAGTTCTGAATCCAGAAGTCCAACAACAGATAGACAAAAACACACTGTGTTTATCGAATATTAGGAATTTGAGACAATCACATAATTTCTTGCAACTTAACTCAAAATTTTTGAAGGACTGGAGCTGAATATCTGTGCAGGAGCGCGAGTGTGAGAGCGACGCGCACACGCAGAGCTCTGCCGTGCCCCATTTGTTTCTGTTGTGGGTGAGCAAGAACATTGGGTTTAATGAGGCTCAGTTTAACCTCCAGCTGTGAAATGTGGGATTAGTTGTATCCTGTACTTAACCAGCTTTGTAATAATTTCACTAAATTCCACTTTTTTTCCGTATATAAGGACAGAGTCAGGAAAAAAGCTCTTCATTACAGTTAGATCAAACTATGAAGAAGCAGTATTTTGTGTCTTTGTAACATGTAGAGGAGTTCAAAGTACACAGACTCTCAGTGGCCAACCATCTGAGAAAGACTGGAAAATATTTTCAAGAGGAAACAAAGCAATAGCTACAGAGGCTTAACAGCAGACTTTTGCAATAGGTTAAATGCCAAATTCAAGACCAGCTCAAGAAAAATTCAGTGTCTGGTATCTGAAGACAACTTGGGGGATGTTAAATCTTTAATTGCTTCTGAAAAAAGAGGCTTTACCCCAAATTATAAATTTGTGACAAAATTTTCCGTCTGTTTGTTTGTTTGTTTTTCTTCATGAAGCCCAAAATGCAAATCTAAATTTTTGTAGCAGCCTTTTAAAGAATATCCACATTATCTCATTAAAAAGTGAATTTATTCATGTGCTTAATACTACACCCACATCTACATTTACTTACCTGGTGGAACTGGCCAGCGCCTCTTAGCTTCTCCTTTGACATCCCTAATGAAGAGACTGATTTTGGTGCTAATGAGCCACGGGTGGGCTTCCTTAGTCTGAGGCTCTTAAACTCATCGTGTACAAGCCACAGACCAGACTCAGACTACACTGAATGTCAGTGGTTATAGCTCCATTTGGCTTTTTAACTATTGAGCTTCATTTCTGTTTGGGTTGTGGGTTGTGATGCTTGAATCTCAGCTGTGCCAGCCCATATTCTCTCTTGAGCAAAGCCTGCCAGTTGTGTGATTATAATTATGTATTGCAATTTGGTTTGAACTGATTATCTGAGTCTCCCATGAGTTATGGGGTTGATCTTTCTCTGCTGATCTGAAAAAAAAAGGGGGGGGGAGAAATACAGATGCTTGAATATTAACAGTATAATATAGTTCCCTGCCTCAGTTGCCACAGAGAGTGTGGCGAGGTTTGAAACTTGCACTGCTTTTATTGCCTGTGCCCCACTGAGATACTAATAAAAATATTTTTGCAAGAGTGGTTTTACATGGTAAAATCTGCTAAGCCTCTTACTGACTGTCTCCTGCTATTTATTAAGCCTTTCCCAAAGTGTTAGCTCCCCTGACAATAGAGAATTCCAGTTGTCACCATTGCAACCAGACGAAATCTGCTGCTTTGCCCCACCAGCTCATTATATAAGGGGAAAGTTGGAGCATAGGTGGCAGTGGGGATGCTCTTTCCTGCGCTGTTTGCAAATGGCTGAGATCCAGCCACAGCAAAACATCCAAATGCATCCTCACAGCTCTCTGTGCTGTTGCTGTACAAGGGCTTTGCACCTCATTCTTGGGGTTGTACCATTTCCAATTCCATATGAATAACTGCAAATGGCTTTGCTGATGAAGCTGGCTGAGGTTGCCTTTGTGACCTACTGGCTGAATACTGGAGAGGGAATTGGGAGAGTAGGTGTCTTGGCAGATCGTCCCCTAAAGCCTTTGCCACCAGTCTAAGGACTGATCCCTGGATGCGCTGTGTGTACAACAGGAATATGAACCAGTGTAAAGGAATTTAATCTCTCCCATTCCAGAAAGCTCATATTATTACATGACATAGAAGATGTTAAATAGTTTTAATCTCATCCCTCAATTTTTTTCTTATTTGCGGAGTTATTTCAAAATCAAATACGTTGGTTTTTTTATTGCACTCTCATGTGTGTAATTCTGGCTTGCCTGATAAATGCTGTTGAAGCTAATGGGACTCTTCACATATACTTAAAGTCAGATACGTGCTTTGCTGAGCTTATTTTTGCTTGAATACGTCTTGTAGTGATAACTGCAATTACTGAACCTTAATTCAATTATTTGCTAGCTTCACACAGTGAAATTGCCCATCCCTCAGCTTCCCGGTGCATGAGACCCTACAACATGGATTAATGAGATAAGGAGGAAATCTTTGTTCAAGGTTGTGTGGTAGGGGATGTTTGCTGGGGCACAGGGTTGCCTAAAAGGGCCACTCACGTGTGGTGCTGAGGTGAGGAGAAGCCAGGGCCATTGCCCTGGTGCCTGTGTGAGAGCTGCGCAAGGCAGGCGCTTTGCAGCATCTCCTTCTCATTATTTGAGATGTGTTTCTGCTTTGCTTGACCTCTGCAAAATATCGCTGCTCTGCTGGACCTACTAAGGATACCCTGGGCCAGGTCATTCTAACAGAGTGGTGTATTCTGATAGTGCCATTGAGCTCTGTGGGTATGGTAAAATATCTGTAACTGTGAGTAAGAGTAAGGTGATGATGGGTCACCATGCTCTAAATTGGGATAGTAAGATGTTAATGTTTGTGCAGATAATAATGCGTTCTGCAAGACTTCATTCATTAATATGGGAAAAGAGGTTGAAGTTCAAATAATAATATTATCTTGTCAAGTGCTGCATGTAAGACCAGCTTATTTTGGTCATCTGTGATAGATTTTTTTTCCAAGACGATAAAATAACTTTTTTCTGTGAAGTTCCCAAACATATAATGTTCTTCTGTTCCCTTCTAGCTGGCTCACTGCAACAGCTTGCCACGAAATTTCAGTAAGGTAGAGAGAGCTAATGCATCCACAAACAGCTTCTTGGATCTGGGGGCTACCTTTTAATATTGCTGCTGGTTGTTTGGGGCTCTGATTATTTGTTCTTTCCCATGCTAATGTTGGTGATTTCCATTTTTTAATCATCTGAATGTATTAAATGTGCTCCTAGTTATTTTTATTTCCCTCCTGTACTTTTGCAAAAGACATTGGTTAGTAACATCTGAGTTTTGACCAAGTTCAAATCAAATCCATTTACCTACCTGAAGAGCAGTTAGTACTTTTAGCTAAATTGCAGCAGGAAATAACAGGAAAAGACTTTGAACTAAACCTTCAGTTTAATTACCCAGTTGCAAACAATGGGTTGTTGAGTGTCAAAATTGAAGCAGTTTCAATTACTGGAACAATTATGGTTTAGAAAATTCTTGCCGGTAGGTTTAAGAATTTATATTACAGTGACAGGCAAGTAATTCAAGTAATGGGCAATACAAATAGTCCATAGAGATGAAGGCAGCCTGACCCAGTGAACTGAAATAAAACCTTCCTCCTTTTTCTCTTCACAACTATGTATAATCAAAAGCCAAGGTCTCAGCAGAGACATCCAAGATTTATGAGTAAAACTAGAATATGAAGTAAGAATGAAATTTTTTTGTTACAGATTTATTTTTCCTTCACATAGAAATTACCCAAATCATAAGCCCAAATCCTTATGAGCTTACATGGTCAGGATGCGATGCCCTTGCCCATTTTCTAAGGACCAGGTTCACCCTGATATTTAAATGACAGCTGGAGGAAATTCTGTGCTTTGTAAGAGGATGGAGTAGCCACTAAAAAAATGGAAATTGCTTGTGTCTCTGAGGGCTGGGTGATGGTGTGGCATATTCATTTGTCCAAAGAAAATCTTCTGAATTGGTGTCAATAAGGGTATCTTCTATTACCAATATTGAATTTGTCACTGTATTCCTTTCCATCTAGTTACATTTCATGTTAAGATACATAATTTCTTCTAATGTTATGTTGAATAGCAGATATAATATTAATAAATTTAAATGGTGCGGTGTGTAATCTGCTGTCTCTTGAGCTTAGTGCCAGGGGGTCTGCATTGTAGGAAAATGAAGCTGATTATTATAAAGCCTCTGAAATGACAGTCCTCTGGGAAGTCTGCTGTTGCTGACTCACGTTTGCTTGATTCTCCTCTTCATTCTGGATATTACATTTTTCCATCCCATTATAAAGGGACACCCCAGAGGTAAACAGAAGGGGCTTTGTAGAACTCCTGGCCTTTGAATTGGTGCTTGTTGTTTTTGGTGCTTTTTTTTTTTTAAATTAAAATGGCATGTGGACCAGGAGAGGGGAAGCTTTCACAATGCAGGAGGTCACAACTGGATTATGAAGAAGTGGTAAGAGCAGCATCTCAGGTGCTTGGCCCTAATCCTCAGGTGCCACCAGGGCCATCCCTCCTGCCCTGCACCAGCAGGAGGTGGGGCTCTGCCAAACCTCCGCAGGTGCCTTGGATGTGCTCGGGCACAGGATGCCCACATGTAGACACCCGAATTGCTCCGAGGTGATGCCGCAGCCCATGGGGAGAAGGAAAGCTGTGACTCTTTATAAAGGCTTTTAATATTTCCACAGAGCACAGGGTCAAACAGATCATTTATGATTATCTTTTTTTTTTTTAACCTCTGTTCAGCCTTCAGCTGTTACAATTTGTGTGAAAGGAGAAAATAGTGTTTTCAATTAAAGGCTACTTATGTAACAACCCTGTTTTGAATGCTAATTCGTGAATTACTGGATGCTGACAGTGCTGCTTTTTAATTTTCCTCGGTCATTTCACTACATAATTCTAATTGAAATAGTTCTGGGTTTTTTTTGCTCATCTCTTTCATAAATGCTGAGAAGCCTGTAAAGCAAACTTCTGTCTTTCTGTATTTAATTTTGTTAAGAATGGTCCATTTTGTTACATCAAAGTGACTTTGAATTAAATCCTTGTCTTCTTTTTTCTCCCTTCCAGCAGAAGTAACGCTGAAGAGTAACAGAAACTGTAATTTGTCTAAATTGTCTATAAGTTTTCAACACTTTATCTTCACAGTTGGTTCAACATGGCCACTGTACTGATCTGACTTTACTGGACAGAAACAGAAAGGAAAATAAATGTTTCTTCTTAGTACTTTGACCTTAAAATACCACAAACACCATCCATCTTCCTGTGTTATTTGTGTTATTTTCAAATTGAATCACTCAGCATATCGGGTCAAAAAGTCAGAGGCCACCATTTCTTCTCCCTGCTAGTAGGATAGAAAGCTTTGATAGGAGCAAGTGTTTGTTGATTTTTTTCTTTTTTAATATGTAATTTTAGGCTTTGGTAAGCACCAAGGCTTTAATTTCTATCTAAAGTATTTAAAACAATGCATCATTTTTTTATGGAAAATACCATTTTCCACCTATGTTAATAATCAAATTCCTTTTGTTTTCCAGACAGCTAAAAGGTTGGATTTGCAGTCCATTTTTCCTAAAACCCTGACTTGTTGGTCCTATTTGTTTCTTGCTCATAAAAGTAGGCAAAGCTCCCTTCCCTGCCAGGAGGAACATGTCTTGGTCCATTTCTTTCATAATAGGGCTGACAAAGATCTCGGGCTTTAGTCCAAGAGCAGCATCTTCTGGGGTCGCTTCAAGTTCTGCCTAGTTGAAAAATTTAACAATAAATGTCATGTCATTGTTTCCAGATAATGAAGAATTATTGTGTCTGAGGGAGCACTGGCAGCACTGGCAGTGTGTACCGCAGGTTAGGCTGAAGGTGAAGGTTGTGGGTCTGCAGTCTTGTCCCTGTGCTCATTGTCTGGTAAAGGGAGGCAACACCATGTAGAGTGATGCTGAGTTAGACCTAGGGGAAGTCTTGCACTTTCATACTACTGTGAAAGTCAGGGGATCCTCTCCTTTTTCCTTTTTCCTTTTTCCTTTTTCCTTTTTCCTTTTTCCTTTTTCCTTTTTCCTTTTTCCTTTTTCCTTTTTCCTTTTTCCTTTTTCCTTTTTCCTTTTTCCTTTTTTTTCCTTTTCTTTTTATTTTTTTCCCCCTTTCCCTTTCCCCTTCCCCTTCCCCTTCCCCTTCCCCTTCCCCTTCCCCTTCCCTTTCCCTCCAATATTTGGATGAAACTAGTGTTTGAAAAAAATTCACAGTAGAAGATCACGAGCTACTCCAGAGTAGTTAATGGCCAGTTGTTGCCGTTTGCTGGGACAAAGTGTATATCCAGTTACGCAGGTTGTAAATTTGATGAGGTCGAGCAAAGGCTGACTATGAATAGTCTCCTCTGCTCTCTCTTGGTCTCCTTTTCTGTGTCCCTCCTTCTCTCTCTGCTCCTCAGTTTAGAAAACATTCCCAATGAAAGTTCAACCCGAAGAGCACTCACCCATGGAGTTTCAGTTCAGATGAAAATGATTTTGCTGATAAATTCCTTGAAACTCCAGAAATGTGAAGTGATTTTACCTGAAGGGTAATTTATTATAGACATGCTGCCCATTAATTGAGATAATCTCCAACAATGATGATGAACAGAGATGATCAGGGATTGTACTTTTAAAATGCCATCCTACTAGAAAAGCAATTTGGGATCCACTTACATCTCAGTAATGAAAATTGGGTAAGGTAATAAGAGATTTCATTTTGCGAGTGAATCGACAATGCAAATATCAGGATTTTTAATTTAGGTTTAAGTGGAGTAATGGCTACTCATTCTGATGCATCATTAGTCATATTGCTTTTTAATGAGGGATTCACTTTCTTTTCCTGGTTAGCTCTAATACTGATAGCAAAGCCCAATGAATGCCTAAATGTTTAGGGAGGTCTGATGAATACATGTCACTGCACCATTTTAATTTAAAAAAGGAAGAAAAAGCAGTTTTCCTTCTATGGTGAAGAAATACACATTTGCTTTTAGTGCAAGGAAAATAAATAGTGCAGAAATGTGACTGGTAGGCTGTTGTAAAAATAATTAGAGTAAGAACATTTTGAAACAAATTCTAGAAAATATAGAAGGAATATTTCATTGAGTGGAGTGCTCATGAAAGGGACTGGCTTTATGGCTGACAGCTGTAGGAAAAAGTGGTTCTTTGGCCATCTCCAGCATGGATGTGTTATAAATAAGGGCAGATGAAGATTCTTGTCTCAAACACCTCATTCCTCTTCTGGATAGGTCTCTGTTCAGCATTTTTATTTGTTAGATGTTTTGTCTTTTTTTTTCTTTTTCTTTTGCTTTTATTTATTTTTTTTCTTTTTCCTTTCTTTAATTAGGAGCTTGTTTTGATGTTCATTGAACTCAGTGGGAATCTTTCCATCAAATTGAATGCATTAGGTCAGATTCATAATCAGCAGTCATTGAAACAACCTAACAATAGTTTTGTCACACGCAAGTGCACTGTCTTAAATGGGATTTGCTTAAAAAAAACAATAGAACTAATCCATTATAAACACTTATTAGAGCAGAGTTTTGACTGTATCTGTATATTTACCAACACAATTTCAACCAATTTAAGCCAAATTGAAATTAATTCAGACTCTTGCTCCAGGCAGGAGCTTAGGGCAGTTAAATTAAATTAATTTAAACTAGTGTACTTTTAGGTACAGCAGGATGATGTTGTGTGTTGACTATACGTAGGTCTGGTTGCCTTCCTTCAGTGGGTGAGACATTTTGACTTTCTATGAGGACAAGCTGTAGAGTGGTGAAACACATGCTGTCTAATGTAGACCAACCCATTCAGATTTGGGGGCAGGAGAACAGGTTTCAGAGAGGCAAACAAATGTCCACAAAATGTCTCTCATGCCTGTTTTTACATTCCTGGTGCTCTGTAACCATGTGGCATCTTGTAAGTCACAGAAGTTTGCAAAATCTGAGCAATCAAGAGCCTCTAAGCAGTGGCAAGGCAGCGCGTGTCCTTCTGGAGCAGATCCTTTGAGGAGATCTGTCACCTCTGGTGTCTCCAGCACAAAGCTACAACCTCACATTTTCACTCTGCTGTTTCATTCTGCTTTTCCCTCACCTGCGCAAGTGCCCGTTCATCACAGATGTCAGAATCATAGAATCGTAGAATCATAGAATCATTTCAGTTGGAAGAGACCCTCAGGATCATCGAGTCCAACCATAACCTAACCTAACTTTAGCACTAAACCATGTCCCTAAGAATGTTGTCTAAACACCTTCTAAACACCTACAGGGATGGTGACTCCAGCACTTCCCTGGGCAGCCTGTTCCCATGCCTGACAACCCTTTCAGGGAAGGGTACATGAGCTCCTGAGCTGACAAACTGAAGGAGTGTTGGGGCCTCTCCAGGAGGTCGCTGTCTCCCCATGTACATACAATAGTGAAGAAGAGGTTGCACGCAGCAGGGCAGTGGACGTGTAACCAGACAGGGTCAAATAGTTTCAGGATAACCACCAAGAGACCTCTACATGTCACATGCCTGGGACAATGCCAATGAACTAAGATTCTTCTCATCACCATCCTTTGTGATCTGCTAACCTTCCTTTGAAAGTATATACCTCCCAGGCATGGTGGAGGAAATTCAGTTTTTCAGCAGTCACTCTTTGGCTTCAGAGGGAGTTATCTCCTTCAGATCTTTCTGTCTCTGACTCTCTGTTGTGAAATGTGAAAAAAATATAAGCCATGATCTTCTCTGTTGCCACCTTGTAAATTCAAGGGAATCTCAGGCATCCAAGATGCTGAAGTCATCCTGTATCACTTGACTCCACGTGAGGCACAGCAGGTCCCAGCAGATTGGGTGATACAGGACTATTATCCATTTCTTATGGTGGCTTTCTTGAAAACTGCCCTTCTCTTCACAGCTTGTAAAAGGAAAGGTGATAGGGTGAGTGTGCCAGAATGGTTGTGAAAGCACTGGGTCACATTAGATGTTTTAACCTAAGAAAACAACATTTTGGAATTAAACCAAAGCCGAATGTGTCCTAAAATAGGTCATGTAGCTACAAGAAAATGTTTCTGACACTGACAGAAAAGTATGTATCCACTCTGAATCCACCAATTCTTCTCTGCTAAATGGAAGCAAGCAATAGAAATCAACTTTCCATATTTCCAGAGATCTATGCACAGCCACAGTTCCCAAAGTCTCGGTCATGGTCAGGTCTTTGGGGTTGCTGAGGGGTTTTTATATACAGTTGAGCTGATTTATGAGTTTTCCTGTTAAATTTTATTGCACCAGTGGCTTTTCTTTGGTTCTTTTGAAGTAGAAAACGCCATTTCTGCAGCAAATGCAAGTCAAAAGTCTTAATGGAGCATAAAAATCTAAAAGGTCATGATTTTATAGCTTTAAAATAGAGGATAGCGCACTGCTTGCAACTCTTAAAAATATGAAAAGTTAATGAGGGTGTTTATCAGGAATAAAAAATATACTCTTCTCCCAGACCTTTGATTTTGGCTACTTGTGTATTGGCTTTTTATGGGTGCACTTTTATAAAGGAAAAACTCATTCTAGGACTGTCCCATTTCAGAATCACAGAGAGGGAGAGAGAACTAATAACATGAGGCAGAAACTTTGTCCCAGGGAGATTATTAAGTACTCTTGACAGGCAGTGCTGCTTCTCCCTTTGAGCATATACTATTGATTGCATTTGTCTGGTTTCTGGTGTCATATTGACTACTTTTATTCATTTGACTTTGTTTAAGACCTGTGGGTGCATGCAACTTTATAACTAAATAAGAAACTGTTCCTGTCACACACATTTTGCAAGATTAGGTGAATCGCAGTAGCACAGTTTACAAACTCTCATTGCTTTCCTCATGCAGGTGATTGGAATAGCCTGTGCTGTTTTTAAAAATAGTTTGGAAAATGCCTCCTGGTTGATTTATTTTGCTGATTTTGATTTAATCTGAAATCTTAAAAGTGTTTTTTCATCTGCATCTTAACAAATGTTTTTACTGAAGATGTAGGAAATCAGGTAAAGTAAAAATGCCTTCTTGCTCTATCACTTAATGGAGTAGACCTTGAATGGTTGACCTCCAACTTGAAAATGTTTTCTCCAGGTGTGAGCATGGAAAAAGTATTTTATTACAATGCTTACTGTCACTGTTGTTGCAGGGAGCAGTAATGGGAACAGGTCATGGGACAGAAACAGTCATGGGAAAAGCCAGCAGAGCAGGAGGGGCACAGCTTTGCTTCTTCTCATTAATATGGACTGTCCTGTTTTCTGTCATTGTCTTTGCAGCAGTCCAGCACAGGGGACCTGAGGACTCTGAGGAAAGGGTTGTCCCCGTACCACTCCGAGTCACAGCTCTCCTCGCTGCCACAGTATCAAGACACCCTACAAAACGTAAGAGACATTTCCTTACCTATATAGAGACAGAGCCACGGGTTTCCCCAAAAGTGGGCATGGCTGGAGGGGGGGCATGTGGAGATGATGGGGGAGCTCTCCCAGCTGAGAATTCACCCTGAACTGGTGGTGTAAATGTGCAGCTGGAGCCTGCAGCTGTTGGGAGGATGGGGAGCCTCTGGGAACATTGATCTTTACCTGAGTTTGGATCATCAGCTTCTTGGCATAGGTTTTTCAGTTAACTGACGGTCACTGTTGTGCACCTTTGAAAGCAAGGGTGAATCTTGCTATACCTGCAGCTCCTTCTTTGTAAATGAACTGTCTGGCTGCTGTCAAAAAGCTGGTCACGGATGAGGCAAAAAATGGTTTGCCAAGTGTCTGGCAGTGTGTGGTCAGGATTGCCTTAGCAATTAAGTTATTAGCACTTTCATTGCAGGATTTTCTGTATCCCAGATGAGGTTTATGTTTCATAAGATTTGCCTGCGTTCCTTCTTCTCAAACAACAGAAGAATCTTGATTAAAGCCTCTTGTGAAGATGGATATGGTGCTGCTCTGCCAGGGTTCCTCCAGCACTGGTGTGGCAGGCACTGCCGGGTGATTGTCTATCAGATGTTTGCCTGACTACCTGAGACTCTACGTTTGCTTGGTGACAGTGTTTTCCAGATTGCAGGAAAAGTGCAGATGTAGCCAGGGAGACCTGCTGTGAGTGGGGCGCAAGTGTTGTGAACATGAGCAAAGACCTTGCTGCCACCCCGCGTCTTCTGCTCTGTGTCCAGGGCACTGGTCAGCAGAGCTGCGGGTGCTGTAGGACCAGTTGTATGTTGCCTGCCTGCCTGGGTAAAGGTTATTCTGTAGGTTTACTGTGCTTCTTAGAGCTGTAGAAAAGGGAGTAATAGTAATTTAGGAAAGTTTGCTTAAATAAAACTCCAGTGTGAAAGCTCAGCCCCTTTCTATCCCTGCTGAACTGCAGGATGGATGGAGACCCTCCAGCAAAAAAAAAAAAGGGAACAAAACCATGCAAATGAAATTGAAGATGATGGCTGAATATCCACTTTGTGCCTCATATATAAAATGGCCCATATATAAAGTGCCCCATATATAAAGTCAGGAGAATTTATACAAAGGGGAGAGAGATATGGGCCTGGAGATGTTTAGCTGTGCCAATGCCGTATGGTTTTGGGGATTTTACTTTGCTTCCCTTGTGCTCAAGCTTGGGTCCACACAGGGGACACTCACTAAGCCTGTGCTGGTTGCCCTGAGGAGTGCTACTACACACAATTTTATGTTGATCTTGTGAGTCAGGCCGGCAGCTTTCTGCAGAGGAGCTGTGCCTGAGCATCAGTCCCGCAGCTCACCAGGGCTGTGTGAGGGCGGTGGCAGACGGTGTTGCCTGCTGGAGCCCTTCCTGGCTGCTTGTCCCTGCTTCCCCTCCTTCTGCAAGGGAGAGGTGGCATCTGGCGTTTATGGAGAGGCCCAGCTGCTGCATGACACTCACCTTCATCTGTCACGCTGGCCGTGTTCTGCCTTCTTTGCGCGAAGATGATAGAGAAAAACCAAAACCAGTTTTGGATCCAAATCCACATCATCTGGGATACTTATGTATTTACTTATTCCTACCGAAGTCCCCTTGGTTTGTGGCTTGACATGATATACTGTGTTGAGACAAAGGATAAAGATCACAAATTCATGCAGATGTCTTTGAATGTCTCAGGCACCTCCTAGAAAGTAGACAGTTAGACTTAACTGACTTTCTCTGCAGCTTTTTTTTTTGACAACAGGCATGAGTTTATGAGAAATAATTCCTCTTCATGCCTGCACAGGCTTCACATGGGTGAGTGATGGACAATTGGTGTCAGCTCTAAAGCTGTCACTCCTGTTCAGGGTTTCATCATCATCACTGCCGGTACAGCTCTTTGAGGAAGTTTCTTAGCATGTCCCTTGCTGTCACACAGTTTGCACGTAGGCATCACTCCAGCTCTCCATGGCCCTGATGTACCTCAGTTAATGAAACAGTTTGGTGTTTCTAATGGATCCTGGATCATGGACACCGGTGCACACTCAAGACACAGAACTGAAAGATGCTCATAACTGCAGTCTGTGCACTGCTTAGTCAGTGGTGCATCATGCAGATGGTGAATTGTGGATTTGCTCTGTGGTCTGCAGTGGTTATCAAATACCCAGGAAAAGCAGTCCCAGGGCATTAGTTCTGACCTACAAGCCCCTTGCCATTGCAAGGAAAGGTGTGACTTGTATGTTACCTTGAACTGATAGCAGGCTGGTCAAACTCCCCAGCCATGGGAACTACAAAGCAGAGTCATCTCATGATGTATCACAGGTTCCCTGTGTCCTTCGGGATTCTGAGTGAGGCATGAGAGGAGGTGGCAACAAGCAGCTCCCTGTGGGACCTGCCATTCCCCTGGGACGAGAGGGGCAGGCTCCAAGCTGTTTGGGCTGGCTTGGTCTTTCCCACTCCTGGCAGCCTCCAGACCTGCTCAGTGTTGGGTCAGAAGATGTCCCAGGCATGGGAGCTGACTTTGAGGTACCTGTAAGCAGTGCATGGCTGAAGACAAAGTGGCCAGGCTGCTGTCTGGGTGTCAGCAATGGAAATGATCTCAAAGTACCCTTGGACAGCATGCACTTGCATTTGCCAGACTGAGCTGTTCCTGTGTCTTCAGTACTTTGGTTCTCCGTGGTAGCTACGACAAATTTTTTCACCCATGTTGCATTCATGCACTGCACGTGTTCTCTTTATGGCTTCTCTGTGTGAATGCAGCAGCACTTGGGATAAGTTATTGCACTCAAATTAGCAACCTTCTGATTAAACACAGGGAGCTGTTGGAGGAGTCTCAGATGTTTGGCAGGAGTGCACAGAGAAGGTGATGCCCAGTCTGTCCTGGAAACTCTTCAAGCTCAGAGCTTTTCTGGAGTTTAACTATACTAGGTAGGAGTTACGGACTTTCAGTTTTATTTGTTGGCATTGTCCAAGGAGTCTGGATTGCCTGGTCGTATGGTCTCACCTCTGGTTAGTGAGGTGGAAATTGCATTTCAGTAACACTGAGAGTTCTGGGAGAATAACGTCTGTTTTGGGCAACTGGGATTGCAGGGGGAGGAGAAGCCTTGTCACTGCAGTGCTGTGAATCAGGACTGGGAGCCGTGCCTACCACCATAGAGAGACTCTTATCCCACAAACTATGTACCTTCTTTTCACCTTGCTGTGCCTCAGTAGTTCTTTTGCAGGAATTGGGTGGGCAATCACTCATTCCATGGCATGGTTTTCAGGCAGTTCTTTATCACTAAGTGCTCCAGGATCCTCTGGGGTGGACACTAAAGGTGGTGTTTAATTTTTGGAACAGTATAGTGTTGCTGGAGAGTTCATTTGTTTCTCTCCTGGGCTTTCTCCAGCATTAATGAAGTGAAGACTGGAAGGTGGAGTTGTCCACACTTGGTGTCAGCTCTCAGGTCTCTGGCTCTCTGTAAAGCCACTCTACACAGTGCTTAACCTTTGGTTACATCTAATGATTGCTGAGCTACATTTCTGACATGCGGAGAAAGTATGGTGGAAATTCCTCATCCACAGCAGTAATATTCTTATTTTGATACTAATAGTCGTGGTTCAGCAATTCATTTTCTAAGAGGTGGAACCTCAGCTGCTGACTTCTGGAGCAGTTGAGGCCCTGTAGCACAGCAGAGGATGAATGTGGTAGCTGAGGAATGGCCTAGAACTTGCATCTCTGATTTTTCTCTGCTCCCTTTGGCTTTCTTGAGTATTCTGGCTGCCCACATGGGCATGTGGTCCCTGTAGACCTTCATGTTTCTGTCCGCTGCCCTGTGGCTGTGCCTCAGGCACATTTCAGCACCCCGGCACAGGAAGGTGGCCTCAGGGCTGCTCATGTCCCTGTGGTTGGAGGTACCTTCACCTTGAGAAGCTCATAAGCCAGGTGCCTGGAGGAACCATTTATCCACATTGGTGTAAACACCATTAAATGTGATCCAGCCAGTTACTCACAGTTGGAGCTAGCCTGGCTGGCTTAGACTTAAAATTTACTATCAGCTTTCATGTGATTTGTAATAGGAATCCTGCCTTTGGTGGAAGTAATTGTAGAGGTTTGCAACGGAAATATTAAGGTTAAAGTGGATGGAGTGTGGAATGGAAAAGTGTGTGTGTAAACACCAGCAGGAATGCTGGAGCAAGGGATGTGTGGATGGCCTGTGCTGATGACCAAAGACACAACTGACAGCAAACAAATGGGTAAACACTGCAGGACGTGTGGTTTGTGTCAGGACTGGGAGGTCTGTGCTGTGATAAGGCCACAGCACAGATGGCTCATCACTAGAAGACCTGTTCCCTGATAATGGCAGCAAGGTCACACTGGGATGTGCCATTGGGCTTCCTGTGGTTCCAGGAGGAAGGCTTAGATAAGGTGTCCAAAATGAGGGAAAGGAGACACCAGGCAGCAGCTTTCCTAAGGTTTATGGGGGGTGAGTAAGCAGAATGCTGAGATAAAGATCAGCCTGTAATAACCATTGACTCCTAAAGCACATGAAAAATGTGTCCAAACCCCAGTTCTTTGCTGTCAATGAAGAGAGATGCCAGAGCAGTCATTAGGGCTTGCTAGTGGGTGCCCCTTGTCCTCTGTGTCACACACACAGTGACCCTGATGATGCCACATGGACATCTGCCTTTTGGTGATGTGTGAGTGTGAGTTTGTAGGTGTGCAGGTGTGACATGTTAGAGAAATCAGGCTTAGTTTAAAATAAATACCACCTTCCACTTCCTTAAGGTTTTTTGCTGAGTTTTTACTACAGCAGTTTTTGTGTGACCTCTTGCTGAGGTGTAGGAGCTCCCAATAGTGTCCTGGGAAGTGCAGGGGGCATGCCTGTGGATGCTGTAGGTGGTGGCTGGAAGAAGGGACCTGTGCTTGTCCCAGGTCAGGAGCTGGGAGTCCTGGGGAAAGTGCCTGCAGATAAATGCTGCAAGAGCTGAGCAAAGCTCCCTCTTTTGAGAAAACAGTGATGACAGTGCCACTGCCCTGCTTTGTTTAGGTCCCTAGGGACTACAATAAACATCTTCGGAATAAAAAAAAAGTGAGATTTCCATTAGAGCATTCAAAACTGCATCTCTCAGGAGTCTGGCTTAGACTACAGGCCAGGCTGGGAAGAGACAATTCCATTTTACTTCCTGAATCTACTCCTAAAACAGTGAGACCCAGAGTAAGACACAAAGAAGCAAAATAAGTGTGAATGTTTAGTGGAGAGCACTTGACTAAGAGGAGCGCTGAGTCCCTGGCACTCTCTCTCGTTGCATTTTTCTCCAGTGCCTTTTTCATGCAGGATGCAAAGCCTGGGAGATGGCTTTGACTGCTCAGCTGCAGCACCGGCTTCTTCAGCTCTTTCCCTTGATTCTAACTGTACTGTCACAACCAGCTGCATTTCATAGCTCTGCTTTGTAGAGATACTAGTGAGAAGCGTGTTTTGTTTTGCCAGATGGCACACACGTTATTATAAAAACAAACCCAAATGTTTGTGGTCTGTAGGTGTAAAGAGAAGCCGTTAGATGGGGTGGGAAGGGATGACAAGAGAGTCCTTGGCTGGCGCGCTGACTGTCTGCTGAGGCTGTGAGAGCATCAGCAAAGGGAGGTGATATGCGGGCAGGTAGTAGCCGGATCCCAGCTCCAGTGACAGTCCTGTCTCTTCTTTCTGGCTGGAAAGAACACAGTCTCCATCCTCTTCAATACAAGGGCAGAAGAAAAGAGAGAAGGTGACTCGATATCTCTCCCTCAGCTCCCAGCCTGTCATAGGCAGGGAGACATGGCTGTGGCCCAAGCCTGGTCTTGGGTCTCACTGGAGGACCTGGAGCAAGTCTCCGAGTCCCTTCCTCAGCCTGCATGGGAGTAAATCTGTTCTTCTCAGGAAGGAAAACTGAATCAGATTGCTAAAGCCAACCTGACTTTTAAGATCAAGCTTGAAATGACCAGAGACCACTGTTCCCATCGTGGTGCCCAGGAGACACACCCAGAAGAGCCAGGGGAGCTCTCTGGGCATTGATGCTGCTGCAGAGTCACCTGGAGGACTGGGGACCTTAGCATGGCCCCAAGGTGTCCTTGCACAGCACAATGACCCTGCCACTGCCCACACAGAGCCCCCATGCCCTCGCTGTGCTGCACGAAGCCCCTGGGTGCAGGGAACCCCGGGCTGCTCGGTGCCTCTGGCATCCCTGGGACTGCTCTATGCAGCTGCAGCATCATGTCACAGCCTCTTAAAAGGCCTTCAGCCCTTTCTGTTGTTCTACCAAGTCCATCCTGTGCAGTGCCCTCATGGTCCCTACCTTCTCGCATTCACGTGCCCCATCCCCATGGTTCTGGGATGAGCTGAGCACTGCCAGCGTGTGTTGGAAGACAACCTCAGGGCTGTTTCTCACCTTACCTCAGCAGCAGTAATGGCAATGGTTCCTTTTTAGGCAGGGGGAAACAATGATAAAGAAGGCAGCTCCTTCCTGCCGGCAGCACCAATACCACCAGGATGCTATCGAGCAAACAAAGAGAAAAGTTCAAGGCAGCCGAAAGCTGCAGAAAGAAAAGTAAAATGTAAGGTTTGTTGGGATATGTAGCCCAGGGAGCACTACTGTGAAGCTTCAGAGTGTATTAGCAGCAGCTGAGAACAAGCCAATCCATTTTTGAAGGCAGCTGCCCTTCATCAGCAGTGATTGTGGCAGCTCTGAGCCGTGGGTGCCTTTTTTTCCCCACGGCAGCCAACCGGCACAAAGTTTGGCAATGACAAAATTGGAGATTTGCTGAGCAAAAGAGGCACTGACAGTCTGTATCCATAATCTACCCTTACAGGTAACCGTAAGAAACAAGAAAAATCAATCTGCTTTGACCACTGCTGTAGTTTCTTATGCTCACTTGTTGTGTGCATTCATGTGGGGCTGGCGATTGGGTCAGGGGGAGAGATAGGGGCACAGCTGACCCGCTGCCCCAGGCCTGGGAGGAGACAGCTTTGCCAGTGATGGCCAGGGCAGCCAAGCTGAAATGGAGACTTGGATGGGCAATACAGATGTGTGTGGGTATTCTCCCACATCTGTATGCATTCTCCACCTACCCAGAAGCTTTCACCTGGGCCATCCCTGATTCAGAGTTGCTTCAAAATCAGGAAAGTCTTAAAAATACCCACTGTTTCCTTCTGAAACAGAATGTGCTTGACATTCCTTTATCAAAAGAACTAGCGCCTCTTGAAATACTTACGCTGAGAGTGCCCCTGTGAGTCAGTCGGAGTTAGTGCACTTTGTGGACACAGCATGGGTTTGCTCTGTCCGTAGCAGTCAGACTTATTGCTGTTTCTTGTATCAAATAGTTATGGGCTGAAACTGATCTGAATATGCCATGTTGGTAATAGTTTCACAGTCTGAGAGGACAGCTGAAGCTGTCGGTGAAGCATTTTAACAGCACGCACCAGTTGCAGCTCCACAGCACTGGTACCAACCGAGCAGCGACCGCTCTCCTCTCCCTGCCGCTGCCGGAGGAAGAAGCTGCATCACCAGCGCTGCACGCTCCAAGGAGTTTCCAGGGCTGGAGCTGTGATGTGCCACTACTATGTTGCTGAGAAAAGATACTCTTCCTGTTTGTAGATGTTTTGAGATATAGTTAAATTGAGATATAGTTAAATTGAGATATAGTTAAAAACAACGTCCTGACTTTGTTTATTCTGTCTGGGGCAATGCCTGAAATCCTCCCTTTCCTTTGGTGCCCTAGCACATCCCCTACAGCCAGCCTGTGTCATGAGGAGAACAGCTATTCTCTTGTTAGGTGTCCTTGATGTTTATGCTCAGAAAGGAATGAAACAGTTAAGTTGTTTATTTATTAATCAAAAGGGCTGCGTAAAGCACTTTTTGTTGCTTAAGTAGGTATCCGTGAATGCTGCGGAGGCTGTGAAGTTGCAGGATGTGGTGGCTGAGCTGTACAGACAGGCTTTGCCTGGCTCCTGTGTGGACCCAGCAGTTAATTCATGGATTTGAATGTTTACATGACCAGCTGCTCTCTATGATTAAAGGCAGCAAATTAAGTAATGCTAAAGGAGATTAGTATCTGCAATAAAGTCCCTTGATTTGATAGGGAAGATGCTAATACAGAGCACTGATGGCTCCCGTACTCACTCCTTCTGGTGGCCGTGACCGGTGTTGTGCTGGGGAGACAGTGTCTGTCTGCGAGATCCCCCATGTGTCCCTTCTCCCAGGCCTGGTGGCAGGGTGTCAAGTGCTTGCAGGTGTGAGGCAGCCCACTGTGACTTTGGGAACATAGGGCCATGCAGCCATTTAAGTGCCCAAGTGGGGAGTGGATGGTTTATTTTGAGCTGGATGCTGGCAGGCTTTCTGCACAGTAGGAATGGAATAACAATAACCAAGTGTCATCATCGCTTTGGTTCATCTGCCAGGCAGACTGGACACATAAGGGACCTGGGTGCTGCGTGGCTCTGGTGAGGGTGTCCCATGCTCAGGCATGAGAGATCTGGCATTGCCTGGGGCAGAGTGGCAAAAAGGCTGCACTTTGCACACTGTAGTTTGCAGAAGAGTGTCTGCTTCATGCCTTCAGGCAATCTCCTCCTTGCAGCCAGGGAGGAGCCCTGGGGCTGCTGCCAGGGTGCCTTCAGGTAGCCTTGTCCCTGCAGGGTGCGAGAGGAGCTGGACCTCTTCAGGAGCACCAGGCATGGTGGCAATGGCAGAGCTGCCACGGGCATGAGAAGATGCAGCAAGGAGGGAAGGGGCTTCAAAAGAAGGGAGGGTGAAATGTCAGCCCAGAGTCATGTCACGCTTCACTGCCGCGCAGCACCATCGCTTTGTTTCAGCCATTAACCCTCCTGCAGCTGCAAGGCAGCAAAAGATGGGAATGTGACCCAGGCTGCAGAATGATGAGGGGATCCGATCTGCCTTTGTGGGGCCCAGGGAATTTCTCAGGCTGGTGGTAACAGGAGATATTTTTTTGTGTGTGATCTCTTGGGGATGCCATTCATCTCTGTGTGAAGGGAGATTTCTCATTCTGAATGGACCAACTGTCTGCGTAAGCCCAGTATTTGTCCTCGGTGCTGCCCATGCTGCATTTCTGATGGGGACACCATGCTTCGGGGCTTTGGTGTGTCCCCTGTGAGGGTCTGGGGATCCTTCTCCCATGCCAGAGTGGCTCCATGCTCTCAGTCCTTGGTTTTGCTGCTGGTTTTCCCCACCTGCTCCTCAGCACTGTCTCAGGCTGGAGCTGCACTGGGCACTTTATGAACTTGGTAGCTACAAGCACATTCCACAAAACCAAAATATGCTGGGCCCCCCATTCTGCCAGCACACCAGGGCTGGGGTTTGCAGTCAGACATAGCACCTTTCCATGTTACTGCCACTCACTTTCCACATGGCTGTTGTCATGTTACTGCCTCCCTTAACAGTTCCTAATTTACAGGGCAGTGTCAGCACCTTTATTTATGTAAAACACCTGGATGGTGGTGGGTGCTAAGGAAGGGCCCAAGTATAATTCAAACCTGGGCAAGCAGGCTGCAAACAAAATCACTGTGAGATAAATAGACATGCCTGGGAATTTTATTATGAGTTGTCTGGCAGTGCCTGCCTATAATGTAATTTTCCTTGTTCTGTCTCGGCAATAAAAACTTCACAGTGTCTAATATGACTCCATTTAGCTTTAATGTTTTCTGAGGTATGCCATTAGAAAAGTGTGGTTTATTTAATCGTGTTTGAGGCCTAAACATCTACTTGTTCTTTTGAAATCACAGACAAAAATTAATAGAAGGCAAGGAGAAGATGTGAGGTTCAGAAGCATTGATGCTTGCACAATTCACATTGGTTTGAAGCATCCTCAGTGCTTGAGCTGTGACTGTTCAGTGAAGTAAAATCAGCATGACGTTTTCCTCTGGGTTTTGAAACTGAGTCTTTTGCAGTCTTTCTGCAGATCAGGAATAGCTCTCTCAAAGCTGAGGTAGGAGAGGATGTCATTAAAAGACAGAACATAATTGAGCAGAAAGAGATTGAAAACTGATGGCAGGACCAAGGTCTCATGTCTTTTTAGGTCCCTAGAGGAATCAAGGAGAAATTGTTTATTGAAATGGTTTTGTTCCTTTTTGAGATATCCAACCCAAAACCTCTAAAAGAGCAGACACCTGATATCCCCAGTTAGACTTTTTTTCTTCTTGGGTTCCAAAGCATTCCCACTGTTATTAAGAAATGTTCATATTTTAAGCCCTATTTTGCCTCTGTGGAGGTGTGTCATTATCAGGAGTTCCCAGCATGTACCGTTACAGAGAGTCCTATTAATTTTGTTCCTCTGTACATGTAGGAATGGAGTATCTATGGCAGTGCTTGTCAGCATCTGTGCTGGACCACATCCCATGCAACCAGATAGAGCCAGCAAGGGCTCATTAGGCAACTTGGTCCTAGATACTGGCAATGTCATTGTGGCTTGATATAGAGCAGCAGATGTTCTCCAGCAGCTGCAGGTTGAGGTCTCTGCTCTTCATTTTTTGGTTTTGAATTATAAGGGATCATTGGCAGTATTTGTGGTCTTTGGATTTTCTTTCTCATACCCCAAACCAGTGCTGTTGTCTTTGGGTTCTGGACAGGGGCAGTGAATGGAGATAGTTGGATTTGATTTGATTTGATTTCTGCCTTGGATTTGAGTTTGTCACCAAGTCAAGCATTATTCTTGGCAGATAGAGAGCTGTAGGATTTATCCCCTGTGCATATTCCTTCAAAGATGCTCTGGTATGAGAGACTGCAGAATTCCTCTCTCTTTTCTTAGTCTATACAGATGGACTGTGACTCTCCTTATAGACTTGGAGATTGAACAAGTCCTGCAGGCTCCAGTGAGAGGCTTCTGGTTGGATCTTGAACAGAATTGGGCTTCTTTGGTAGATTTGTGGCTTTGGCATGCATGATGTGGGGCTAATGGGATGGGGAGGGGGCTGATGCTGCGTGGGAACAGTGAGCTCTGAGAACTATGTTGGTCCCATCACAGACACCAGCAAATATCCAGCACTGATCTGCTTGAAATGGAGGAGCAGGTGAGGGCTGAAAGGGTTCAGCTTTGCTTCAGTACTGCAGCCTGCACAGAGGCGGCAGAAGAACAGCTCTTGTTGCGGTTTCCCCACTGGGAAGAGGGGCCGGGTATGTGGGTCCTTGGCACTTGCCTTCCATGAGGGATGCAAAGAGCCTCAGCAGGAGCCTCTCAGGATGCTGCAGTCCCAGAGCCATCCCGGCAGCAAAAGCACCAACTTACCTAGGAAGCATCAGATAGGTCACACGTGGCTCCACAGCCTTTGGTTCCTTGGGACTTCTGCTTCTTAAAGACATATCTTGGAGAACTATTGCTGGGTCTCAGAGGTGCACTGGTCAACAAACCCTGTGCATAGGGAAGATAAGGTACTTCCTCCAAGCACTTGGGAACTCCAGTGCATCAGATACGTAACTTAGAGCTCTCCACTCTTAATTAGGCTGATAATCTTACCACTGGGCAGCTCTTTCTCTTGGTGGTGTAACTGTGGCTGTGGTTGAAACAGAAAGTGGTGTGTGATGACTCCTTTCATTGTTGTGTAATGACTCCTTTCAGTGGTGCCCAAGAATATGATGAGGGACAATGGGCACAGACTGAAGCATAGAAGGTTCTTTACTTTGAGGGTGACAGAGCACTGGAACAGACTGCCCAGAGAGGTTGTGGAGTCTCCTTCCCTGGAGACATTCAGAATCCACCTGGACACATTCCTGTGCGATCTGCTTTAGGTGAACCTGATTTAGCAGGCCGGTTGGACTAGGTGATCTCCAGAGATCCCTTCCAACCCCAACTATTTTGTGATTCCCTGATTCTGTGTGATGTAATTCTACCCAGGTGACCATTTGACACCAAAACAAAGATGTACAGTTGGTTTTGAATTAGAAATTCCTTGCACAAATGATGAGTTAAACAAGCTAATTCCAAATTTTGTCTCTGCTGCTGTAAACCTGAAGCAACTCCAAAGCTAGTTGGGGCCAAAGAGAATAAGAAAATCTGCATTTTGAAATGACTCAGCTTCTCATTCTGCTGGGGTTCAGCCTCAGCAGAAGGAAACTACAAAAATTATCAAGATGGCATTTCTCAACAGCTTTATTATAAATATAATGGCATCCTTTTGGTGACTTCTGAGCTCTCCTTTAGCATCATTCATTTACATAATTATGTTACACCTCAGGCACATGACTGAGGATGAAGAGTGAACCACCTCTGAGCTACGAAATGCTATGAAAGCCTAGCACGTGGAAAAGCCACATGTCTAATACAGAGAATGCATGTTTGACAAAACCTGTCAGAGAGAGGAGATTGAGAGTGGTGCATTTCCCGAAACACACTGTATTGCTTTTTGCCTATATGGACAGTTTCTGCTTCTTAGGATGTAACCAGATTAACCTTGCTATTATTGCCCATCCGGATGCTGAGTCAGTTGTGTTCCCATGGCTGTAAAAGTGTCAGCTATAGGGAATGGGAAGGGCATGGGTTTCTGTGGTGATGGAGGTCCTCAGAGTAGCTGAATTAGAGTGCCAGGGTGCAGCTCTGGTAATTCTTACCCACACTTTCCAGATGCATCTATTTTAGGTATGAGGAATCTCCTCCATCTGTGTGATTTCAGCCACTACCTTAACACTGACTTCCTGAGATCTCCCCCTCCCTCCTGCCCTTCTTCCAATCTCCTGTCTCTGGTTCCCCCTCCTCTGCATTTCATCTCAACTGGTTTCCTGCTGGGTAAAATGCACATCCTCCTCTTTCTTCCCATTCCCTCCCTTCTCTCCCACTGTTGGCAATTTTCCAGTCCAGCAGCCTTGACCTTATCTCCAGTTCCTTCCATTTCTTCCCCTTCAGCTAACACTATTGGTGAACTCTGCCCATTTTCCCCTCCTCCATCCTCCAAAGGCTGGCCATGCATCCTGCTGGATGTGTTGTCATTTCTTGCCTGGCTGACGATAGTCCCCTCTTTTCTGGCCTCCTTTATGTGTGCCTCCGTGCAGGAAGCTGATAGGAGTTTGACTGAAGCTTTTTGTTTTTAGTGAACCCCACTGAAACCAGTGGGAATGAAGCACCTACCCCCGTCTATAAAATCTTGACTCTTTTTGTGTCTGGAAAGAGACTTTTCTAAGGGTGCAACTACACAAAAAGCACGAAGCGTAATGATAAACGTTAAGCCACCCTTAGCAGTGTGGGTAGTTTTACACATTGCATCCTACAGTTTAAAAGAGTGGGGGTGTTGGTGAGATCCTTGCTTGATCCTCACTTTCTTCACGTGTACGTTTAGCCTTTTGTAGTACCAGTCTCACATGGTGGGGAGGTCCCTGTGGCTTGGGGCATAGTGGGCCAATGGTGTTGATCATTTGGTGCATTTGCCATTGTTGACGATTGCACTCAGCAATTTGGACATCTGTTTAAGTTGGCTGGGGTTTGGCTTTTAAGCTAAGGGTCAAGGATCACGCCTGTTTTAGAAATGAAGTCATCTGTTACTGAGACTCCAATAGTGAGTTGTGGGTTTACCTTCTTTGCTGCATCCCTCATTCTTTAACTGGTTTCTCTTCTTCAGTCACTTCAGCTTTGCCTGTGCTCAGGTGGAGCTCAGGTGATTGCCCCTGCCCAATTTCAGTCATTTGTCTGAGAAGGAAGGTGACCCTTTGAATGTTTTTTGTGTTAAACAATACATCTAGTGCATCACTTGTGCTTACAGGATTACTTTTATCTTATCAGTATGGTGATTGGTTAAGTATGATCAAGCTCTTTAGAAAACATTTCTCTCTAATCATGCTGGTTTCATTTGTATTCTGTAATAATTTTGAGAGTGATTACGATCATGGAAATGTTTTGTAGCTCATTAGTGACTTCAGTTCTGTAAGGAGAAGCTGCTGCTGCCTGTCATACAGGAGACCTCATGATCTACTCTAGTTTCGTCAGAAAACTGTATTTAAAATGTCGGCAGCAGGATCCAGCAGAATTACTTTTGTTTTGTCAGATTACTCTAACTCAGAAGAAATACTGGATGTTAGACCTTTGCTTGGTATTTCCTGTATTACTTCCAAAGATGACCATAGGGAAATATCCATATCAAGTATGGTTCATGGCCGCAATATCCTGAATGTTCTGCTTTCAGTTGTCATGATCTTGGTCATTGATGGAAAGAAGGCAGCTTTCATGCCGAAGCCAGAGGAATTATGCATGTATTGGTGTCTTTGACCTGTGTGAGAGGCTGATCCTGGAAGGCCTCTGTTGCATTTACCAGCCCTGTGAGAAATTTGTAACCCATTTTTGCAGTCTTAAGTTGCAGCTGGAGCTGGGTGGTTCCAGTCCCTGGTGCTCCCTCCCCAGCCTCTGCCTTTTCTATGTGACATTATGGATAGGATGGCTGAGGACATGTCCCCAGCTGGCCACAGCTCCAGTAAGCTGTAGCCTTCTGCCAGCAGGTCCAGAACCATGCCCAGCCTGTGAGCATCTCTCTGCTTTGGCAGTCTGTTAATGTCCTTGGAGAATTATTGTTGAGTTATGAAGTCTAATTTTCCTTTTTCTGGGATACCTGCCTCTCAGAAAGTTCTAGTATCAACAGCAACTCAGTTCATGAAGATCACTATTATGAGTAAATGACAGTTGGTCATGACATGGGTTAAGCACAGATCAGTGGCCTGGGCATGAAAGGCTCCATGCATTTCATGCCATTTTTGTCTGTAGGCTAATGTATTGGCCCATCTTTTTCTTCAGTGTATGCACATGGACACTGTCATGAGTAAAAAGGCTCCCACAGGTTAAAACATTTGGAAGAACGAGAGGTGGCGAAGTGCCCCTCTGCTGGTCCTCCTTTATGACACAACCAGCTTGCTGGCCTTGGCTTAAAAGGCAAAGTGATCAGATGGAGCATAAAACATGCTGAGTTTTCAAACGTGGAAAAGATGAGAATGGAGTGCCTCGTGTGCTGTATGTGAAAACATTCCTGTGATGGTGCTACATGCCGCTCTGCCATCCTAATTTGCTTTCAGAGGCCTTCAGTATAATCATTCTTTGTGTTTCCTAAAGGATGTGAAGACTAAATACAAATTTGGTCAATGGTTTCATTGTTGATTTCTCCCACTGCTACAAAGCAATGCAAAAATATTAGGGACAGGCAGGGTGCATCTCGCTGAATAAAGATATTGTGTCTCTCATAATCCCAAGTCAGATGCCTTTAAAAAAGGAAAGCCCTGTGAAAAGTGCTTACAAGGCTGTTTGGACAGTAGAAATCTTTTGTAAAATGTAATTCGGCATCTTTCCCAATGGGATCCTACGTGCAGGAGGACTGGCCAGCATTTTGGAAACAAACCCAGCCAACATTAGGTTTGGACATCTGCTTGTTTCAAGGTTGCCTTCACAATTTTCTCTGTAGCTGAAGATTGGTACTTGATGTCAATGTGAAAATGTTGCCAGAAAAGCAATGAAGTTATGCCAACTGTTTCTTTCATGAATGCAACTTCTTAGAAATGACCGCTTTATGCTGGAAAATCATCTTGTTTGCATTGCTCCGTTGGCTAGAATGATGAGAACTGTTTGATCTTGTCCTTCTGCAAACTTACCCTAAGTGAGCAAAAAGTGTTCCTTGAATCAATTTAGCTTTAAACCAGGGTGATCCCCTGCCTGAGTACATCTAGACTGACTGGTGGTAGGTTTAAATGGCATTAGATCAAGTGACTTGTGAGGAAGGGGTAGTGGCATCCTTTGTCTTTGCAAGTGGCTGAAGGGGATTGAATTTGAGAGAAGCTCATGCTCAAATTTTCTGGATATTTTCTTCCTCCTTGCTGAAATCACCAAAAGGCAATTAAAGCATATTTTCTCTTATTTCAACAGGGACCAGGTCGCATGACATCTGATCTTGCGTCTTCCCCTGCAGCAGGATATGTCCCTGTTGGTCAGAAACCAGAGGCTGTCGTGCACGCTATGAAGGTAAGGATGCCGCGCAGCGCCATGTGGTGCAACAAACACCCACGTGGCAGAACTGGACATTTGCTCTTCTTGTGGAAACACAACAGCTAGAAATAGAAAGTTAGTATAGTACTTAGGCAGATTATCAGTAACCAGCACCCGTATCACAAGGAATAATGATTGCTTCAAATAGTGGCAGAGTTAAGCAAGGTCATGCATGACTACTTTTTTGGGTGGGAAGCCTCCAACAAAAGCTGCTGATGCTGAAGGTGCTGGTTACCCTTTCTGCTCATCAGTCCTGTGTAAACTAGGTCTCTGGGGTGAGAGCAGTGACAGAAATGCTGTTTTTAAAAGGGGCACAAAAACTGCAGTTCCTACGTATGTTTTGTTATTGAAAATCCTACAGCAGTCTTCAAAAGATAAAGACTTTGTTTTATGTAAATACACAGTAAACCATGGCATCATACCCATGTACATATGTGTGTCATCAGTAGGGATTAGAGTCACGACCACTGGCAATAAAAAACATGGGACACTACTGGCTGAGTTAAAGGAGAAAACTTGCACTGTGATTCACATCAATTCTCAAGTTCTAGTGACCACCCATTAACAGCAAAAATGTAATACCCTGGTGTTACATGTTTAACTAGTTAAGAAAGTTACTTCTGAGTATCTAAGGTACACAGGAGCACAAATCCTTTCCAAGGTGCCATAGGGATGTCTGGAAAGTCTCTAACTAAATTAGGCTCTGGCTGGAATATACTGATTTATAGATTTGGATTTGCTGAAGCTGAAAAATTTTGTACAGTGTTAAAAAGGTTTCATCAAATCAAATCAAAGGGGGATTCTTGGATGGCTACTCTGGAGCTCAGAGTCATAGCTGGAAAAAAGGTCCAGCAATGGCATCAGCGATAGCTTGGACTGTCCCAGACTTGGAGACTGGTGTTTACAAAGCTTTTTGCTTTGTACCTTTCCACATCTGACAGCTAAATGAATGGCATAGGTGCTGCTCATAGCTTTGATATACAAGTTTCCCACATTTCCTAGTGTTTAGTGTTTTCAGCTTACTTTTTTGTGCCCGTCCAGAGTCTCTTGGCTCTAGGACAGATGTGGCAGGTGGTTGTGTAAAACCAACAAGTGTCAGGAGAAGCAGGTGTGCAGCTGGCAAGGATGTTGGTTCTACTGGGCAGCTGTAAGAAACTGGGATGATATAGAGTGTCACTGTTTCTCAAGTAGTTAATCTTCTATGCATTTATAATGTGTGAGGAATTACATAAGGAAACACAAGTTTGGTTTGATTTGGATCAAATCTGAATTTAAATTATAAAAGATCCTTCAAGCTGAAAATCTTGATTTCTCAGCTTACTTGAGGCTTTTTACACCCAGGTTATATAACTCTCATTGGATCTTAGAGAAGGGTTTAGAGAACCCCCAGGGATTAAAAAATACCTTTGGTACAGTTTTTACTAGTTCCCAAAGGAGTCCTGACCACACAAGTGGCACTTCACTTGCCTGCGTATATTTTTCCTGTGTTTTCCAGAGAAGTTTCTTCTTTACTTGTTGTGAATGGTTCTGCACTATCAGAAAGTTCTGCTCCATCCTGTACTTGTACTGTGCTCATGGGTGACATTTCTTCTGTGTTTGTATGCATACGGATCTGCTAAACTGACGTCTTGCAGAATGTTGCAGACTCATGTGATACCTTTTGTTTTTCTGACACTTTGTACTAATCCAGTTTCACTTGCATGTAATCATCCAAGCCCTCATGTAGTCCCAGCTACTGCAGCTGGATTTTTCTTCCCAAACCTTGGAGTTCGTACCTTTCTGCTTCTGCTCTTCATTGCATTTTGTGAAGTGGTGATGATGGAAAATATTAAGCAGGAATAAAAATATTTTTTAGGTTACAAGATCAAATGGTTATAAATTGTTTATGAATACATTCTGGGGGGAAATTAGGTTCCTATTTGCTTTAGGGGTTATAGGACTGAGTTTCTTAGTAAGGGCAGGAACATAAATGGTTTTAAGATGTGGTCTGATAAGCTTATGGAAAGGATTGGAAAATTAATGAGGAAGATTCTTGGAATCTGGAAATTAAGTTTGAGAGGTCTGGCACAGTGATGCACATAAAGGAGTTGAAAGGAAGTTGGCTGACTGGTTGTTTGTGCATATTATTATTATTCCTCTACTTTAGCACTTTGTTGATCATTAGGAAGGGCTGGAAGAAGTTCTCTGCAGTTTCATGGTTTGGCCGGTGGAGTACGTGTTTCTGTCTTCAAAACCCTGGAAAGTACCACAGCTGGGGTCGGGAAGCAGGTGCCATAGCAGTCACATCTCACGGGGCATAAATGATCTCACATGATGTGTCCTGCTCACACACCTAGGATTAAAAATATTCTCACATTTGAAGCGAAGAGGAATTCTGTAGGTTAGTGTGGCAGGGAGGGATGAGAAGGTGTTTGTTTGTTTTTCCGACCTGTGGCTGGTGTCCAGAGACCAGCTGGAAACCGAGAAGACTGAGGAACCTGGTCATGGTCTCAGTCTCACCTTGTGGCTGTTGGTCTCCAGCCGCGGACCTTAAACTGGGTAGAAGATAACGTTTTTGGCCACAGCATGCTGTAGCATATGGAGTAGGTCTTATTTGCACCCTGCAGGACTGACTAGCTTTTCCAGTGCCAGCCCCTGCATGTGGGAAGCTGGATGCAGCAACCAGCTTAGACCTTCACCACCTGTGATACAGCTCATCACCTTTCCTTGAAGAGAAGGGAGTAGCCTGCAAACAAGACACATCAGATATTAGAAAAGGCCCTTCTTGGTTGTGTAAATGTCTTTATTGCTGTAGCAGGCTGTCTCCTTACCACAAGGAGAGGCGAGGCGAGGTGGAAGTTGGCTTCGCTTGTGCTGTGGGCTGCTTGCAGGCAAGTCTGTCTAGAAGTGGTGTGGCTATAGGGATGCAGCTCTGTGTCCAAGCAAAGGTCAGTGAGGGACTGTGTACTCTGCATGGATCTGCAGGGCTTCTGGATTGCCTCTGTCTGCACCCATCTGTGTAATGTCCCCTGGGCTTCTTCCTTGGCTTTTTCTGGCAGCTGATCTCTAGCTATGTGCCTGCCATTTAGTGTAAGTTCGTTCTTCCTTGAGTGTATTTAGGGATTTGCTTTATTTTTGCTTCTGAAATAGTTTTTGTTTATTTGTGCCAACTAAATAAGGAGCAAGATGACAGGTTGGCACTCCTAACAGCTGTTTTTGCTAACGAGAATAAAAGGTACATATGCTACAGCTCAGTATCTCACTGAACATCAAAGCACTTTTCTTAGGAATTGAGCAAACCTGCTAAAGATGTGAGGAGGTGAAGAGGAGACAAGTGCAAGAGAACAATGTTTAGCTTATAACCCAGCTGCCCCCACAGCATCAGTCTGGACCTCTCCCATGTGCACAGAGCCATCGAACATGTGATCAGTCTCTTCCACTGATCTTGGGTAAGGCAGGATTTGACCCTCCCAAAACTAGGCAAAAGTCCCAGCAGAGCATATAGACTGTTCCTTTGCTGAAGCAGGTTGCTGTGTTCCCCAGTGCTTTGTCCAGTTGACTTATAAATCAATAAAATCAGTGAGGCTTGTACCCTTTGGAAAGCATCTCTCAATCTTAAAGTGCTTCCTGATACAGAAACACCTCAACTTTCAAGTCCCCTTCCAAGGCTTTAATGCAGTCATCGGGACTCTTTGATTCTTTTTTGTTTGTTTGTTTGTTTTTAAATATGCATTGCATGGCTATACAGGACCAGTGCAGCAAGTCAGGAGGTGGATGTGATGGACCGGGTGACTTTGAGGTGACACTGCCTCGGTCACAGATCTCAGTGCAGTCACGAGGGAGAACTAAATATACCCGAGCTATCCCTCACAGTTGATGTACGGGTAGGGAGAAAGCCAGACAAGCCAGAGTGCTCATCGAGAGTGAGATGCAGGTTGTCTTCAGGGGGTGGCATCTTCAGGCAGATGAGCAGCATTACCTGGCCCAGCCCCATTCCCCTGCACGGGGCATTGCCCTGTGCCTGCACAGAGCTGGCTGCCCTCACTGACTGGTGTTTGACCCAGAGAGTTCACATAGCACTGGTGTGTCTGCAAAGGGCCAAGTGCTGTTGGTGCAGCTTGATGGAGAGGAAAAAAGAGGATGGTGTGAGCCGTTTCAAGCCTGGGGTACATTTGTATGTTTTCTGTAGGCTCCTGGGTCAGGGTATGTCAGAAAACACATGAGGATATACCCCAGTTTCTTAGATCCACACCAAATCCACAGTCCTTGAGCTTTAGCTGAGCCACAGACAATTCACGTGGGGGCACATCCGTAGTCCCCAGCAGTGCAATCGGAGGAACATTAACCTTTCCAAACAGCTGAGGAGGCGCCTGGCAGGATCTGAGAATGGCTGCAGCTGGGTCAGCACTAAGAGGCCTTCCTGTCTTTCTTCAGGAGAAGATTTCACTCTTCAGAGTGTATTTTTTTCCAGCATGGCTTTTTTTGCAGGGTAGGTTGTAGAGTTTTATCACCCCACATCGCTTTTTCCCATGCTCGAGATGCTAACCTATCTTTACAAAATGCCTACCCAGATGTGGGGTGGGCCTGGGGAGCAAGATGGTTTCCAGGGTAGACAAGTCCCAAGTCACTCAAAAATGAAATACAGCCATAACTTCCATCTGATCAGCTTTCAGCTCCAGCTCTGCCTCATGTACATTAAAAGACATTTCCACTGAAAAAAATAGGCTGTGCTGTCTTTCCACACCTCCTGGACTAGGGAATACAGTTTCAGTGCAAATCATAGAAAAACAGTTTATTTTTGTCTGCTGGGACTCTTGTACCTGAAAGATTGATGGCTGGTGGAAGCAGAAGCTGGAGCTGATGTGATCTTTAACTAATCTAAACCATGGTTGTCCTTGACACTTGTCCTGCGGACACCGCCGGTGCGGAGCTGCCAGCCCAGCAGCCTGGCGCTCTGCACGGGGATGTGATCCTGCTGGCTGCTGCCTTTGCAGCCCAGCGTCGGGGGCACGCTGACTCCAGATGAGCGAGTTCGATGTGTTAGTCCAGCTGGATCAATAATTAATTCCCTCCTCTTCAGCAAAAAATAGATGCACTCTTTGTCAGCATGTACATGCTTTTTGCATCTCTTTTGCCCTTCCTCTCGTCTTAGAAAGGATGTAGATAATTCTTATTTGTGCAAAGATTGGTCCCAGCTATGTTGGTTAAACTAGCTGGTGCATTTTAGAAGTAGGTTAAGGGCCCTAGGAGAATGACCTAATTTTGTTCATAACGCAGTTGGAGTACAGCAGGATTGCTGTGCTGAGACAGACCGAGGGATAATCTACTCTGGTATCCCGTTTCGTGGGGCAATCGGTGCTGCATACGTCAGCAAAGGGTGAAACTCATGCTTGCTCTGCATCTAGCTCTGTGCTTCCCAAGGAGGTGTATGAATATTTAACGCGCACAAATACACCTGCTGTACAGATTTATATGTGTGCGGATGTATCGTGGTGAATAAGACCCCGCGCTATTTGACAGCATTGGGTGGCTCCAGGAGCTGTGAGCCTGCACGCTGAGCTGACCACCTTGCTCATCAATGGCAGAGCCCTGGGCGAAGTATGTAGGTCAGCAGAGATGCAGCAGCAAAATCTCAAGGCAGTTCTGCGCTGTGATATGCCCGACTCGTGCAACACTGCATCCAGAGAGGCTATCTGCATGAACGCGGATGCGATGGAGGGAGGTCCTGTGCGTCCTTGTGTCTCCAGAGGGAAGCGAAGGCAGCCTGTAGCCCCAGGCAGCCTCACCTCTGTGGTCAGGTGCTCTGCAGGGGTGGCCAGGATGGTGTGTGCCCCAGGTGGGATGTGAGGAGCTCGGGATGGCTCCCAGGGGTGTGAGGTGTGGGCAGCATGTGGGGGGATGCAGCACCCACATAGGTGTGCTGTGGCTTACCAGTGACACATGGCCTGGGGATTGGTGCTTGGGGAATATGTCTCCAAGTGCCATTTCAAAGAAAGTGGTTCGAAATCGGACTTTTTCCCTTTTCAAACATTGTCAACCTGAAATCTAAGAAATTAAGTCACAGGCAGGATGTTTCCACCATTTTTTCTTAGTGTTCTGAGCTGTTTTCAAATGCATTTACTTGTCTTCCTATGGCAAATCCACAAATGTGGCCCAGCCACCAGTCTGGGTGTTGTTCAGGGGCCCACGAACACACGCACCGGACGTCTCAGGTCTGGGGTGTCAGCTGGAGCTGTAACCTCTCTGTCTCTGCAAGGAAACGTGGCTCTTCTCAGACCTGGGAGCACCTGCTCTGAGATGCCCTCCAAGCTGCAGAGCAGAGCCTCCTTGGAGAGTCTCACATCCTTCCTCCCCCTCTCCCTGGCCTTTTCAGGCTATTCCTATGCTTTTGCAGCCATGTCTCCATTTTTTGTAGTGCTTTCCTCCTGTTAATGTAATGGGAAAAGCCCTGTAGTCATGAGCGGGAGGGAAAGCAAAGGCGATGCCTCGCTCCTCCAGGCAGGCAGGCTCCCGCAGGCAGGGTGCTGCAGGCAGGTCCCTGGGCCCACTGCCTGTCGCCAGGCAGGAAAGATAGCAAAACGGAGGGGCTTGGGGAGGACCAGGCAGGCACCAGTTGTGTATATGACCTGTATTCATCAGTACTTGTACCAGCTGAACTCATGGAGCAGCCGGTAAACATCACCGTGTGGCCGTGGCTGCAGCCCTGGCCAAGGCTGTGTGTGCAGGGGATGTGTCCATGTGCCAGCCCTGGCCAAGGGCGCCTGCTCCCGTACCTTTATGGGGCATGTGCCGGGGGTGGTAATGGCTCAGACGGGGATTAAAGTGAAGCTCGGGAAGTCCAGGTGATTATCTCCATCTTCAGAAGGTGTCTGTGGCACAAGGAGAGGGTGACCCAGATTCATCACGGCACTCGGTGGGGATGTGCCTTCAGGGGGCCGCAGTCAGCATGCAGGGTCCTGGGAGGCAATACCGGTTTATTCCCTGCCCTGTTCCCATCCTCTTTGCAGCCTGACTGCATCCTGCTCGAAGAGGGAGTAGGTAAGAGCCAGAAATCAAATTGGGATCTCTAGTGCTAACAGCCCGTCTCTTGCTTACTGTCATTGTGGGCCTCTACAGAGTTCCTTTAGAAACTAAATGGGTTAAAACAATTTTCAGCCAAAAGGGGAGTGAAATGAGCCATGTCTGTTAAAGACCTGAAAGTTCATGGCTGACTGCAAGCCACACACTTAAGCTGCAGATTGGGTAATACTCTGCTTTTCAGTGGTACAGCCTCTGTTTGCCTCTTTCCCTGATGGCTAAAACCCTGTTAGACCTAAAAGTCATTGGCCTGGGCTGACCGCAGTTGCCCCATGACTCAGATAAGTAGAAGGGAGTGGAGGTACTCCTCTTGTGCAAAAGAGAGGAATGGAGGGAGCACAAATTGCTGGAGGATTGCCTTGGGGGGGCTGCCTGGAAGGTGAGACCACCAGCAGCCTTCCTGGCAGAAAAGTGTTTATGGGCACAGGCAATTCACTGCCAACTATTTCATGGTCCTCCAGAAGGGTGGTGGGGCAGAGGCATGCCATCACCAGGGAAGGGAGGGGATGGAGGTGCCCAACTTGGTGTCATGCTCACCTTTGCAGTGCTCTGACTCTTGAGGCTTTGTGAATCCTGCCAGTTTAAATGCTTGTTAAGGAGGTTGTTAGGTACACTTAATTCTTTGAGGAGCATAATGCTTTTATAATATTTTTTTTGTAGGTCCTTGAGGTGCATGAAAATTTGGACAGGCAGATGCAAGACAACTATGAAGAAGACCTGAGTGAAAAGGAGAAGGCGATTGTTCGTGAAATGTGCAATGTAATAACTCCTTTCAGCAACTCCAGGGGTTTATTTTGTGGCCTTTTGTTAGAAGTATGAAGGAGCAGGGGTCTGCTGCATACAAGCCCTGTTTGATGTGAGATCCGCAGGCACAAGGGAAAGGTGGAGGTTCTGCTGACCTCCAGTTTGGGTGTTAGTAACCCAAGTGCCTCATTTGCTGCATGGAGCAGCCTTTGCTCAGCAGATACTTCCAACTGTGCTGCCTTCAAGAGTGCAGAGTAGCTGGTCTGTCTGACCGAGAGCTGTGCCAAGGGCTCTCCTGTTAGCAGTTGACTCCGTGTCCTTAGGGACTTGGTTTGGGCTGAGCAGCAACTGGTTGCTATATTTAAAGCTGTACAGCTTGAATGGGTTTGAGCCTAAACCATAAAATGAAGTCAGAGGGAGAATATTGATGTCTGAAGCCGTTGAACAGCATCACCGTGTGCTTTTAGCACTGCCAGCATGTTGGGCAACCACATTGTTAACTGAGCTTGCCACATCCTGCACGGTGAGCGTTCATACCAAACCTCTGCTCTGTAGTGTCCGCTGCTGTGGCAGCCGCCTCCAGCCTCAAAGCACCTTGGCCACACTTTGGCTTTGAACAGAGTTTGGGATTTCTGCTAGAACGTGGCTTGAGCTGCATGTCGCCTGTGGCTGGGGATGTGCTGTTCAGCAGTACCAGCGGTGCCCACAACAGGGAGGAGGATGCTCATGGAACCTTCTCTTTTAGGAGTCCATGTTGGACCTCAGCCCAAAAGGCATCGTTTAGTGCCTCACAGCAGCAGAGAGGGGCCTAACCCTCTGTTTAAATTCTGAAAACCACCTCAACCCTAACAAGACGGTGTAAAGAAGTCAAGTATATCTTGCAGAGCTAAATCACTGCAAGGATCCTTGGCAAGGGCTGAGGCACTTGGCTTTGGTTCCTGGATCCCTATAAGCAAAGCCAAAGCCAGAGTAAATGAAGGCCTGCTTTTTAGGATATTTTATCTGCTTAATGCCATGTTCCCTTATAGCCATGCAGGGGGGAAGTTAAAATGCCATAACTTCATCCTCCCAAATGGACTCATTTGTGTTTGTGTATCATCAGTTGTTTTTTCTTTAAATTTTCATTTTAAATAGATTCAAAGAAGCTATGAAGTGCTTTGCAATTTCTTATTTTTTAAAAAGCAGCCTTGCTTACTCCAGTGGCCCTAGGGTGATAAAATGTATGTTTTTAGAAAGTTATATATAATTTTAATAATTATCTTTTTTCACTATCTTTTCTGTTCACAGTAATATTATTTCTGTAAGCATGGCAGAGCTGACCTACCATTGAACTTAACTTCTGAACCTAGAGTATTGGTTTTATGCTATTACCCCAGGCAAAAATGGTTCTAATTTCAAGAGAGACTAATTAGAAAAATGCATCAATTTTTTTCCCTCGGAAACTGGTGCACCGATGCCATCCAGTGGCTCTGCTGAGAATTGCAGCCCAGCTCTAGGAAACGGCTTCCTGTGCCTTTCAGACTGCAAATATGAAAATGCTACAATCCATCAGAGGCTTCTTATTTATTTATTTATTTATTTACTTATTTATTTATTTATTTATTTATTTATTTATTTATTTATTTATTTATTTATTTATTTATTTTAATGTCTTTTTCTCCCCTACCCCTTTATTTTTTCTTACAGGTTGTCTGGCGAAAGCTGGGTGATGCTGCGAGCTCCAAACCCTCCATCAGGCAACATCTTTCGGGAAACCAGTTCAAGGGTCCCTTGTAGGAACACTGTCCTGGAGGCTGGAAATGATGGAGTCTGTGAAGACTACAGAGGCAGAGCTCAGCGTTTCTGGCTGCCTGTTGTTTAGGAGTTGGGCTTGAGGTGTTTTCAGGGTTTCCTTTTTTCTTCTTTTTTTTTTTTTTTTTTTTTTTGGGCTTTTTTTGTAACAATAGTGTAAATACGGCAGCTAAAGGCCTGATTCCTAGGCTGTGGTGCTCTGGAACTACTGTTCAATGGGTAACCATCCAATAATGCCAGACTTGCATAATTTCTATTGTAGAAACCTGCTTTGTTGTAATGGTCTGTTTGTAGAATTAACTAACTTGAGAGAATTTTTAAGAGGAACAAGAAGAACCCTTAACCTGTGGAGGTCACAGTTTGTATCGCTCCTGTCCACCCAGTTGTCAATGATTCATAGCTGCATTGGCGGCTCCAGGCAGCACCAAGGAAAGAGCAATTTGAATTTGTTGGCTTACTGCCTGCCAGGCTCTGGAGTTGCTAACGCTTCTTTTGGAGGCCCTTATTCTGAAGAATCACATGGGACTGTTTCCACAAGGCGCTGTGTACGATATTGAGTGGCGAGCTAAAACCACAGGTACCACTCTGTACCTCACGTGGTGGCACTCATCATACAGGCGAACAGAAAGGCTTGAGACTCCGTATCAGCTGTTAATGAACTATTTTTAATGAACAAATGACACAAGATTTCTGCAGTCGTAATGTGAATGAACTGAAGTCACTTAGCCACACGCCAGTATTCCCTTTTCTTCTAAAGCTTTTACTACAAAGTTATTCAGCGGAAACTGCCATCATCACTGTGCTTATGGCTTTCACAGGATCTTCGAGAGCAGCTCATCTTTCACATAAGGAAGATTTGGGTATTTTTAATGTTCTTGCTGGATGCCTCACCTATACTGGTTCCTGTGTAAGGTAACCCAACAACAACCTTGCAGAGCTGAATAAAATCTCCACAAACAGGCTGTTGGGTGAGACTACTTCCTGCCATTCAAGCTTTATTTTTGTTAATGATCCAAAACAAATGGGTTTTTCCTTCTTCTGCTGGTTGTATATAAAACAACGGGACTCATATTTTGCTGTTGTGGAGCAGCTGCTTGTATAGTTGTAAGAACTTGACCCCTTCTTTTCCAAGTTGTCACAGCAGCTGTCCCTGTATTTTATTAGATGTTCTTTCCCAATAGTCCAAGGAAGTGGGGCTTGGTTATTAAAATAATTGGTGTAAAATAATTTTAGAGACAGGCATGTGAAAAGATCAAAGCCTCCTTTTCAAAAGTTGCATTGATTTTAGTGATTAGTTCAAAGATTTAATGACCTCAAACTCCATCACTCCCTTTATTCTCCACAAGAATCAGTCGCAGCTACAGACAGCTGAATTAGCTGGACAGGTTCTTCCTCTTAAATTAATTTGTTCTACCAGTCGAGTTCTTGACTTGTGATATTGTATTAATGGGGAGCGCTGATACAATACCAAGGAGCTCATGCTGCAAGTTATGAAAGGTAATTGGTCCCATGGTATATGATAACATAGCTGACTGGGTAAAGAATTTGGAGTGTCAGAGCTGAGATCTATAACCAGTAAAAAAACAGAGAAGGGATACAACCCAAATACATAGGAACTAGTAAGAGTAAGCACCACTTCATTATTCATTGCAGAAACAGAAAAATACCAGTCTAGATGATTAAGTTATTTTCACAAAAAAAACCACACAAACCACCCCAAAACACACACACATACACACTCACCAGTGGTTTATTTCTTACTACTGCTCAGTCAGCAAACGCTGAGCTAGCTCACTCTAATATTTATATGCAGTGTGTCTGGAAAGACCCCGTCTAGTGTCTGTCTCCATTAAAACACGGCATCTTTAGAAGATTCCAGATTTCCTCCTCTTAGCTTTTTGTTTTGACCTCGTGTTTCTAGGCACCCATTGGCTACTTGTCTTCCTGTACAATTTATATGTTGAGATTTTTCATACCAGAAAAGGTGATGTAAAGCAGAGGCATCATTCTTCCTTAACATCTGATGTCAAAAAGAGGGTTAAATCTATCTGCTTTGAAAGCCCGTTTTAATTTTGGTGGCATCTGATGACTGGATTAACCAGCGAATTTAAGCATGTTTGGAACAAAGTTAATTTACATTAGTGAATTTTAACTAAAGCAATGCAAATGTTGCCAGCACTTGTAGAGAGTTGTCTTGATGACGTGCTTGCTATTTTAGGAGTGTATTAGAGTAGCAGGTCCTCTCAACAAGAGCTATACTAATCAGATTACTAGTCTTACCAGCTATGTAATTCTTTTTCAGGTATTCCATGCTATCAAATCTCTCAAAATCTATCCAATGACTTCAGGCAAAGCTCATTTTTTTCCACCTACAAGGGCAACAGTGCTGCAACTGAGGCCCATCAGGGCTGCAAGTCCTAAAGAGCCAGTTTGCAGAGTAGCCGGTAGCTGAGCTGAAGAGTCTTGATACTTGTAGGGTCTATCCCATTTCTTTAAGATTCCAATTGGCAGCATAAATCTTCAATCTAAGATGTGCATCACTGATTTCACAGAACATGAGAGTGCTGTACATTGGGGTGCTCTTGTTTGGGGGTTTTTAGGCTTGCTACTCTTCATCCTTAGCTCCACTTGAGCTTTTAAGTGTCTTCCTGGGGTAAAATGACACTCAAAAGACTTTACGGGATGAACTGCGTGCTGAATTCTCAGTTGTCTAAAAAGATGTTTTATACACATATTTAAATTCACTTACCTACGCACTAAGTCTTCAGTGGAAACCACCCAAAGAGCTTTGTACGTTGATTTGGAAGGGAACATCCCCTGAAATAGCGGCCATTAAATGGATATATTTGGGGCAACAATCCAAGTAATTTCTTTAAGAGTGAAGCCCTGGCTTCTGCAATCCTCTGGCAAAAAAAGCATCCACTGTTTACAAATGGACTTTGCTTGCTTAAGGGAAGTAAAATCACATCCTTCACTTCTGTTGGAGCGACTGAAGTGGATGGCATTTCCATAATAGTTCCTGAAATGCTGGGGTGTAACCAGCTTCAGTTGGCTCTTTGCACCTTGATGAGACTGCTGAGCACAAACCTTGTTTGAGAATGGCACATTTTTATCCAAATATTAGATACTAAAAGAAATCAGTGTTAAAGTGACCTTTTATCTTTTTAGAAACTGGGGGGGAGGAGTACTACTGATCTTTTTCGAAGTGCATGACTGTAAAGTGATAAAATTGTATATTTTTCATAATGTGGGGAAAGTCTATTTGTGCTGCTTTAGAAATCAGTTTAAAGTTTGATTTCTGTTAAACCTGTGATCTTACAGCCCTGCTATATTTTCTGTATATGATTTACAAAGAACTGGAAAAGTTAGCATCTGCTGTTGTGTATATAGCAAAATTCTTTAGACCTTAGCACGCGTTTTTACCTATTATTGAACCACTCTGGCTTTTTTGGGGAGGGAAAGTAATAGTACAGATTTTTTTGATAATGTGTGTAAAACATTCATTTGAAATATTTTAGTAAAAATGAAGTAAGAGATTGTGATAGTGTATACTTCTAGTTGAATAAAATACATTCTTTTTAAATAAACTGATGAATAAGATTTGGGAGACCACTGCTGAAACCTCTTGCAGTAAGTACCATAGTTATGCATTCTGAACTAATATGAAAAACCTGGAAATCCACTAAATTCAGAAGCAATTTTATTTGGGTAGATGTGAACAAAGTAGTCTCATTTATAACCAGGATGTACATCACAGCAGGTTGTTACATTCAGACTTTCACACTTAGAAAATATATATATTATGTACAGGAATTTGCAAATAGGTGTAAACATACAATACTTTAAGATACCAGTACATTCCAAACCAAAAATATCAGCAAGGCAAACACCTCAAAATGATTCCAGTCAGCTAGCATCAGAATCTCTCTTAAATAAAGTAGCTTTTATGTTTAACATCCCATTGTTTTAATTATTACTAAAAACGAAGTTTCTTGCCATAGATGAAATTTCATGGTATCTGGCTATTTTGATACTCAAAAATAGGCACCGATTTCTAGAAGGAAATTTTCTTCTTACTGATATAATTGAGCCAATATGGCTGGTTTTGCCAGTACAAAGTAATCGAGTGCTGCAATAACTCAAGACGAATTAAACTTAAGTCAAATGTATAAAGTTAGAATAGATACTGCAAAGCTGATTAAAATCTAGAAGCCTATATAACTCACCATAAACAAAACTGCAAACAGATCAGCTATATTTTCATTTCACCGCCTCATTTCTTCATCTAAATTATACAAATTACCCTCCTCTTCATCTTTACAAAGTAGGTCTTGGCCAGCTACTCCTGCCTAGTCAACATAAAGGGATATTGTGCAAATTACCTCATGCTATCTCATCCACGTAGCACGTCCAAGTCCTGCTACAGGTGGCATACCAGGTGGTGGGATTGGAGGTGGCACAGGTGGTTGTCCACCTGGGGGAACAGCAGGTGGGGGGTAACTAGCTGGTGGCATTCCCAGCCCTGGAGGTGGATGAGGTGGCACTGCATGAGTTGGAGGCAGTCTTGGAGGTGGAAAATTAGGGTTGTATGTAGGTGGAGGAGGATATCCCGGAGTAGGAGGTGGAATATTGGGTGGGGGGAATGAAGTAGGGGGTGGAGGTGGAACTGGTGGTGGAGGGTTGGGAGGATAGACATGAGGATGATATGGTAGATGAGCTGGTGGTCCGTAGGCTGGTGGTAAAGCTCCATAAGTTTCTGTTTTCATCATTGACTGAAGACTTTGATAACCCTCCCCTGACATATAAGAATTTGTAGTAGACATCCCTGTAATATAACTGGTGGGGGGTGGGGGTGGGGGACGATGCGGCAGAGGTGGAGGTTGATGTACGGGGGCAGGATGAGCAGGGGGAGGAATCTGGACCTTTGGCATATCTACTGAGTCCACAGTAGTAGATTGCTCTGCCTCTCCCATGGAAACTGTAGTTGTCAAAGGAGGCTTGCGCTCTGGAAAACAAAATTTCATGTATTGTTTTAAAGAACAGTGGCAATAACAGCCTCTGAATACTTTATACTTTTCTTCCAGTTAGCATATCAAAGGAGGACTCAATTCCCTAGGTCTCCGAATGCCATATGGTATCTAGTCAGGTCTTATATCACTAGAATACAACTAAGCTGCATAACAAAGCTCCAAGTTCAACTTTTCCCATTCTAAAAGTTAAATACATCTTCCATTTTTGTTACTATTTTCTTATAATTTTAATATTGTTCTACAATCAGCAGAACTTAGCAGACTGAATGGACAGAATCACAACTTGCAGATTTAAAAATCATGGGACCCGAGATGCCAAAAAAATATTTTGATCAGTGCTTCAACCTTCTTTAGTCCAGGCGTCTCTGCTACCTCTTATACTCCAGATGGCCTGGGATTACCCTCTGCACTGCATTTGCCTTTCATGTTGGGAAATACTATTTGAGAGTACAGGCCAAAGTCTCAGGTCTTTAACACTCAGTTCTAAACCTGTTTACCAAATAAAAGAAAAAAGAAAACCGGAGGGTAAGTGCAATAGATTGCGTGGGTCATGAAATCTGATCAGCTTTGTTCCACTGATTAGTTTCAGGGAACTCAGTACCTGACAGTCTGGGGAAGCTCATAAAATGGTCAGAGTTATACAGAATTATACTTGGCCCATTTCTTTAAATAAGAATCTTAATTTTTTTTTTCAGACATTATAAAAGAATACCATAACAAGAAGACTGACCTAACGGCAACATCTCAGCAACAGTCAGTATTAAAATGCCCAACAATAAAGAGTTTAGGACATCTTGACATCCATCTTGCTTGTATATATAAAGGCATCTACAACATTGTTCAGTAAGAAAAGTTATTCAGAAGCAAATACAGAGCAGTCATATCCAATAAGTAAACTGCCAATGCTAAACAGAATTTGAAGTAAATCCACCTTCTAGTACTTCTGTTCACTTGGTCAATAAAAATTCTTAGTTTTCATTTGATTTTTCCTCAGAGCCCCAAAGGACAAGAGTTGGCCTCTAAAGATGGTTCTTAAAATGTTCCAGTGCTTATACAATGATTTGCTTGTGTAAGCAAATTCTAAGAGGAAAATTTTAGGTAATAAAGGAAACAAATTTGTTATCTGCCTAAATAGGATTTAACTTGTCTAAGCAGTCATAATATTAACAGCAAAATTGTCATCTACATAATTAGATCATGCAAGGTGGGTATGCTGGCTGCGGTACCTGTGATTTCAATGACTTCTAGTTCATGAATTATAGCAGACAGTAACTTCCCTATTTGCTCATTTTCAGAATCATTCTGGATGCAAGATGTGCATTCAAGATTTAACAACTGAAGGAATAATGAACATGATATTTAGAAGAACCCCTTCATTCTTAATTAGATTTTAACCAATGGGAAAAAACAGTTGCACTATATTTCAGAGCACTGTTTTTCTCTCTTGTAATTCCCTGTTACAAGCTGTCATCTTACAGTTACTTTATGGACCTTGCTCTATAAAATATTTATGTCAAATTTATGGGTCACTGGAAGGACAGCTAACGCATCAAGGCACTGGCAGCACATTTTTACAACAGTACAGTTTATTTTGCAAGCATAAGGCATGTGCACAGTGTTAAAGTTCTCTGGCAGATGAAAGTCCTCTTTTGGGACACAGCAAAGAAAGTATCCCCTTTCTTGTTCAGAAGTTACATACCTGCAGAATTTCTACATGGAAGACTTCCATAGGTCATTTGGAAGATACTCTAGTAATATAATATGGCACCTGCCATTCTTTTGAGAACATAAGTCCCTTTTTGCCTGCTAGTGACCATTAGATTTAGTCTTCAAGGCCTTTAACAGTCACAGCTTCATCTGGCCTTTGTCCAGCTAGCATACTGATGCTTCCATAATAAGTTTTTTTGCTTCAGTCTGGAAAAGCCTGTGCTACTAAGATGAAATTCCTCTTGCAGCTTATCTACCTAAAGCTTTTACTTGCCAAGCTGATTAATCATGGCAACAACCCCTCCCCCGATACTGCTACTACCCTCTAAATTAAAAGCAAGACAATAACTGCAGGACTAAATGTGGTTTAGAACATAAAAGCTTACCTGGAGGCGGATGTGCAGGAGGTATTGGTGGATGTGAAGTTTCAATTTTAGGAATTTTAGATGGTGGTGGTGGTTCTAAAAAACAGTTGGAAATGCCTAATTGGCTATTGCTCTGCAATATTTTCCAAAGTCTGTCACTAGTCTCACACTAATGATTATCATATCATATATTACACTCTGCAAAAGTACAGTGGAAATCCTATACACTGTGTATGTTTAATAATGAAAACTAAAATCAAGACCTTCCTATAAATAAAGTGGCTTCAAGTATAACTCACATCTTCCAAAAGAACACATGCCTACAAATTCAAGCTATGTATTTTGTAACTAGAGACAAATTGTTCCAATAACACTATGAATGTGCAGATGAGGACACATACATCTTCTAGCACAAAACTGTAACTTATAAATAGTTAAAACAAACCTCAAGAGAAGCTGAACTATGCTCTGAGAGGGGAACGTGTCTAGAAACCAAACAAAACTGCAGTTGCACAGGAGAGAGGAGGGAGAATAAACAGCTCTCTGGAATCTATCTGCAGAGCCAGAGAGGGAGAAGTGCCAAACTTACTTAGGAAAAGGTTACAGAATCACATCCCAGCTATCCTCAAATACATGGTTCCAAATTAGCAGAACGAAAAACAACACAAAACAAAAACCACAAAACCACAAAACACCAACAAACCAACAAAATAACTAGATGTGACCACTGCAGCAAAGTATTTCTTAAGCTAGACTATATATAGAGATACAAAATGCCTTTTACTGGCAGCCATGCCAACAACCAATTGCAAATCCCACTGATTACCAACAGACTTCTTATTAATTCAGCTATTTAAAGACATGGTACCTTCAGTCACTTCAAGGTCCCACAGCTTGCTGAAGAACTACTCCAAATGATGGAGTTTTTAAGTTGAGAGCTGAATAGTTTAGCTTCTACTTTAAGTTTGACTTCTACTGAATACACTGTATTAAGGGACTCTTGGTGCACCAGTTACACTCTGTTTTTTCAAGTTTTGCAGTTAGGAACATTTTAAAAATAGTTACAGTATATATTTAAATATGCACTATTAGGATCAGAATAGTTTAGAACTGCCAAGCCTGCAAGCAAACAAACTAAGGACACGGTAGCAAATGACTTATTCTGGTTAAAACAGTAAAATGAAAGCAATATGAATAGAGCATTAACATTCACCTGCTGGCTTTGTTTCTTCTTTTGGAGATACAGCCTGTTAAAAAAAAAAAAAAAAAAAAAGAAAAAGGATGGAAATTAGACCACTGCAAAACATAAAGCATTTTAAAATGGTAACAAGAGTGCAAAATAGGAAACAGAGCCTGCTGAAGAGCTTTTGTACAGATCTGACTAAACCAGGACCTGTTTCCAACTCAGAACCAGTTTCTTCCTCCCTCCCCTAAAAGGAGGCAGGACAAACCCTTTATTTGTTCCTATACTTTCATTAGGAGGCTAATAATATCCCATCTCTTTAGACAGATGCAAAACAAACACTGAACAATGTCAAATCACATTGGGAAAGCCCAACTTAACTTTCAGAATGAAAAGCCTTAAAAAATATAATAGTAGCTATTTTGGATACAGCATTTCCCACTGTTGTCACTGTTGAGTAGGACATCTTGTTTATTTACCATCCACTGCATATACATCATGGCCTGATAAACTGCTCACTAAGCTGAAAGCAAGAGACTTGGCCTCTGTTCCTGATTCTGCTTTGATCTGTCATTCAACTTTTGCCAAAATCACTTCAGGCCTTTAGGTTTTATTCACAGGGAAAAGACAGCAGTGGAAGTGTTGCTTGGTGTAAAACATTTCAGAAGCCTTCAGATGGCCTTCAGATGGAGAGCACTGTATAAAAGCCAAACTTACACCAGAAAATTCATGCATACTGAGCAAAACCCATAAAACCTCACATCATCCTTCCAATCACAAGTTTGTTGTTGTTGCTGCTTGTTTGTTTTGTTAAAGAATCACAGACAAGGGATTAAGAAAAATCTTTCCATTTTACTTAGTCTGAGATGGCTAGTTGATGGTCTTTGAGAAAAAAAGGAAACTTAACTGAAATTTTAAGTACAACAAGTTTAGTTACAAATGCATTTAGAATTAATAATAAAAGTCAGAGGGATCCGGTACATAGTTTCTCTGTCATTTCAATGAAAGGTGTTTTTTCAAAGGGACTATTTACCTCTAGCGGCTTTACCTTCATCAATTGTTGCTCAGTTCCCATTGCTTTACTTTCTGCAGCAAGAATGGACCTGCATTTCACTTCCATTTGAACAATGAATTTTTCTTAAATTTTGATGGATATTCTCAAGATTTCTGCTGTGTAGAAAAGTACTCATGGTCTGCTTGAGGCTATCTCATTCTTACGTTCCTTCAACAGACATTTCAATTCACCTTGAGCCACCTTCTAGCTGCTTCCCTACTTTTTACGGATAATCTTTATCTTCCCATTCCAAACATACATAATTTCCTTGGTGACTCTCTCGGATTCATCTGCTGCCTTTGTTTTGCTTGGGCAACCTTTTATTGATTTTCTAGCACTAAATTCCTTGTCTGTAAAACTGAATGCAAACATCCGATCTCCCTGCACTTTATAACAGAAGCACTACCTGCAACATCTCCAAAAAACTCTCATTCTATGAAGTCAGTTGATCACTTCAAGAGGCAATCAATTCGGTTACTGTACATTTGTTAACACAGAGTGATGTTCAGAAGATAACATCATTGAAGTATACTGTTAGGACAGAACAAGCAAATGGAGCCAAATAGCTCACGTGAAAGAAAAATAAACATTAGTTTAAACTGTATTTATGTCAAAAAAATATTACAATCAAGAAGCGACAGCAACAAAAAAAAAAAATCAAGAAGAAACAAAATCAAAGCTTGTAAGAATCTAAATAGCTTCTCTATTAATGGCAACTGATAAAATACAGATGAGCTTTTTTTTGGTCTTTCTACTGCCTTGTAGTTTGTATTACTCCAGTCATGACATTCCAGGGTCAACACTACCAATTTATTAGCATGCTGATCCCTATTTAATACTTTCATAATAAGGTCATACCACAATGGAACTGTTCTTTTAGTGCCGTTTCTATATGTATTAAAATCAATCCCACTCACAATTTTTAGTTTAATCAAACTAAATATACTATTTACATCTAATGATTCACCAGCATAGTTTTAGTGAAGTCAACTGAACTTTCAAGTGCTCTTCACCACCAGAGATGCAGAGGATATGCAGATGCTTTTGACATCTGGTACGGGTCTGCAAGTCATAGGCTGATGCCTCAGCTGCTTGAAAGTATCTTGGCTCAGCCCAAGGTAATGGAGTTGTAAGAGCTCATGTAAATGGAAAATCTGGCCTCCAGGAACAAAGTGTATTTATGTTCTGTACAAACCAAAGGAGGCATGATGCAAAACCCTATTTATAGAAGAAGGCAAACATTTTAAGTAAGGTTTATGGTACATCTGACTGAAGAATATTTCAGAAGCAATCTTTCAAACACCACACATCTTTTTCTCCTAGACTGCTTTCTGGAGAAAGAATTATTTCAGATATCACATTTGCTTTTCATGCTAGTCTACAAAACTCCTCCTGTGAGTCACCCTTCACGTTATATTTGTTCTGTATGCCTACAGTGTAACAGGACTTAGCTTTTTATCTGTACCATTTAGTTCCTTAATTATTAGGTGGTGGACCTCAAACTCTTAAGAAAATGCAGGCTGATCTGAGGGCTTGACCGGAGGCAATTCTTAAACAACGACAGATACTACCTATGCAAAAGGCATCACTTTTTTAACACGAGGTACTTCAATAACACATGGGATGGCGTGAAATCACTAGCACTGTAGAGGTAGAGCCTTCACATGAACAATTCATAAGAGCTTACAATCAGATTGATACACATAGAAAAATCAAAATTGTTATTTAGAGCTTCTGCTGTGCCAAAGTGTCCTACACAAGAAAAGAGTTCCCTGCACTAAAGATCTGACAACCCAAGCTGAGTGTGTGCTGATGGCAGAAAAATGATGAAAAGAAATGCATACTGCCTATAAAGAGATCTACCAATTTTCAAGCTACTTTTTTATCAGCTTTCTATCCTGAACAACTCTAAAGTTCAGTGCAAGAACTATCTATTTCAGCGTAGATTTTTCCCCTCTAGTAGTAAGCTGTATCTTGTAACCGAAAGACCAAGACTTTAGAGAGTCGCATTTTTCTCTCTTTTTTGGGAGGCTGCTATCATGAAGACGCTGCATACTTCCACTTCATTTCATCATGTGTTGCTTCTTCCGGTTTTCCTTTTTTTTTATTTTTTTTTTTTCTCCTTTCCCTTGATGTCTATTCTCTAGTTTGGGCATGCATTTTAATTACAAGTTAGAACAAAATCTATAAAAGCTATACAAACTTTACTTCCTAAATGGACCTGTTCCAAAGATTTTTCTTCTGAAAACACTCTTCTTACTAAGTACACACAAGCAGATTTGGGTTACACTTTAACACTTTCTTTCTTTCTCGATAAGTCAAAACAAAACAAAAAAAGCCACAAATACAGAAAGTGTAGATTAAGGTCTGAAAGCTTCATTTGTACTTGATGAGTGTGGAAAAGCACTCAAGAGTACTTGTGATATCCAGCTGCTCATGTACTTTCTCATTGTCAATTATGAGGTGATAAAACAGGCAAAGTGAGGCTTTAATGTATGATGAATTTATAGGCTTCTATTGTTATTAGATTATTTTGAAAGAAAACTTTTCTAAGAATTTTGACATAGTTTTTGGAAGCCACCATTCTCTTAAATTTGTAATCAAAGGCCAAAAAGTCAAACGATGTCTTCATCAGCATTGTGCACATCTCTACATTCAGGTATGGCACAAGAGATCTTCCCTAAATCAAGCCTGCTTGATAGCAAAACCAACAAGATTTCATAGCACAGAACCACAGAGAGTTATACTCACACTGACTTAAAAGTTTCTCCACAGGTTTTGCCTCGAGTGGAATGAGAATGTGCTGTGCCAAAAGGGTAAAACCTGCTCTACGCTAACACACTTGCCAAATAACCAACAGAAATTTACCATACAAAGTTAATCACCAACCTCTTTCTTAAAGCAAACAGAAGTCTGCTGCACACCGCAGCCTTTAAATCAAACAGATGTCAGATCAACCTGAGAGGAAAATGCAAGTTAACGTTCAAATTTCAACTTACTGCTGGTCTTTTAATCTGCCTAGGAGGACTTGACTGGGGAGAAGGCTTTTTAGATTGCTGCGCTTGTGTTTGCTGCTGTTGCTGCTGTTGCTGTGCTGACTGTTGCGACTCTTTTTGCTGCTGCGTCTGCGATTGCTCTGAGCCCTGTGATTGCTGCGATTGCTGTACCGTGGGGGCCTGGGGTGTAGATTGAAGAGATGGTGGCTGCTGCAGCTGGTGAGGAGTGTGATGAGGCATTTGCTGTTTTCCCTGTGAGTATAGATCCAGGATCTGGTGACAGATGTCTTAAAAAAAAAAAATAAATCCAAAAGATTATATACCCATAATGTACCAGTGTACCTTTAACACACAATAATCTTTTTACTGGACATCAACTTTGGAAAAACATATTGTAAACATCACTCATTGTTATTATGACCACAGATTTGATTTTTTTTAAAACCAGATATTTTCAATTTATACTGGCATTTCTGAGTTTCTTCTGCCTACGCTAAACAATACATAGATCTATAGTCACACCTTGCAGAAGAACAACAAAGTGTCTTGGTGTTAATATACCATATGTTATTACCGTGTGCTTGGAGAACCAGGTAACAGTGGAACAACAGGATAGTAATATAGTAAGAAAATGAGTAAAAGAAGATTATATATTAAAACATATACATCAAGTTAGGCCAGTCAAAAAAAGTTTCAGGAAACTAAGCAAAGGACTAGTACTACGTTCTTCTTCCAACATGTTAGGAGCTAAAAGTCTGTCAGAAAACATGTAGGACGACTTGATAATCAGGCTCAAGAGCAGCACTCGGGTAAAAGAAAACCTCCATAGAAAAGCTACGTGAGTTCTTTCAGTGAACATTCACTGACACAGCAGCAGAAACTGAAGAGACTCCCGTGCTATAACCCTCTTTGGCAGGGATTCAAAAGAGATCGATCTGAACCAACTCTGAAAAAAAGCCAGGATACAAACAGAGCAAGTAACCATTTCAGAAATCATCAGAACTGCTTGAACTTGGAGGTTCAAAGAGCAACAAAGGCTAAATCACCTGAACTGCAACACATACTGTTTTGTTTAAAACTTCCTGAGACCCAGGCTCCAGACTGTGACAAGCATCAATTTTTAAGGAAGGTTTCTAAAGCAATTTATGGAATTAGAAGTTTGCTTATCCTAACATCTGTACCAGGTAAGTTAGTAAAATCTTTTATTATAAAGACAAATTAGTGGCCACATAACCACAATTTACTTAACAAGGTTCAAGAGAGGCCCTGCTTTATTTTATGAACTTCCTGAGGTTCTCTCAAGAGGGCAAGCAGCAGCTCAATATAAACAATATACACACAAAAAGTGAATAGTGTTAAGATATCTCTATTGATGAAAAAGATCCATAATTCATCCCTCAGTTGTGATACACTACAAAATGTGACTGCTGCCCTAGTATAATTCGGTTAAAGAGGTCAACCATCAATGAGAAAACCACTGGAAACCAGGCTCCACTAGTTCCAGTGTTTGCGGAGCTGCTTATTTAAAACGGGGAGAAGGGAATCATTAAAAACAAATTTAAAAAGAGAAAACATACACCATGACAAGTTAGCAGTTAATTAGCTGTGTTATAAACTAAACAAGCAGTAAAGCAAATACTGACTAGAAGACTAATTATGATAACTAAAGATGCTGCCAGACTAAGCCAGTCTTGTAAGTTTAACTGAAAACCTGGTTAATGAATAACATGTATGTCCTGAGTTATATACACAGTTGTTTTGACTAAAACCCAGATAGAAAGCAATTTGCATTCACCAATGACCTAGATGACACAGTTAAAGGAAATACTCTTCTGTTTGTGGCAAATGTTTTTCATACCTTCCAGAACATCAACGGGAACATCTTGTACAAATTGCTCCCACCATCGCCTGTACATTGGTTTTGATGTCCATTCCTGTATTTCAAACTTACACAAACGGCCTGCTAAGTACATAACTGCAACAGCTATGATCTCAGGTTCCCACTGCAGTGACAGGGTAGTGCAGAGACTGGAGGGTAAAAAACAAAACAAAACATAACCCTGAAGATAATTCTGATTGTCAAAGTACAAAACTTTAATGTATGGCATCTATAACTAATGGTATAGAATCCCACCACACTTCAACATCTTAGACAACTTTAATTAAAAGCTTTGTTAAACAAAAGAGTTCACAAAACTAAACTGTTTCTGCACTAGTGCTATAATGAAACAAGGTCATTTTATACAGATAATACAGAGGGCCTATGCCTACAGAAGCAATACACCCCAGAGGCACATCAAGTTTGGAGTTTAAAAATAGAAAACCTAACACTATATGGGTGTGAAAGAGAAGGGAAAAGACAGCATTACATTCCAAGTATGGGCAGCTATATTCTACTCTAGTCTCACCTGTAGCATTAACTAAATACAGCATTCACGTTCATTGCTGCACCAGTGTGCTGTCACTGCACTGCACTGGTTAGGGAATAATGTCCACACTTAGATTTTGGAGTTTCCAAGTGTATTTCAATAAAATGTAAACAAGTACCAAAAAACCCACCAGAGAACAGCCAACATGAACTTGTAAAGCAACTTGTTATGAATGATGCAAGTTTTACATCAGGCTGTAAAAAGTTCTCTCTTAAACACCCTTTGTTAAAACTAATGTTAAAATATTATTAGTATTATTAATATTAACTAAGTTCCTGTCTAAATCAAAGTTATTGTTTCCTGATACTAATTTTAAATTACCTTTTTGCCCTTTTAATTTTTTTTTCTTTCATAGATTCTGTAACATAAGATCTGCTTCAAGAATTTTAGATCCAGCTAACCAGCTCAGTTTCTGCAAATTCACCAACAAATTCATTATTGTGTCCTTAAATGCATCAAAACAGTAGCTTAAACAGTGGTTTAAAATGGTTTTCTCTCCAGTGAGCTACACATAACTGAAAGCCAATGGGATACTTAAATAGGGTCAGAATCAGGTCAGCAGTAAACAGTAAAAATACACAAGAACTATCCCTTAGAACACTGATTTCTTATTATTACTTTCATGAAATTCACTTGGGGGTGTGTTGCAGCTGTATAAGAACAGAAGGCCCTACTCTAAAGGCCTGTAGTGCAAAGAACAGAATTATTTTACCAGGATCCCAGAAAATAAGTACACTTCTAATATGGCAGCTTCTCAAGAACAGAGATAAGTATTATTTGAAACAATCACTCCAACTTCATACTATTGTCTTCCTGAAGTACATTTTCTTTAATTATTACACTTCTTGAATTATTGAACACCATCTAATTCCAAGTACAGTAGTGTCCATAGTTTGACGGTTATATAACAAAAATTTTCCCTGACAAACTTAACAGTGATAGTCAAGCCTGTAAGATCACCACATGCAAGGCTGACAGCAGCTGAAGTAAACATCTCTTGACATTCAAATATGCTGAGTGACCTTTTGCTCAAATTAATTTGGAGAGTTTAGGTGATATCTACAGAATTTGGACCCACACTGGGCTACTTCACCCTAGGCATATGAATACAAGTGCAGCTCTTTTTTAATGGTGTTCTACTTCTATAGGTATGACTGAAAGTAATGTACTTTGCATTTCTAAATAGTCAGGCCACTTACAACATTTTCTTAAGGGTTTGCTATGGAAATGAAAAATTACATTTAATCGTCCTTGGCAAATTAGCTTCCCCATCTCTGCAGAATCCTCCTCAACAAGACTAAAGTGCATTGAGGCTTTTTTGTTTCTTTTCAATACCACACTACATATGAAAAGTGCTTCTACACACACTCCTGCTGATTGATGTGATCATTGTATTGCAAATCCATTATTTGAGAAATTGTAAATCTAGCATTAAAACTGTATTCCTCACTGAATGTAATGGCTAGTTTACAATTACCAGAGTATCACTTTAAAAACAAACTTGACCAACATAAAGGAACTGGGAAGTAATTTCTTTTCGCAGAATGTGCCGCATCTCAGACTGGGCAAGACGCCAGCTTCTGTCCTAGAGGTCTATAATTTGATTTGGCCTGCTCAAACAGTAACTTTTTTTTTTTTTTTACTGCAGCAATAAATCATTACCACAAAACTACAACGGTCTTAATGGTCTATTTCTACACTCATCCTAGATTCCCTGTTCAATGGAACTATCATGGGAATGATGGAAAGGAAAAGTGATGAACACGATCAAGTAAACATATAGCATACAGAAAACATAAAAAGCATTTGTCAAAGAAATATCTAATCCCAGAATAAAGCAACAGTAACTATTTCATTTTCAAAAGGTTTCCCAGAAGTATCTTACCTGTCATTGACAAATGTCCATGCCATTTGAACCAGTTTTTGAATTTTATTTTTGTCTCCTGAAAAACAACCAGAAAAGTTGTAAGGAATAAAGTTATTAGGAAGGACAAACAGTTTGGAATAGAATACTCTTGCACTGCTAGTGTAAACTAAGTTCTGAAAATTAATAACAGGCATTACTGCCTCACTCTGTAATATTTTACCTTTGAGTTGTTTGGCATACTTGAGAAGAAATTGGTACGGATGTTCCACTTGCAAATCAAACTTTATTGTTTGTAGTAAGATTCTTTCAAGGACCATCACTTCTTCCTGGAGAATGTAACAAGGCAATCACAATATTATTCCTTCTTTTACTCACAAATACTTTATGCTAGTATAGAGCATGACTACAGAGCATCTCCAGGCAAATGTGTTTGTCTACTTTTGCTTGACAAGGGTTTGTCTCCAAGGAGAACAGAAATTTCTACAGCTTCAAACATTATTTTAAACCCAGATACTTTTTGTTCACATTTATTTGGGGCAAGAGAGGAGATGAGGTGCTTAAAATTCCTTTTCCTCCATGGAGGAAAGAACTGAACCAGACAGAGCACAAAAGTGCCAAATACGCAAAATCACAACAAAAAGGTAAGCTCTCACCACATCATTTCTTTCCTGAGTTTCAGTTCTTTCGGCTATCTATAACAAGCAAATTTTGAGAAAAGCATAGTTTTGCAAAGCCAAATACTCTAAACAGGAAACTTCAACCCTTTTGAGATGTAGTTCTCTTTCTTTAGTTTTGCTTTTAATTGTTTCCTAAAATGACATCAAGACTGTCAAATACGATTTATGTCTTGATGACATTTCTAGCTGGAATCACTAAAATCTGGAATAACTTAAATTTACTTGAATTTGCAAAATGACATCAGAATTTACATGAAATCAAATGTAAACTTTTTATACAAAGAATTATCCAGTCAGGTCCCAAGGCTACTTGTACTAGTAGGAATTATTTTTGTAGTTACTGATCACATTAGCCAAAAAAGCATGCTCACCATATAATTTAATTTCGAACAACTGAAAATCAGCCAGTACTTTAATGAATGTATGTCACTTTGCTGGAGTACAATAGGATGAAATCAATGTCAACATGAGTATTTTTACCTTTGGGTCATCTCCAAACTGTCCAAACTGTACATCATTTAGCAAACTACGAGCTGTTTTAATTATATCTTTACATTTCTTAGGTGTTTCTTCAACTTTTCCTGCTAGGAAGAGACAACAGGCTCCTGTCACCTAAAAAAAAGAAAGTGCTTTCAAACAGTTGTCTGCATGTAGATATGCAATACAGCATCGTGTTGTAAAAGCGCTGTCACTTTCCATTAACAGTTCTGCAGAAGTTTCCCAGGAAAGACTTAATAAGCATATTAATTTCTAATTTTACTACAGTGTTAATTTAAACTTTGACTTTCTCAAAGGAAAAATAAAGAACCTGGAGGACAGTCTGTTTTATGCAACTTTATTTAAAGGTCAGAAACCCAAAGCTGAATTTGTCCTGGTTCAGCACTGTTTGTCAAACAGTTTTGAGATGGTATTACACTTTTTTTCTTTTAGCCAATTCAGGAGTGCCAGAACTACAGTTGTTAGTCTTCTAAAGAATAGTGTCAGCAAGACGTAACTACAACGTCAACATAAATATGTTTCTAAACATAAATAGAAATTCGTAAACAAGCAAGAACAGTGTATTTTAAGCTGCAATGATTAAAAGATAAAACGCTTATTTTTAATCAGAGTGGTGGCCAGCAGTAGGACCCAAGTAACATAATCATTTCAAATAGCCCACGGCTAGTACAATCACTCTATTAAATCATCAGTATTGGAAATACTTACATATCTTGGGAATTGTTTGAAGGAATGAAACATATAAAACCGATGGAAATAAATTATTCCAGTTGCTAGAGTATCATAATGTCTGCGGGGCAGATTAAGGACTTTCAAACAGAGAATAAAACAAATTTAAAGCCAAACACTCACAAAAGAAAAGAAACATTCCGCTATAACAAGTACCTCAAGTAATTGTCCGCTCATTCAGTTAGAAAACACTGCAAATACTACGATTCAGCCCAGATGCAGTTGATACCTAAAGCATTTATTGGAAATGTGCACAGTCCCGATCATGTTTACAGGAGGATTCACGCAAGGTCAACCTCATGTTAAACCAGACCTGCTTCAGAGAAAGTCAAAACCAGCAGCAGGTGCAGGAAGGAAGAGAACAATTATCACTTCACCTTAAAGTGGTGGTGCAGAGCAAACTCACTAACTATTCACAACTACAAATGCAAATAAAATCTGAACATGCTCTTTTCTCCTTAAGGATTAAGAAGAAGAGTAAACTTTCGTCTTCACCAGGTTTTAGTAAACAAAAAAACTGAGGAGCTTAAAAAAGCATACAAATACAGGAAGCAAAAAGTTTAAGTGGCAGTCTGTGAGAGAATTGGGCAGTGGGGACAACTTACTAGTTTATACAAAGTTGTAAATCCCAATCTAAACAAACAAAAAATACACCAAAAACAAGACTGGGGAGGTAGAGGTTAGAAGTATCAGAGGCAAAGCATGTAGAAAAATTAATGCAAAATTCACAATTTGAGAAGTTATGCAGATTCATGTAGTAAGAGACCAAGTTTCATAACTGCCAAAAGTTATTCTTAATTGGCACATTTGCATCCCCTGTTGCCAAAGCAGTTCAGTTGAAAATTTATTTATCCAATGAACAGATAAAAACAGCGTAGGAACGTGTTACAGCAAAAGGCAAGTGAATTTCAAAACATTTTTGATCAATTATTAAGAAACATTTGAACAGCTAAGCACATAACATTTCTTGTACATCCCCATTCATAAAGCCATTTCATATCAATATGGGTTGAAAGGATACAGCCCTAACCGTGTTCCCACATCGAATATGAATCTGGCCCCCTCCCTGCGGTATCGTGCCTCAGTAGCTGGATCCAGCCCTTCTAGCTGGGATGGTGTATGTGCCAAGTCTTTCTTATCCCAGTACCAACATGGCTTTGTATGGTCCAGGTTTGCCAAGTTTACAGAAGGGCTGGAATTTTCTTTATTCTCCTTCATTTATTAAAACAGAATTGTTCTTGCTTGTTAAGTTTTCAAAAAGGAAATCTTCAGATAGTTGCTTCAGAACCTTTAAGAAACGAAAAAGTGATTTATTTACAAACAGAGTGGACTTCCCCCCTCCCCCCTGTGCTCAAAGATGAGGAAAGAGGAATAGTATTTAACTTTTTCCATGCTCAAAAGCAAGCAATATTTCACCCTGCCCTTATCCTCCCCGTACAGTGCAAATTTAATTCAAAGAAACAGACATCGGTTATCTTTGCTATGAGCTGTTCAAAAAAGAAACTTCAAGGATGCATTATCAACAATATCTGCTGCTTCTTAGTAGAACAACTTTAACCTACTTCATCCACGAAATAAGTAAAAACAATGTGGTGATGGCGGCAGCAAGATTTGAAAAGTTGTGGAGAGGGGAGAAACCAAGTCACTATTCATAACTGGGAGCCATATTGGTCAGTTCAGTCGGAATGACAATTTAAATACCCAGCTGGTCTCCCAAATACCCCTGAGTGGTAAGACAGCAGCAACCACCTGGCAAAAGGCTTTGTCAAGTGGTCTGTATTACTATTACTTGAAGAAAAAAGGGTAACAGAAGTCGTGGTTCTTCCAAGTACAAAACTACTCTTACCGTAATTCAATAAACTACAGATACTATACAGAAATTACTACTGTCATCTGCAAAGGTTTGCATAACAAATTGTGATTAATCTATGATGCAATATATTTGTTCTAAGCAAAACAGTCAGAGGAAGACCCAAACATGAAACTCTTAAAATTAAGCTGTTAATTTTCCAGATGTTTCCCTTCTGAAAAAGGAAGAAAGATCACATGAAGTACCAAAAAAAAAGATGCCTGCAATCAGCATCACACTCAACTTCAAAAAGTTTCTCTTTTTCAGAATAAACGAAATGGTCTCTGTTTCACATCGGTTTTGGAAGAACCTTCATAACTAATGGTATCAGCGACGGACCAATCCAAACTGTGTCACAAATAAGTAAACGGCTACTTAAAAGAACTTCCAAAGTCAAACGATTAGCTCTGTCCCAAGAGCACACAATCCCACCGTGTTTACCAAGAAAGCGCAGGTTTTAGAGTTGTTCTTTTTCTTTAAAAGCGATTCCGCTTCCTAACGCTCTAAAAGAGTTTAAAAACCCCATCGCCCAAGCGATGAGTCCTGCTTATATAAGCAGAAAACACATTTCCAAATACCAAACCGAGAATAAAATCCATCAACCCGAAAAGCTCCGAAACAACCCCCTCAAGCATCTTGATCCAAAGAGTCACGAGCAAAAAGAATAATGAAAGTTTTCCTTCCGCCTTTCCACGCGCCCCATTAACACACAGAAGATTTCAGGAGCTCGGTCCCGGCTTTTTTACCCTCGAGCTTACACGGGCCGGCCGGCCGAGAGCCCAGCTCCGTCACCTCCAGCCCCCGAACCGGCGGGAGCTGCTCAGCTCCTTCCCGCCGCGGCCCGCCCGCCGCAGACGAAGCTGCCGGTGCCCGGGGAGGCGCTCGCTCCCCACCCCGGCCTCCCCGCTCCCTTCTCCTTTTCCCTGGGCCCTGGCGCTTACCAGCGGGAGGCCCAGGAAGGCGGGCGGCCCCAGCCCTAGGCGCCCCAAGACTCCGCGCGGCCCCGGCGCACTCACCGGCCGCGCAGGAGAGGAAACCCCACCGGAGCGCGAAGCCTCTACGGACAGCACAGCCTCCGCGCCCTGCGCGCCGCCATCTTGGGAACCAGGCCAGGCCGCTCGCTGCGTCATCACGTCGGCGTTACAAGGGACGGGGCTCCTGCTGCCCGACGGCCAATGAGAAGCGAGAACAGCCACGGCCAATCCCGTTTCCTTAAGCAGCTGCTAAACTCGAGCAGCAGGCGGGCGACGTGCTCCCGTAGCCTTGAAGCACGCCAATCAGAAAGACGGAGGGAGAAGATTGCAAGTTGTGCGAGCCAGTAGGAGGCTAAAGGCGTGGGTTAAACCTCAGCCAATGAGGGAGCGGCCCTGCCCCTTTTTTTTAAGACCGGTAGAGAAGACGAAGGGGTGGTCGCTGGGGATTGGCTGTTAGGGGTCCTGGAGGACGTAGAGTCTTCTGGCTGGACCATTGGCGACAGCGGGGTGAGGGAGGAGGCGGGGCCAGGCGGCGGGCGGGGCCGAGCCGGGAGTGCGGGGCTGGGGCGAGCTCGGCCGCCGCCTCCCCTCCCGCGGGCAGCGGTGTCCGGTGCGAGGGGCTCGGGCTCCGCGCCGCTCCCAGCAGGCGAGGCAGGAGCTGCCGCCGCGAGGGAGGTAAGGCCGGGCCGTGCCCGAGGTCCTTTTCCGGTCTGAGCCGGTTGCCCCTTGGCTGGGTTCCCCCCACCCCGGTGGGGCCCTGGCCCTTCTCCTCATCCCTTCCAGAGGCCTCGCCCCGCCGCGGCCGGCCCCGCCGCCTCCCTTCCCACGGGAGGCTCCACTCTTTCCGGCACCCCGTCCACCACCGCCCCGGGGCGCGCTCCGGGAGCCCAGGCCTCGCCGCCCCCTCTTCCCCCTCGAGGCGCCGGCCCTGGCCTCCTCCCCCGCCGGGGCGCCCACGCACCACGGCCCTTCCCCCGGGAGCCGTAGCCTCCGCCCCGCCGGTGGAGGCAGCGGGACCTGCGCCCACTCGCCGTGCCGTTTCTCCCTCCTACGGGCTGGCCGGAGGCGTTTGCCGTGCGGTCCCGGGCCCGCCGCCGGCTCACTGTGCTCCGCCGTGGGTGGGTCGGTGTAGTTTCAGCCCCGTCTGCGCGGGTTTGAAGTGAACGAGGCGGTGACATTCGCGTTTTCACGCCCGTTTCCCTTGTCCTATCCTCCCCTCACCCCGCTTTTCAAGAGGCTGATCAGAAACCAGAGTAAAACAAATGGCTTAAAACTGCTTTTCCCGTGATGTAATTCCCTTTTTAATGTGTGACACATTTTGAATACTCCCTACTCCCACTTGTTCAGCTTTCCAGAGCCTCCCGTACCTCCCGCTCTCGAGGTCTGGCTCAGGAGCGTTTCAGCTGGTGTGTGGCTCCTCAGAGCCCTCCTCTGGCAGGAAAAGTGTGCTCTGGTTTCTTTCCTTTTCTCACCCAGTCCTCAGCCTGCTTTAGTAAAGGGGTAAAACCTTTGGAGGAAGAAAGGTGAGGTTTTAAATTAGAGTAAATAATTTAAAATGTTTTTTTTGTAGGGGTGTTGCTCCTGAAACAGCCTAGATGTTTCAGCCTCCCCCTGTAACTACAGCAGCTGCTGAGACAGAACTTCTTGTGAATCCTTCCTCATATTTTTTCTTACCCAGCAGCCCTTGCTTAGAGTTGCTTAAGCTTAGGCCGTTCTTTGCATTTGTCTTTAGTTCCTAGCAACTTCCTAAATTTTGAATTTATGTGGCATTTGGGGTTTTTACCCAAAGACAATATTTAGCTGTCAGGACAAGCTCAGTTCTTCCTTTTGGAAATTGTCCCTCACAGCTCAGTTGAAGCTTGGTCTTCTCCCAAGCTTGATATCTGCTCTTTTGGATGGATTTGTCCTTGGAATCTAAGCTTGCTCATGAGATCAAGTTGAAGGCAAATTACCTTTTTCCCTTCTAAGAGCATGTAGCATAAGCACCTGCCTCTTCAGGTGACAGCTTTTTTTTTCTGTGAATATCGCTACTAATGTTAGCTTAATGTCTCATGAGTGTTTTCTTCTTTCAGTTGTTGTAAGCCTGTAACTATAAAGTGAAACATAGAATATTTTGTAGGTGAGTAAACAGCTGTAGCATTCTTCGTGTCTGGTGTCTGATTCCTGGTATAAAATAGTAAGGCAGTGTACAAGTTGTTGGAGCGCCTGGGCACAAAGGCGGGGGTATTTCCAGATATTTTTTGCTCAGTTAAGTAATTTAATATGGTAGAGCTTCAAGCATGCCAACTTATGCTTTAATAGAGCTTTCAGTTATGTTTAGCAAGCTGGATTGAAGTATATGTTGAAGTACAGTTGAAAATAATTCCATGGCATGTTCTGCCTAGAAATAGACTTAGGATGTCGGGGTAAGAAATGTCACAAACCCTGAAATAATTTGTAATCTCTGTGTTGCTGGTTCCATTTAGAGATGGCCTGATCTGTACACAGAAGTTAAATCTGAGTCTTTAAATAAATTATGTACAATATTGAAATTATAAGTTTAAAAATAAATCACATAATGTCTCTCTGCATAGGAAGGTGTACATCTTAGTGATACTTTCATTCTAAAAAATATAGTCAGGTATATCTAAAGTATTACATACTTTATCATAGTGATGCTGATTATACAGTTAAACTGATGTATTGGGTAGTTTTCAGCAAATGGCTGTTTAAGTGGTTGCTCTGTGTAAGAAAGTGGCAGTTCGACAGTGTTGGAGATCTCGGGGCATCCATATCTTTACTATGAAAATGTCATAGTGTTTTGTGCTTGCTAAAGGCCACATCATGATGCCATAGTTTAAGCATCAAGGGGTTTTGGAGGCCTGTGCTGTTGTGTCACCTCTGTGCTAATGACTGAAATAAATCCATGTGACTTGCTTCATTCTCAATTACAAGTTGCGTTTTACAAAGTGAGGTTAATATTTTTCTAAAGGAAGAACATGTTTAGAAAAAATGAAAATAGGGATTTTTTCATTCTCCTGGAAAGGAATTTGGAGAGAAAAAAAAAAGTCTGCAGGAGTCTTCAGGAGGAACGAGAAACTCAAGCAAAGAAATGAAATGACAAAAGTAGTTTGGCAAATTGGTAGAGTTTAGCAGTTCATTTAATGTTACTGTTCTGCAAGGAGTAATTTTTGTTTGTTTGTTTGTTTTTTCTAGCCAAATAGTTATCTGAGGAGCAGGTTCAAAAGAGAGGCAAGGAGGTTATTAATCATTAAGAAAGACTTGTTTTCTGTGAGGCAGCTAGTCTTCCCTAGATGATCAGTGAGATGTTTATAGTAAAAATCACTCCTTCGGACTAGGAAAGCTTTAATGGAAGGTGCGGGATGTAGGGACTATCCTATAGTTATTAATATAATAGTTCAGAATTAGCAAGCTGATAAAAGTGATAGTAATTATGAAATATACACTTTTCTTTGGGATGTTGTCTTGAATGTAGCCATTTTTCTTTGCCCTTTAGCATTTTGTGTTCCCTTCAAATTAATGATTTCTTACCAGAAGTTTATATTTAATTTATGAGACAGTCTTGTATTTAGTATCTAACAAGGTTCAATTGCAATGGCGGGCAGGAGGAGAATAAATGTCAAACTGACTATTTTTTTTTTTTTTTCCAGTAGATCTAGGAGTATCTTGACCATCTCAAGTCAGAATATTATCATGGCATGTTCTTTTTGATTCTGATTATAAAATTAAATGTCTTTGGAAGTTGCTTCTCCACAATTAGCTAAATTTGTTGGAGTTGGTGTTTTCTGTAAGTGCATCAAATAAACATTTAGCTGATTTTAGTAACTTCTTTTGATACTATTCTGCAGGGTGGCTTCTTCCCAGTATCACAGTATTATTTATGTACCATCAGTCTTTCCTTAAACTAAAACCAAAATGGGATTAATAAAGTTTCTTCTCCGCAGAGTAGATGCATGCAGCGTATACAGCACTGCTTCAGTCTTCCTTCTTTTCCAGATGCTTTAGACTTGTCCTAATGTTGATAAACCTATGACGGTGCAGTGTTTTTTAGCAAATGGGATTATTAATTTAATTCTGACGACCATTTGCCAGCTAACTTACTTCAGCTTCCTAGTCTGGTTTTAGATGTTTCGTATTGTTTTAACCAAGAATACTAAGTGTAAAATAAGGGAAAGAACCTCTCAAATCTCAATGAAGTACACTAGGAGTTTTTCATTGTACCACAAAAATGCCCCATTAGCGTTGTCTGGCTTTAGTCTTGTGTATTTGGAGCTCGACTTTGAAGAGGCTTCTGTTGGATTAATTAACAGGCAAATTCAGTGCCCGAGAGTGTTTTAACATTGCTCTGCATTCTTGCTCTTGTCCTTTCTCTGCTGTAACCTTCTCTGCTCCCTTTTTCTGTTTTTAGCTCCTCTGCCCTACATTGGCTCTTGCCTGCATCTCTTCCACCAAATGATTATTCCAATTGCTCCATCTATCCCTGCTTGTCCTTTACCACTTCCCATACTGTTCAGCAAGTCTGATAATGCTTTTTCTTTCTTTGAAGTAAGGAAGAATTAGCACCGAAGTCTTGTATTTCAGTTCTGGGATCTGCTACCAGGCTAGAGCAGCAGACCCGTCATCTGCAGGGAGGATTCCACCTGTTGTTCCAGCCTGGGCTGAAGCATGCTGAGGTGTGAATGACTGTGGTTGAGATCAGTTTTATCTGCAGTGAGTACATGCAAACAAGTCTTTACGTGCTCTGAAGCTGGTCACATGTAAGTAATACATAAGGCAGATATAAAGCAGAAGGTATGTTTCTGAGACTGTAGCTGCTAATATCCTATTAAGAATCAAAACTTCTAATTTGTGAGGTTCTTTTCAGAAGGATTTTTTTGAGCCCAAAGTTAAAGACTGTTAAATATTAGGGAATGACAGATAAGTATCTACTTCCAGTTTTATTTTATGATGGGTGTCTTCCCAGTATCCCTGAAGGAATTTGCTGACCTGTCCAGGAAGTGCCTGAATAGCAGTGCTTGAACCACCATGGTTTTCTGCCAGGGTGTTAATGTAGGCCAAAATTGTCTTTGTAGCTGAAGTTGGACTGTAAACTGTATCAGTTCTAATAAGTTTCAGTTGTTTCTGTTAAGAGAGTGACCAACCTGTACTGAAAGGAAGAGAGTCCCTCTCTGGGGCTCTTCTGTTAGCAGACTGATTCTAGCCTTTTGCGTGTGGACCAATTTTTGCTTTTTATATATATTTATATATATTTTAGGATAAGATGTACAATGATTGAATTATCCAACTCTCAATAAAACTAAGTCTTTTACATTGCAAATGCTGCCTGTATTTCTTACCAAGTAGTTAATAGAAATAGCAGAATTTTCCTTTGTCTTTAATGCTTTATAGTGCTGGCATCCAGAGTTTTCATATGGTATTGTTTTAGTCAGGTGGGAAGATGATGTAATGTATGGGTTTCCACTTCCATAGAACCTGCATTGGTGGCCCAGTACCTCCCATGTGCTAGGTCTTGCTTGGTGTGCCTATACTGATAATAATTTAAAGGAATATGAGTTGCTTTCTGGGGAGGGAATGGTGGCAACCAAGCATGAGGTGCAGGCTGTTTCCTGCCCCTGCCAGGTCTTCAGGGGTGTTGGATTAATTGTCTTTGTGGCCACTCTTGGAGCCATTTTATTATCTTAGCTTGCTGACAAAGTTTATGGATGTAGCTGCATAACTAACTTCCAGTACTAAGAGAAGGAACTTTTGGATTTAAGAACTTCTGAAATATTTCTGACGCAGACTTCTGAAAGATTTAGTTTTGCAGATTCCCTTCTAGGTAATTCAACTGAACAGTACCTTAATGTCTGTAATTATGTAATTTTGGAATCGGTGTGTTAGTCCCAATATTAATCCCTGCACTATACTGCTGTAACTGTCCTCCAGCAGAACTCCATGCTGTTCATCACAGCCTTTTGAACCCAGCACTGCAGCCAGTTTTCAGTCCACCTCACGGTCCACTTATTCAGTTGGTAATTTATCAGCTAGTTTATTAGCATGTGATGGTAGACAGTGTCAAAAGCCTTACTAAAGCAAAGATGAACAGCATCCACTGCTCTCCCCTTGAGGTTACAGGTTCTTCAGACATGACTTCCCCTTCATAAATCCATGCTGATTATTCCCAGTCACCTTGCTCTTCACATGTTTGGGAATGACTTCCAAGTTTACTTGCTTCAACAGCTTCCCTTCACAGCACTGGTAAGGCCACATCTGGAGTTCTGTGCCCAGTTCTGGGCTTCCTGGTACAAGAGGGAGATGGAGCTATGGGAGAGAGTCCAGTGGAGGGCCACTGAGATGATTAAGGGACTTTGCTTATACGAGAAGAGTCTGAGAGAGCTGTGACTGTTCAGCCTGGAGAAAAGAAGGCTCAGCAGGATCTCCTCAGTGTGTATAAATCACTGTGTTATCAACATTAGTCTCATTCAAAATCCAAAACACAGTACCATACTAGCTACTAGGAAGAAAGTTAACTCTATCACAGCTGAAACAAGGACAACAGGTTAATTTATTCAGTTTTGCCAATTGAACCTTTGATACAAAAGCATTTCTATAATGCATCTGCATAGGTTGTTTTTTGTTGAACATGTTGCTAGGAAATAGCTACTGGTGTGTATCTGAAACCCTGTGACCTACTTGTCCAGTTTTTAGGATTTTTTTTTTTTATGAAACTTTTCAAAATAGGCTCCAGCCTTCTAGGTTAATGCTCCATTGCCTTATACAGATTGTGGCATCTGACTGGTCTATGAACTTCCAGGTGGCACCACTAGAGCTGCTGGGATTCAGGAACTTGATGACACTGATACTTTTCAACAGTTTTCTACTAAAAAACCAACACTGACAGGGTTGGTTTGTTTTTGTTGTTGCTGTTTGGTTTTGTTCTTGTTTTTTTCCTAGTACTCCATTGCTAACTTCTGTAAGCCAGCAGCACTTTTATAACTACTACTGCTCAGTGTGGAAGGTAATAGTGCCTGGCTTTAGATATTCCTGGTATGTCTTAATATCTGGAGGCTGTCATATATGTATCTACGATCTCACAACTGGATAATCTCTTCTTTGGAAGCTGCCTTCTCCAAGTAAAAAAAAACAAGACAGCTGAGCTGTGTATGGATGAATTTCTTTCCTCGAGGAACTGGAATAGTATTTTCAGACTTGCAGAATGTAGTGAGGGTTGGCTGGTGAAGAAGGAAGAAAGGCTGTCTACTTTGGCTGACCAGCAGCAATGTTTAAATTTCCACTTTGCTAAGCAGAGTCGCATTGACAGCATATTAATATATTAACTCTGCTTAAAATAGAGAAGCATCCCTTCCCTCTGGAGTATGCTGCACCTGATTCTGTCAATCAGAAACAAGTAAAATTGTTGTTGTCAGACCAATTTGAGAGGCTTTGTGTGCTGATATGGTGAAGAAGCTGATATAACTGTAAAGCTTAGAGGTGCAGAAAATTACTGTTGGGTTTTCATGTGGTTGTGAGATTCAGACTAGTATTTGTTCTCTGCCCCTTTTTCTGAAAGTCGGAAGTCAAGCAGTTATTTCTCACTTTTTTCCCAGCTGCTGCTTGGGAATAATAGTGAGCTCTGTGAGGGTTCATGAAATTACAATTTTTGCATTTCTCAATGTTATATTAAAAAATAGAATTTCTGCTTTCAAGTCAATGACAGATAATGTTGTGATTTCCTTCTGTCACTGTAGGATGCCTGGCTTGTACAGCCTGTTTCTCTGGCTTATTAGTTCTTTGAATCAGTTCCTGAATACAAAAAAAACTCCTGTCCAGTTGCACTTCAAGTTTGGGCATTTAGAAAACTAACATGAAAATATATTCTAATGTGATAACGGTACGCTTTATTTTGTGGTGCCTTGTAGTTGGTCTCTGCAAGTGATTTGGAGGTTTAGTGCAGAATTTCATATAATGATATGAACAGCCAAAAACTTTGCAGACTTTAGTGAATGGAGGTCTTAATCACAGTATTTGCATACTTTGAAGGTGGAAAGTTAGTCTAGTGATGCAGCTTTGATTTGTCTTACTGAGGTTTTATTGTACTTGAAGACAGGAAAATTCTGTGCAACTGAGGAACATTTTACCTTCTATGAAGATACAACTTTATATTTTCTAGAAAACTCTCAGAAATGCCAGATCATTTTAATAACAAAAAACTGGTTGGAGAACATTTTTGCAGCCTTCTATGCTGACAGTGTGTGACATGTTGGCCTAAGGCATAGGACATGAGCAGTCTAGTTTTGGAAAGTACTGATGCTCCCCAAATGCATTTTTCTTTGGTGGAGAGGCATTTACCAATATCACCTGCAGCAAGATGTCAGGAGTGGTTTCTCTGTGATAATAGTCACAGTGTTCATATTCAGTTCTGTCCTTTCTGTTCTGTAAGGAAGAATTGGTCAGAGTGGAAGTCATCATCTCTCTCTCTCTACGTAGTTAGAAATAAGAACACTGAAATTTCAGTCTGGAGGTGCTCATGCCAAGAGAGACCTGCGGTTTGTAGGGCGACTATAGAAATGGTTGCAGCTCCTTATCTGAACGCTTTGGAGTATCACTTGTAGGGTCCGGTCAGCCCTCCTCTTGGTTTTGATGCATGGCCTGCCTCAGGGTTAGACAGATATGTCAATGACATGGCTAGTGGTTTGAATGGAAATAAGGCAGGGTAGAAGAAAAAAGATTTTCAGCAGACATGTTAACAGTGCATTAGACTACTTGAGGCAGTTCTCTTGTGAAAAGATGCTGTTCAATCGTTCTCCCTTAAAATGGAGAAGAGGGCTTTGTTCAGAAAGTGATGTGGTCATCCTGGTCATGTTCTGGGACTGGAAAGCACAATGCAGTGACTCTGTAATGGGTGTGCTAAAATAAATGTTCAAAATATTTCTGTTTTGGTCTCTTTTGTCACCTGCAAATGTACAAAATAAATGTGCTAACAAGCAGTTCTACCACAGTTATTCTGAATTGTGAGGATTAAAATTTCTGAGAAGCTGATGCCAGTTTATAGTGCCTTGTGGTCTGTATACATTTTGGTGGTTATTTTATCAAACATTTGAAAGCTCCTCAGGGATGAAGCCAAATTATACTTATTATTGCTGCATTTTTCTTGTACCTGACAGCCCAGTAAATGCCTGTGTGAAAAGCTTTCTTATTTCAAACCACTGTGGTGTCAGTAGTTTAAGTAAACATGGAGGAGACTCTAAGGGCTCAAGTTGCCAGCTGTGAATGCCAGAAACTAAAAAGGGGCTTGGAGAAACCTGCTCCTTCACTTTCAAGGTCTAGAATAAAAAAATCAGAAAACTGCCGGTGTTTTACCTGAAACTTCCAGTCACACTTTCAACATTAGCCACCATTTTAACCACTAGATGGGTTGCTTAAGGCAAGTGGATTTGGGACGCTTTCCAATTGCTATTAAGCCCTCAATTACATCACTTATTAGGCATTCATAGAAGAAGCTTCTAAGTTCTTTTTTTTTTTTTTTTTTTACAATACACATAACACTTAAATGTTAGTCAGTGGTTCCTTTCTGAACTGTCAAAATAGTATTATTTTGGGATTTAGAAATGCTAAATGCTTGGTCTGCTATAGGTGTTCTCAAGGATACTAAAATGGCAGTATCTTCAAGTGTAATCATAACCAGGCTTGAGGGCTATGATCTCTTCAGTGACAGTTCCCCAGCAAAAAAGCCCCTAATCTTTAGCACCTGCTATGGGACAGGTCTGTAGTAATTTTATTGGGAAAGATTTTTCTTTGAGCTGTTAAGGAAAACTCCGGAGGTGCTCTGTTCATGGCTTGCATTGCAGTAAATCTGTGTACTGCTACAACTTACATACTGGCAACCACTGCACTACCTTATTTTATAACAAAGAGCTCAGTTTTCATCAGACTTGTCATGGGTATGTATGAAATGAATGATAGTAATGCTGGTTCATTATTTACAAGAATGACCAGTGATACATTTTTATATATGGCTAGCTGTTTTCATTCCACAGCTGGAGCAGGAAAGCAGGCAGGTGTACTGTCGGGCTGTAAGAAAGCACAGTGTGCTCTCATGGAGCTGGAGTGCCATTCCAAACTTCTTTCTTCCTCCCTACTGCTATGAACTCAATCCTCTCTCAAAATGACCTGTCTGGTGTCTTTCAGAATTGTACAAGACTCACAATATCATTTAACAGCAAGCATATCACCTGACGTAGATATTTTCTTGTCCTGGAAATGTTAAGAAAAGGTATGCAAATACCCACTGCAATTCTCCACACTGTTATCTTTTCCTTATTCACACTAGTTCCTGGCCACAGCCTGGAAGACCTTGGCATTAATTATGCATTGAATAAACACTTCTGTACTGTGCAGGTGTGTTTTGTCCTTTGTTGTCTGATAGTGATTCCTAAGCACTGATGGTTGAGGTGAAGTGCCAGTAGCACCGTCTCGGAGCACACCTTTACAGAGTTCATCTGCTGTGGGCAGAAGCTTGATGGAACAGCTGTGCTTCACTCTTAGCTAGGGAAAAATACAGCAGTTATTTTTAAACTGCTTAGATTCTCTTCTGTAAGGACAGGGTATTCCAGGAAACAATGCAAAACTGTAGCTGAATTCAGATATTTATAACTTCAAGTACAATTTAATTGTGCACACTGGGTAGTGTCAATTCAGTGTCCAAATATAGGTCTTTATGCTTTTTTTTTTTTTTCGTTCCAGCAGTGGTATTGAAATGTTCAGCCAATTTAAGTGCTTACAAGACATGAATGTATAATGAAACTCATTTTGAGGGCAAGAATCACATATACTGCCACATAGCATAAAACAGGTCTCAAAGCTTGTAGAAACTTGTTTTCTGCTATGGATATCATCCTTCCTTCCTCCTTTTCATTCAAGAGATTTGCAAGATGTTTTTTGTCACTTCATATTAGTATTGCAAGGACGGTGAGAGTAGGAAGTCCTTTGAATGAAAGGGTTGTTTTGTATCTGATGTACAGTTACATCTGTATCACTGAGCTCTTGGAGGAGAAACTTCAACACGTGGATTAGTTACATGAGAAAGGCCCAGAAACAGTTCAGCTGCCTATGCTGTGATTGGAAATGTGGGTTGTCTGTGTAATGGCCCTACATAGTTATCTGATTGGAAAGGAGCAGCCTAGCAGGCAATAGGAAATCATATTGGAGTTGCAATATGTGTAGAAAGCAGAGGGTAGGCAAAGGTGCTATGACAAAAAATAAACAGAACTGATAGGAGAAATTTTCAGTGCATAGGAATAGTCATGGACCCAATTGCTACTAGGTTGCTTGAGGGCATTCCACTTAGGTGGAATTATTGTTGCAATTAAACAGTAGTCCTTGGCATTAAGAACCTTCAGCTTTAAATCTCTTCCTTGGAGACAGTCCAGTTAATTGGAATATATGTTATTGCCTGGTTTTGCATTATTTATGCCATTTACTATAACACAATTAAAAAAGGACTTAATGACAACAACAACAACAAAAAAATATATGCAGTGATACTCAAGAAATTCTTTTTGCCATTCAGCCAGGCTCAGTTTCTTCTGCTCTAGCTGTTATGTGAAGCAGGTGCAGTAATATATAGTGAAATATATCTAATATGCATCCAGTCTTTTCTGTGCATTCTAGAGAATTTACATAGAAAATATGTATCTGACATTGTGTACACACTTTTTTTTTTTTTCAGTAACACATGGAGAAAGGGGTTAACTTCTTGTTAGAAGTAGTTTTACCACCCCTTTAAAGAGGTGCTGCCTCATTTTTGATGGTTAAAATTATTATGATTCATAGTGACTACAAACCAATTGCAGTAAGGGCTGACCTGTGTATGTTTTGGGTTAAAAAAACAATTCCCATTGAAATTATGTGTGCTTAGATAGCATCATACTAAAGTTTTTAATTGCATCTGAGGCTCTGTCAAAATTTCCAAGCATGTCAGCTGTTTTGAATGTGGACTGAACTGCTGTTAGTTGGTCATAGAATCATAGAATGTCCTCAGTTGGAAGGGACCCACAAGGATCATTGAGTCCAACTTCTGTCCCTGCATATGACAACCCCACAGTTCACATCATGTGTCTGAGGGTGTTGTCCAGTCTCTTCTTGAACACTGTCAGGCTTGGGGCTGTGACAGCTCCCTGGGGAGCCTGTTCCAGTGCTCCTGCACCCTCTGAGTGAAGATCCTTTTCCTAATGTCCAACCTAAACCTCGCCTGACACATCTTCCTGCCATTCCCTGGGGTTCTGTCATTGGTCACCAGGGAGAGCAGTGTCTGCCTCCTGCCCTTGTGAGGAAGCTGTAGCTGCCATGAGGTCTCACCTCCGTCTCCTCTTCTCCGAGCTGAACAAACCAAGCGACTTTAGCCAGTCCTCATATGGCTTCCCTTCCAAATCCTTCACCAATCATAGCCCTCTTCTGGACACTCTCCAGTAGCTTTATATCCTGTTTATCCTGTGGTGCTCAGAACTGCACAGTGGTGAGGCTGCACCAGTGCAGGGCAGAGTGGGACAATCACCTCCCTGCCCAGCTGGTGATGCTGTGCTGGATGCACCCAGGACACAGGTGGCCCTTTTGGCTGCCAGGGACACTGTTGGCTCATGTCTTGCTGTAAACCAGAACCCCCAGATCCCTTTCCACAGAGCTGCTTTCTAGCATCTCGTCCCCCAGTCTGTATGTACAGCCAGGGTTGCCATGTCCCAGGTGCAAAATCTAGAACTTGCCCTTGTTAAACTTCATGTGGTCGGTCATTGCCCAGTTCTCCAATTTGTCCAGATCCAACTGCAGGGAGTCTCTGCCCTAGAGAGTGTCAACAGCTCATCCTGTGTCATCAGCAAACTTACTAAGCAGTCCCTCAAGTCCTCTGACCACCTAATTTATAAAGACATTGAAGAGCACTGGCCCTGACATGGAACCCTGTGGAACCCCACTAGTGACTGGTCACCAGCCCAACAACCCCATTTACTTGAACCCTTTGAGCCTGGCCCGTCAGCCAGTTGCTCACCCACAGCACTGTGTGTTTACCCAGCTGTATGCTGGACATTTTGTCCAGGAGAATACTGTGAGAGACAGTATCAAAGGCTTTACTGAAATCCAAAAAGATCACTTCAACAGGCTTCCCTTGGTCAACTAGGTCGGTAACCTTGTCGTAGAAGGACATTAAGTTGGTCGAGCAGGACTTTCCCCTCATGAGCCCGTGCTGGCTGGGACCAATGACTGCAGCTTCATGTAAACCTTAATATCAACAATGACTTACGTGGTGAAGAACGAGGACCTTTTATCACCATTTCCAGTATTTTTCTTACAGGTTAAATGATGACAGTAAGAAAAATCAGTCGTTGCTGATGACTATGAAAGCATGAGTAAGAGTTAAAATTCAGCACTAATATGTTAATGGAGGTGAAACAAAACAGTATAGCACTCATTACATTGCAGCTTGGACTACAAGAAGCTGGGTGAACATATTGGAGAAAAATCCCTTGGTCATGCCTTTCCTGTGCTTCTCCAAGTACCTGTTCTTGGTTGCTGTCACTGGTACTTTTCCTCTTGTAAAAGACAGGGTAGCAGAAGAAGAGAAATAAAGAAGGCCAAGATGAGCATGAAAACTGTAGGCTTGAAAAAGAAACAGAACAGAGCAACTTCTGTTGTCGCTGTCCCTCCAGGAGATGATGGATGGAGATGGGAGGATAGTAGGGGATGTGGTTTTGAATCAAGACAACTGAGGAAGAAGCCATGTGCCTTTATGGGGTCTTGAGTCTCGGGACCAAACACTGGAAAAGGAAGGAGGAATGGTAAGCAGAATCTCATCAGATGGACTTAGAAGAAGACTACAGTGTGTAACAATGTATGTGTGTGCCATGACCTCCCTCTTCTTGCAGAATAACGTGTATCTGGAGCTGTGGGCTGCTGCTGGAGGTGGCATTCGTCACTTGATTATCAGATGAAAAATTTAAGCATGGCTGTCCTTATTTTGTGTAGGACGGTTGACAGTTTCTTAACCAGCAGGAAGGAACTGCATTTGAGGGGTGCAAGTTGTTTTGGGAGAGAAGAAGCTTGGGCATTCTCTATTTGCTGGGCTGTCCATAGGGCTGTTTCCAAGTGCAGGATCTTGCCTCAAGGAGCAAGTGTATCAAAGCTTGCTCTTAAAGAAGGGAAATAGTGTGGATTATGGCTAAGGGAGTTCTTGGGAAACAAATTTACATTGTATTTGAAGTGGAATGCAATTTTAAGTGGAAACAGTACGGGCTTTTCCATCATTAATCTTATTAGCGTTTTCTGTAGGTTGTTTTTGTCAAAATTGTCATCACTGTTATGGCAATACTTCAGATCTTGTTTAAAAAAAAAGCTGCCTTGTTGTAAGAACTCTGTAATCATGGGAAGTCCCACTTCCAAAAGAGGTTACAACTTAAAAAGAAGAAAAGGAACATGATAGAGAGTGAAAGTACACAAACACAGTGAACTGCAATGACATTGCATTTAATAGACCTGTGGGGGCAACTTTACAGAGGAAATGAAGAAATGGAAGAAAAAGGAGAAGACAGTGATGGGAGAGGAGAATTAACAGCAAGAACAGAAGGGGTGGAGTACAGCAAAGGTGAGAGTTTGAGAGCTGGGGGGAAAGGGATTGAATAAGTAACCAATTAGTCATTTATTTAGTGGGAACGTCTAGATTAATGCCTTAGGAGTGATGAGAGTGTTAACGTGGTTTCCAAGTGACATGATGTAGGTGGTTTTCACAAGCAAACATAGTGTTCATTGTAAATGTATAAGCTGGATTTTTCTTAAAGATCACAGATCTCTTCCTCCACCCACACTGTTCTTACACTTCTTGATTTCATGTTTTCTATTTGCTATAAAATGTATTTATCTTTTTACCCACGGTCATAAGAATCAAGTTTAGGAGAAAAAAGAAACTTCCTCAGTGGAAGCAAAGGATCACATTCCCTGTAAACCTGGTCATATCAAGTGTAAAGTTGTGTTCTCCTACATACAGATTGGAGAACTCCTGTCAACTGCCTCTAAGCATTAAGCTTGTCCCTGAAGACCCTGGCTGCTCAGCATATGTTGATAGAAGGGATGATACACTTCCCTCTCTGAAGTAGAGGGGAAAATGACTTGGTCTAGGCAATCTAACTAGAAAAAAATTGCAAGCCTGGCTTGTGTACATCCTACTCATCTGTCCTCTCTCTTGATTCAGCCAAGGAACATATCCCACAGCCACCTACTATAGTCACCTCTCTGTGCTCCTTGCATGGCCTGAGAATTCCCTTGTCTTCTCCTTGTCTGCCCTTGTCATCCGGTATCTGTCCTCCTAATACTGATTCTAGATCTGTACCCCTCACCTTCTGTGCTAGTGTATGCCAAGAAGATGCGTGGGGTGGGAGCTATTATGTAATGAGAACAGAATGTGATTAGCATCTACAAGGATCTGAATTGAAGAAGATACAATGTTAAGATACTGCATTGGAATTGTACTGAGTCCTTGAAACAAAGTTGAACTTAAACAGGTGACTCTTGCTGTGGGAATTCCTAACTTGGTGGTTACTGTAAAAGCTCAGCAGATTTTTGTGTAGCTGGTTTACTACTCTGTAAAGTAAAAAGTTATAGCTGAAGCAAATAAGGCTTATGGAATCATGTCAGTTTTGTCTGCTGGTCTTTCTGCTTCATCCATCAACTTATTGGATGTTTTCAATCAAACTTGACAGAGTGGAAGAACTCAGATGTAACAGTTTCTCTGCTTGGCCTGTTTGTTAGGCAGTACGAGTGCTAATATTCTTGCCCAACGTGTGCAGATATATGGAAACTTGTAAAAGATGCTGCTATCTGGTTAGTAAGGTCGTGTGGGGAAGGAACTGAAAGCAGTGTGGAGTCCTGGAAGAGATGAGAGTAACCGAGAGCACTGCAGGGATTCTGGGAGCACTAGAAAAGGTGTGTGTAAGAAGGGGAGATGCACACCCAGAAGACATCAGACTTCATATATTCTGCATCATGTAGGATAAATTCTTTAAATCTAACACACTTAAGTATTTAAAAATGTATATGGTGTTTGCTTATCACAATGGTTATATTCATGGTGTTGTAACAAAGGTCGCAAGTTTATGTTTTTACCCAATGACTGAGAAGCGGGTATCTTTATAGTTCCTTATGATGGACTTTTTTTCTGTCAAACTTAACTGCAGCTCTATGTGGTGCTGCATTGGACTTCTTGGGGATCATGTGAATGTGAAAACTTGGGGGGGTTTATTAATTATTAAATGTTTGGGTTTTTTTCTGAGGTATCATTTGAGCTTGGCGTTGCTTCCATGTGGAAATGTGGTCCTGTGATGTGGTCAAGTTCTCCAGTACCATAAGTAATAGCTTTCTTAAATAAAACATTTAAGCAGTCATGTTTTCATTAAAAAAAAAAAAAAAAAAAAGAAGAAAAAAGGAAAACAAAACACAAAAACACTTGGTAGCAATTGTGTAGTACTTCTTTGGTGATTTTTGTACAGACTTCTTATGGTTACCTTCTAAAGCTATTAGGTGAACGAGCTCACTCCTTAAAGCTGTAAGTCAAAGGGAGCATATTTTACAGCTCGTTAAAATATTATTTGTGTGTGACGCGGAAACAAGTTCAAAGTCTGACACAACACAACTACTCTTTGATAGCAGTATTAGAGGCGGGGAGATGAATCGTTTGCACTCCTCCCTGCCAGTTTTGGCATGATTCTTTTTGCCAAGCTGATACACTATATTTGGAAATGTGGCTGTGTTGTGTGTTACCAAGTTTATTCATCATTGCTGTCAGCCTACTCTCTATTTGCAGAATGCTTTCAGGAATTTTCAACAACATTCATTTGAAAGGAAACATGACATAGTACTTAAAAAATATTCACCGGAAGACAACTGGAAAAGCAACCTTGTAAGGGGGAAAAAAAGCGTACTCCATTTTTCCACTGAAATGTATATTGCTGCTCCTTCAGATATTTATGAAGTCTGCAGTTCGTCACAGTCCTGAAGGATTTTTTGTTTTGTTTTTCTCCACATGTCATGCAGCTATATTTTATATTGCTTCTGTTGTCATGCATGTGCTGGCAAACAGCCTTCTTTCATTGCTGTGAGAAGCAGGCTCGTACATCATTTCTTTCTAAGCAATAGTTTTAGTAACTCACACACACACAAAAAAAGCTTAACATCTGAAATTTAATTTCAAATTTTAAAATACTGTTTTTTCTGAATTTACTTTTTTTTTAAATTTCAGGGATTTCTATAGAATTAAAATCTAACTCTAAAATCTGTTTCATGAACTGTAATTTTAGTAATGGAATTTTAATTACAAAATGTAGTTTCACAAAGGAGCCACACTTACTTTCTCCATATGGGGCCTCATGTTATCAGTATAACTCATCATTTATTGGTTAAATGTGGTGGAGAGCATTGCTCAACTAAACTGTTTCTTGCCAAGTGTGAAACTGGATTCTATGTTGTGTGTTAGTTTTCAGAAATTTTGAAAAAACTTTCATAATCTATTTTTATATTATATATTATATAAAATACATTATGTGCTTGTGGGTTGTTTGTTTGTTTGTTTGTTTTTTATAATAGTAGGCTACTCTACTAGATTAGTATTTGGAATATGTTTTCTGGACAACCATGTATAGCAGCAATTCCTTTCAAATTACATATTTTTCTAAACAATACATGTCAGATGCATTACATTTCAAATAGTTATATCTGTGTCGTGTAACTGAGCAGTAAATGGAGATAAGTAATGTAGAAAGTAGAGACCTATTTTTCTGATTGGGAATTAGATAAAAAGTACAGTTTTGATTCAGATAGATGATTCCTTAAAAGGAAATACTTTCATAACAAGATATCTCAAGATATCAGTCTGCTGGTTTTGCTTCTTTTGTGTGAGATAGACTTACTGATTTAATCATGCATGCAGAATGTTTTCTCTTTAGAAATTCTGATGACGAAGAAGCAATAGTTTAGACAAGACACATGCATCAAAGGAGAGGGCTAAGATACTTACAGAGTTTATTTCCTGTTCGTATACTTATAGCATCCTACTGAAAAAATGCATTTTAGATTATGGTGCCATCAGACTAATGAGTTGTGTTCACTGAACTTGTTTTTTCCTATGACATCTTTGCTGTGTGTTATCTGAGCAGTAGGAACTGAAACAGATCTGCTGTAAGTCTTGAATTCCTTACTTGCATAGAGTAGATTTCAGCTAGAGGTTATTTTTTCAAACAATATTTACCTACAATAGTAATGTGAATACTTAGCATTGTTCAAATTTTTCTTTTCGTCATGTTTGGGAAACTTAAATTCACATATTCTAAAATCATCTTTATCATTAGACATAACTCTTGGTGATGCTTTCACTGCAAAATAGATTCTCACTGCTAACACGTTTCATATGTGAAAAAAATCAAAATGTAGTGCAGACCCTGTACTTCATGTAACTTCATGGATTGGTGTATCATTGTTCTGATTGCATGGTGGCACTTTTCATGTCTCCATATGTGCATAGTTGTCTTTGGGTTTTTTCTTATAAAATCTACTAATGGATATTTATATTCCAAGCAGATCCTTCCTCTAAATACAACTTAAAAAAAAAAAAAAAAACACAAACCTGCAGTATTTTGGTAGTTGTGTATACAGAAGATTTACTTAAACTGCTTTTCATCAGATTATTGTTCAATAAACATACTTCGTTTTTAGAAATGAGAAGCCAAGGTCCTTCAAAATCATTTCAGTTGTTCAACTTATTTATCTTAATATTTATTAGCCTCTTGATTGATATAAACAATATGTCATCATAATTTATAACTTGTAACATGGAATGCACTGTGTGACTAATTTTCTGATGATTCTAAAGAAGCAGTGGACTGTGCTTAGAGGGAATGCAGGAAAACATTTGTATGAATCAGCACAGAACTCTATTGTTCTTGCCCTGAAGATTTTGGATTCTGTCCCCAAACCTGCTGTCAGATCCATTACAGACCCATCTGACTTGATTTCTCTTAAGAGCAGAAGCATCTAAAATGTAACAGGGTGGCATATGGGAAAGAAGAACACTCAAGTGAATAGATGGTGTGCAAATACAGTCTTTTTGAAGGTGGCCTCCTGTACCAAGAGCTCTGTTTATGTTTGTATAGATATGAGCACATTACTAGGAGAAAAAAGAAAGGGGGAGGGAAGGAAAAGGAATATAATGGGAAGACTGTGAAAATAAACTTTCATAAGTTTTTTTTTTGTCAATATTGTTTTTCTATTGCATTGTCTTACACTGTATTGTGGCAGATTGGCCACTTATATTTTTCCTGTTTCCCATTTGTACTGTTACAAATGCAACATGGATCTTATAATGAGCATTACTCCCTGCTTCCTATGAGCTGAAAAGCATTATTGAGTCTCATATCAAAAGTAATTGCTTGCGGTGGAGCAGTGTTTTTCAAGAGGATGTCCAGTGTTAGTTTACAAACTTCAAGGGCTGTAACCAGCCAGTGTGATGATGTGGAATCTGTGGGGTGTCTCCTTACCAGCCTGCACATGAGGACTTTCCCTGGTAGAAGCTGTATTGGGAAAGTAAAGTATGTAAATCAAAGGGGACTGATAAAATTAAGCAGATGGGTTGTATAAGTCTCTGATATCTTCTAGAGGGAGCTAAAATCAGAGCTGGGGGGATTATGCCCCAGGATTTCAGCCTCCGTGTAGTCAGGGATAGCCTTGTTCCTTGCACTGTGTTTAGTATCAAATGATGAAAGAATTGTGTTCTCTTGTCTTCCTTTTTGAAAACCCTTTATAGTTTTGCCTTAGATATTTTCCATTTTGTCATGAGCTGGTGTCTTTTCAGTCAGTTTTTAGCTTCTTTAATTTTGAGTTAATAAGTTAACACTGTTAACCTTAATTTGCTTCCTGATCATTCAAAGTTAGTATTTCAAACAAACCTTGGGCTTGGCAGTTTCCTGTTCAAGCTAATCTTAACGAAAAATGAAAGCAGCCAGATTATGTACCTTTCCCACTACAAGTTTTTTAACATACAAGATTTGTATTTAAAAGATCTGACCTATATATTTCACATATGGATTGCAATTGCTTCAGCCAACCAAGGTGTGGAGAAGCAGCTTTTCAGCTGCTGGTTGATACATTCCGGTATTAATACAGTTGCCAAAGAACAAAACTTTTTGATAGAGTATGGGAGGAAACATTTCATTTTGGGTAAGCTAGCTACACTGACCAAGGAAAAAAGGATCCCATTTATACATACAGAGAGAATTTTCTGTTGAATATTTCTAGTTTCTAAGTACCCTGAGGTAATTAATGTGCAACTACATGACATATTGCTTCAGATTGCACTGTATTGTTGTCTCACATTCAGACCATGCAAATAACACTTGTGCATATATATATATATATATATATATATATATGCATGGTAGAAAATTCCTCATCCTCTTTTTTTTTTTAAGTGACAAATAAGAGAAGATCTTGTCCATTCATCACTATTGTACTTTGTTTCCTAGTGACAGTTTGCTTCTTAATCTGTTTTAGCTGGAAGATGGGGAAGAAGAGCCGAGTGAAAACTCAGAAGTCAGGTACAGGAGCCACAGCAACAGTATCTCCAAAGGAAATGCTGAATCTGATTAGTGAGTTATTGCAAAGTAAGTTTTGGTTTTATGCCTCTCTGGGAAAAGGGATGGTGTGCAGACCACTCAAAAACTCTCTCTTATTGAAGCCAGTGAATTCTATTCATTTCCTGCAAGTGGCCAAGCTTGCTATTTCAGCCTGCTTAACAAAGTATAGTACAATAAGTATGTCAGAGTATCTGTCTCTGTTAGTATATACCATTATTGGCTTATTTATGTATGTATGTATTGGACATATCATATTCCTGGCAGCTTTTAACTTTACATCTCAACAAAAGTATAAATACTGAGGGAGGTTAGGTTAAAAAACCCCTGCTCTGGGTAACTTGACATTGCAGCTTTCTCAAAAATGGTTTTCTTGTAAACCTCAAGAATTGCACTGTTTCTGTTGCTCCTTTGAACAGTACTTTGAACTGATACCAGAATAGAGAAATTAACTGTGCAAAGCAGCAATACAGCTCAGTTCAACTGTGCTGATATTTTTGTTACTTACATAAAATTGTTGTTGTTTGGAAACTTTTTGTCATGCTTAGTTCTTGTGTTTAGACCAAATGTTTCACTTGTGGGGGAACTTGGAACTCATCCATTATTTCTAGTAAATTTGAAAAGCAGAGAATGATTTCAAATGATGATGCTCAAGTACTGTTCATTCTGCTGTGATTAGTAACTGTTCTGAGCTACACTTCTTGTTGAAACAAAAGTTCCAATTTTCATATCCTGCACACATCTGTTACCTTAGAAAAATCAGAGTTTTTCTTTAGCATTGTGCACAGAGAGGAGACAAGGGGTTGGCAGAGCAGTTTGATGCTTATGCTACAGCTGTCCTCTGCTTTCCTACCAAAAATAAAACTTAGATCTAATTTTCTAGGGAAAGGCAAGTATCAGCTGTTCTTTTTTGTCAAGCTTCCATATTTTATTCAATGCAAAGATTTTTCAAATCAGTTGAGCAAGGTTATCTTCAGCTGTCCACTTGGATTTATGCAGTTTAGATCAAGAAATCCACACACTGGCATTTAGAATATTGGCAGAGACACTGTGGATATAATCTAAACCTAAAGCTTGGGTAAGTGTTCCAGTGCTTGTCCTTCCAGTACACGTGTGTCTATGAAAACAGTATTGACTGGGCAGGTCAAATGTATGTACCAGCAAATTTCTCAATTACTTAAAGTAAGCTTTTTGCTATTATCATCTGCTTTCATTACAGCAAGAATGATGGCAAGCATGCTAATGTAAACAGCGTGTTTTGCTTGGATAATTGAAAACAGATAATTTGTTTGTTTGTCTTATCTGAGAGACTACCTACTTAATGATCTGGTTGTTTACCTTTTTTCTGTCTAGATTTTAAAAGATTTATTATTTCTTATATCTGAAAGACTATTAAAAAATAAAATAACTTGAGGTAAGCTATACTGTAAAAGTTCCAAAAGTCATGTCAAAGAATAGGATGTTTATAACAATGGAGATTATCGTGTTTACCATGTAAACATATTTGAAAGACAAGTAAGTACTAAGGTTCCGTTAAAATTGTTGTGAAACCATGACCTTTTCTCTGATGGTAAAATACATACATGCTTTATTAAAGAAAACATTTTCATGTAGTGTTTTTTATTTACAGAATGCAGCAGTCCTACTCCAGGTCCTGGTAAGGAATGGGAAGAATACGTACAGATTCGTTCGCTTGTTGAGAAAATTCGCAAAAAGCAAAAAGGTAAATGTGAAAGACCGTGAGATAAGGGTGGCTTAGAGTATTGATTTCCCTAAAGAATTGTCTGTTGACAGCTAAGAGGAATATTTTTTCATTATTATATATATATATTATGCAACCCTATTACTTTGTGAAAAAAGTCTTAATTCTCTGACATGCAGTTGCTTTTTTGCACTTACAGGTCTTTCTGAAATGTTCTTGTGGGCATGACCTCTAGCATTAACCACTTTAATACTTAGAATTCTGAGTGAATATGACAGATAGAAGATTCTGCGATAATTCTCTCTGATAAGTAGAAAAAGGAACTTCAGTGAAATGATAATCTGAAGGACTAGAAAAGTCCCTTGAGAGTAATAGGCCTTTTTGATTCCTGATTGTACAGTCCACCCCTCTGCCTCTATAAATCTGAACATTTTGAATTTAATTCTTTAGCTATTTTATTTTAACAAGAACACTTTACTGGACCTGGAAACAGTTTCAGCAATTCAACATTGTAACATTAAATTATAACAGAATAAAAATATGTAAATGCACAAAATAAATACCTCAGCTAATAAATCTATCTGCTATAAATCAAGTTCATAATTAAAATAAAGAAATGCTTATGGTACCACAGTTAATGCAAAGTTCTGTTGCCAATTTTTGTAAGTTTAAGGTATGTTTATTTTTCAAGCTAGAACAGTTTTCTTCCAGTGTATTATGCAACAACTCACTGTTGATGATGCTTTATTTTCATAGTAGTTTTATTTCAAGGTGTGCTCTAAGAAATGCTTTTCATGTAATTTTAGCAAAATTAACTTTATGACTGCGAAGTAACTTTTTAAATTTGGAATAAATACATTTGGGCTAGACATACTGAAAAAGTCCTGAAACAATTCTTTCTTCTCTGGTATTTATAAAGTGATGGCAAAACCAAAAAACAGACTGCATTTAAAATGGAGCTTGAGTGGTTCATGTAGTTGTTTGATAAAGTACTTAGAGGCTTGAAATGTCCTTTTCGCACCTGTTTTTAATATATCTTGACTAATGCATAAACATCTTACTTCATGAAAGGACTTTTAAACCTCTGAATATCAGTCGTTGACAGAGAGCATGTGGAAGAATAAATGATACTGTTTGAGTGACTGCCTCCCATAGCTGCACAGAGATGAACTTGATTCATTGTTTTGCTGTCCTGTGACTTCTGTAAATTTATGGTACATGTCCAGGTTTTTATGATGTAATACATGTGTTATGGTAAAGCGTAATTCAGAGTTAGCGTTGGGGTTGGCCTGTTCGCTGTATCTGTATTCTGCACCAGAAAGATCGAACCATCCATGAGCAGAATGGCTGCTGGCAGAGGTGGCAGAATTAGTATAAGAGTATTATGTTAGTAGAGCATATATTTTTCTTTGAAAGATGCAAAACCTACTAACCACAGCACTGTTGACATACAAATGTATTTTAATGTAACATTTTTACATGCATAGTGAGTGTCTTTCAAAACTATTTTTCAGTGGAACTTGGTAATTTATACTACCCAGTTCTCTACGTTAACAAAGGCTTTAAACAATTAGTAAATAAATTGCTGTTGGGAGCTCTGAGGTGTATTGCCTAATGTGTTATACATTGCACTTTTCTTGAATAGAACACTGGATTGCAGAACGTGAACTAAAGTGATCTGGATAACAGAGAACTCTTAATTTGAAAACTGAATATTTTTACTTTCTGAAATTTTTCCTTGTTTGACTCATTAGCAAAATTTTAAATAAAACTAATTTTTTTATGTAGATTTTCATCAGTATAACTATATTTTATTCAGTATAGAAATAAATTGTTCCCCAATAGTGCTTGTAATTTAAAGGAACTTGGAAAAATATGGGAACTATTGGACCACATCATATATGAGGAACAGAGGTAGAATTTTGGAGATGCTTACAGAATGGTTCCAAATCCAAGCTGGATGTTTAAAGCTTCCAGTAGCCTTATACAGTAGTCAGTGTTGGAAATCAAGAGCAAAGTCCTGGACAGTATAAACACCTATCAAGTTCTGTAGAAGCTGTGCAACTAGTAGATTTGTGAGGCTTTAGCTCTGAATATATTCCACAGAAAATAGCATGCTGAAGGGAGTATGAAATAAAGGAGAAAAACCAGCTTTTTATTTAAACCAAACAAAACAACAGAAACACTGTACCACATTCTCATTGCTTTCAGAAACATGCTTTATCAATATTGAGTTTTTCTACTGCATCATCCAAAGATATAGTTTTAGATTCTACTTGCACTTTTATGTTAACTGCGGATCAGATCGGTTCTGGGGCTTGGAATGTGTGATTTCGCGGAGGAGGAACATTTCAAATGCACTGATACTACTGTGTTAAATTGCTTTTAATCTAAAGATGTATTTATCACCTGTGCTTAACCAAAATATCTTTGGATGTAACCTTGCTGATGACGTTTTGTCAGTCATAAAATGGCCTGAGGATTTCAGGGGTGTTTGGACCCTTTTAATGTGATCTGACACTAAGGTTCATGTTGAAGAGGACACAGGCAAAGAGGTACGAAAGGAGCTGGCTGAGTGTAGCCAGAAACTATAATGTGTAGGTTCAAATCAGATGACAGTAAAGGCAAAGCTGAGGAAATGAATGAGGTTTGCAGTTTCACCAGTGGACCACATGCCTTTTGGAGACACAAAGTGTAGAAATTTGGACAAGCTCTGATATCAGGAGGATGATCAGTCCTTAGTTGTTTTATTCAGTAGGTCCATATGCTACAGGAAAAAGCTAACTGCCTTGTATGTAAGAGAAGGAGCTTGAGATCTGCTTATCATTTCCAATGCTGAATTAATGAAATTGCAGCTTGCCTTTCCAATTCCTCCTTGTGTCTATATTAACATGTTGTGGTGATTGCATTTATCATCAGTATTAAGCTGGGAAATATTTTTACTCAGCTTACTTAAAAGGGAAAGAGGAGGGGAAGCTTCATATTTGATTACAGTTCAGTTTAGGTGGTTGTGTTTTTAAGATGACTGGTAAGCCAATTTGGCAGAATATTTAAGCTGATGAAAATTGGGTATGACATTTGTATACTATTGAGTAACACTTAACAAAGACCAGTTTTGACTCAGCTACTTCAAAGTAGAACTGCTGTGGGATAGCAGATAGCTTTTTATATGTGCTTTTATATTGAACTTCTTTGTTCTAGATCCTCTTATTTCTGCATCTGTTTTTTTAATAAATTGTGTTTATAGGTTTGTCTGTTGTCTTTGATGGAAAAAGAGATGACTATTTCCCTGAACTGATAAAGTGGGCAACTGAAAATGGAGCATCCACAGAGGGTTTTGAAATAGCTAACTTTGAAGAGGAGGGGTTTGGTTTGAAAGCAACAAGAGAGATAAAGGTGAGCATGTGAACATTTGACTTAGATTAGACAGTCGTGTTTGGAATGTAGCTGTAAAGCTCTGAAACACTCACCACCTTGACTTTCTCTTTTGACTGTTTATTAAACTACTGTTTTGGAATGCTCTCAACTCTGTGTACTTGGGAAAAAATAATTCATAAAATTGAATATCATTTTTTATGACTACTGGATAGTGCTGTGAATTTTTAATCTTTTTAAAAATTTTTATTCCCTATACTGTTCACCTAATCACCAGAGTACTCTACCCCATTGATGCATGTCTTCCATGTTTCCTAACTACTTAGTCTCTTCTCTTTTTTCATGTTCCTTCTTTTAAAGCAATGGTCTTTTTGCCTCAGAAAGAGGTATTTTTGCCTCAGAAAGAGGTATTCGCAATACTTATTTTCCAGTTAAAATGAAAAAAAATTACTTGATAATTGTAAAGAATATCTTTTGATCATCAGGTAAGGAATATAGACACACACAGTTAGCTAACTGATAAAGATAAGCATTTAAGATTGCCTCTTTCCATTCCCATTTCACAGGTGGGAAACAACTCTGCAGAACAATCAGCTGTTGTAGAAAGAATATTAGAAAACAAGCATATTCATTTTAGGGCTTTAGTAGCACATAGTTAATAACGCTAGCAATTCTTTTCAAATAAGAATGGGCAATGTGAAAAAACCTCCACTGGGGTAAACTCTTGATCACGTAATTAATAGCAGTATAAAGTATATGGTAGCTTTGAGGTTGTGTGTGCAATCTACATGTTAGCAGGTCTAAACTGAAGCACTTCAGTTTGTAATCTAAGTGTCTTTAGTTTAAGCTTTGTATAATACATATTGGAACATTTGGTTACCACAGTATGAAATGTAGCATGTTTGTTTAGTTTGCAGTGGAAGAGAAAGAAGAATTTTGATTCAGAATAATTTTTATTTAAAAAAAAATGAAAACAACTTATAACTTAAAGATGATGTATATTTCAGATACTTGGCATATCACATAAACCGTTACTGACCCTCTATGTGTGTTTTCCTTTCTGTAGGCTGAAGAGTTGTTTCTGTGGGTTCCTAGAAGACTGTTGATGACAGTTGAGTCAGCTAAAAATTCAGTACTAGGTAAGAGCTTAGGAAGTTCTTAAAAGGTGAATACGTATGGAATCATTCAATTGGAGACTTTTTTTTTTTAGCTGATCTCCTTTGCAACAGGACTTGCTTATCGTGCTGACTGTCAGGTTTGGAATACCCAGAAGCTTGAAGTATCAGTGGAAATAATTTATTTTTCCTCTCTTTCTGGCTGAATGCACTAGATACCTTCTAGAAGTGTGTGTGTTGTTTTGAACATGTATCATATCGCTTGTGTAACACTTGGAGAAAAAATTTTCTGAGGTACTAGGAGTATTGTTCTAGTTTCTTCATGTCTTTTTGTCATGCAATTGTACATGAGGCATTCACTGCATCAAATAACTTGCAGCCCAATACAATGTAGGCAGCTAAATATGACAGAAACCTGAAAAGCTTTTTTTTTGTTGTAAATTCTTGCATGCTATCTCATCATGTTCATTTAAAGTAAATCTAGGATGATATTTTCCACAGACAATTTAACTTAGTGCCTCACCTTTCTGGGGTTAATTTAGGATCCCTGTATTCTCAAGATCGAATTCTTCAAGCCATGGGCAATATAACATTGGCATTCCATCTTCTTTGTGAGCGAGCCAACCCCAACTCGTTCTGGCTGCCCTACATCCAGACACTTCCCAGTGAATATAACACCCCTCTGTATTTTGAAGAAGATGAAGTGCAGTATCTTCAGTCAACTCAGGCCATACATGATGTTTTTAGCCAATATAAAAATACAGCTCGGCAGTACGCCTATTTCTACAAAGTTATTCAGGTAAGCATCTGAACTGTAGTGTATAGTCTATGTTGTTCTCATGATGATTGTTGAGGAAGGTGTGAAAACAGTGATGCTAAATAATACAGCAAGTGTATTGCTCTTAAAGGTTTGAATCATTAAAGCAATTTCCTGCTGTTTTTTGAACTGCTGTTAAAATTTCACAGTTCAGTAGGCTTATGAATATGTAAGAATGTATTTAGTTGGTTGAGAGGAATGATTACTGCCCTTTGCTTGGTGTTGGGTGAGGCTTCATCTGGAATACTGCACAGTTCTCTGCCCACCAGTACAAGAGACATGTTGACAAACTGGAATGAAATCAAGAGGAGGGCTATTAAGATGTCATGTGCTTCAGCCCTTTATCCATACAAGGAGAGACTGAGGGAGCCGGATTTGTTTTTTCTGGGGAAAAGGAGATGAGGGATGGTCAACTTATTGTTTTCAACTTGCTACTGGTAGCCAGACTCCCAAAGTTTGCCTGTGGGAAGTTGGGCTAGATGACAGGCAGAGATCTACAACCCATGGCTCTTTGAAAAATACATACAAAGTAAAATTATAATTGTTAATTGCGATAGCATAAAACCATTGCATATGTTGTATTTCCAATGACTGTGGATTAACTGTTGGTTTCTATTCTATCTGATATAATTATTTTGATTGCTTTCAAATACAAGGATGAACCCATCTGGTAACTATTTGAATATGGGAAGGCTTGAGATGAATGAACTTTTCATCATGTTCTGAACTAATAATTTAAAATTAGTTTATAAGATAGAACTGTTACTCTGATATCTTGACATAGTTGATGTTTTAAGTGAATGGGAGTGTGTTGTCCAGGTGGTGCTCAGTGTCCAAACATGCAAAGGTTTTTGTGGCACAATCTCTGTAAAAAGAAAGCATATGAGACTGTGTACTGAATTTCCACAACTGTGTGATTTAGAGACATTTTTTTGGTCATAGAAGAGGTCAGGAGACATAAAAAACCCCTCTGTTCTTCTTTAATGTGACCAGGGTTCCAAAGCTTTTCTAGTAACTGTTTTAAGTTGACAAACATTATATTATTTTGCTTAGCTGTTTAGAGTTTAAAGAACTTCAGATGTTTGTAACTCGGTGTCATAACAAGTATAAGGAGTGCAGGGGGATACGTTTTGGAAACTAAAGTCATTGAAAATAGTGAGTGAAAATCAAATAAGATGCACTTCATTGTTTTTACCTCTAAATAGTTCTACTTTCAGAGTTTATTAGCAGAGTATAGTGTAACATTATCCAGTTCTTCCAACTGCTAATCATGCTCTTGCAGTACTTAATCGGGATAGCTTGACTATCACGATGACTAGTTTCATCATTTTCATTCACTAATCCTGCACTAGTAGTATTATGTGAGATGTTAATGGTCACAGCATTAATTTTAAAAACCCTGAAATATAATTTTACAGAGAAATGAGATCTGGAATGACACCCCAAATTTTGGCTGCCATGTGTCCAGTATTTCAGAACTGCTTTTCATTGATTGATGAATAGATGTAGACAGATATTAAAATAATGCAAACACAACTGAAGGATGTATATAAAATGCAGTGGTGTAACATCAATTGAAGCATGAGATATTCATTACGTGAAAAGCAGCTTAAACGTTTGACAAAATATTTTTTGTTTATGAAAGTTCCATGTGGCACATAATCTGTATGAGGATGGCAGATACATGCCATTTCTCTTATTATCTTTTAAATCTAATCAAAGATAATTTGCATAGCATTTCAGCTAATGTGGTCAAAGTAATGTCTCACAAAAAATAATTCATATACCGCATCCAAGTCCATGATGTTGACTATTAAGAGTAAGAAAAGCTACAGTATGAGCAGAGAAAATAATGTACGTAAGCGGACTTTAGGGGCAGACTGTCTTTAGAATCCCCGTGATGGTACATGGTAACAAGCTGTTAATACTTGACACTGTCATATTTTCTGTTTTACATGTGCAATTCCATGGAAGCTGATGGAGGCAGACTTCTCAGCCTCATACTGTTGAGGCCGATTCAGTTTGTTTTGATCTGCAGCAATGGAAAACCTTTTTGGAAATAGCATTTACATAAATGGCGGTCTTCTCTTTGAGCTTTATATTCATATAGCCAAGAAGTGTTTAGTAGTGTACTGTTGTCTTTTGTATGAATTGTTAAAATGTAGATTCTCGTCACTTGTGGTCAGAAATCTAGACCAGAATATTTTTTTAACCCTCTTGACAAATGCTTTTGTTGTTTGTTTTATGTTATTGTATATATAGCTGTTGTTTCATGTTGAATGTGAGCATGAAGATAGATCAGATAGGAATCATTTGCTTTATTTACTTGTTCTTTGGAGAATGAGTAGTAATAAATATTAGGTACATTTTAGATGTGTTCTGGTTGTTTGGTGCTATACTTCAGCACAACCATGTAACCACAATTTCAGCTGAATGTTTCTTTAGTATTCGGTAAATGTCACATTAGGAAGATATACCATTTCAGCTGGGGCTCCAGGAGTGCCAAGCAAATGTACTGGGTACCTATTCTTAATGCTTTTGATGAAAACTCCCAGAAAAGGCTTAACACATTTAAAAACTAGAGCTTGTAATTTAAGAAATGGTGGAGGATAAAAAGTTTATTAAAAAAAAAAAAAAAGCTCTTTCTTCCCTAAAACAAAGTACCATTTTCATTATTCAGAAAAGCTGAAATGAATTTTAGTATCATCTTGCATGCTCTCATCACTTTATGAACAAAGCTGACCTACAAAATACTAGTGCTAAGGGTAATGTTTTTGGAAATTCATGAGCATATGGAAAAGGGAAGAAGAGGTTGGCGAGAGAAAAAAATCATTATACAAATGAAAAAAAGCAAAGCACAACCACTTTCCTATGAAAGGCAGTGTAATCTTCAAGCTTTATGAAAGAGAACGTTAGATTTTTGTATACCATAATTTAATTCAGTACTACTACTGCTTTAGCATAAACATTTTAATGAAAACTGACTTGTGTGACCAGGATTTTGATAATGCTTCAGGTATGCAGACTGATTTTTTTTTTTAATTTACAAATACACTTTTTGTGATACAAAAGTCTTGTAACTGTATTTACTTTCTTGATAGCCAGAAACTAAAACAAGTAGCATCTTGAAAAAAAGGTGTTTTGTTGATATTTGAAGACACTGAAAGAGGGAATATTTTGTACAGGCAAAATATTTTAATTCCTTTGCAGCATTTTTAGTCTGCAAAATGTTTCTTAATGGCTGGGGGGATGAAAGGGTTAACAAATAATTTATTCAAATGCTTCGATTTATTTCCAAATAGGGTTGCTAGACTGTTATTAAAATAATTTGGCTTCTAATAGGTGTGCAGCTCTAGGCAGTTTGACAAGTGCTGGTCTCTTATTTCCCCGGCTTTTCTGTAAGGGTGGCTTTCTCAGAACTCCACAGTTCTAACTCTTTCGCCAGTGCTTAGTCTGGATACACATGAAGAATGGGCAGATTTATGCATTTCACAGCTGTTGCAAGCTAAACTGTAGTCTGGCTCGATAAGCAGAAACAGGTGGGATGTTGAACAGACAAAAATAAACCCTTGAGCATGTTAGCCAGGCTCTATAAACCACGCTGACACCTTTCTAAACATATGTAATTTGATAACTAAAAAATAGTTTAAAGTTCTTACAGATGTACTTTAAAAGCACATTTGGCCTCTGCATCACTATCAAAATACAGTGAATTGTCAAAAAAACCCACTTTAATCATAGCAGACTTGTAGTTTGCAAGATGTTTTCGCAGTCTGTTCCAAAGAGAAGTTTTGTAAACTGCAGGGTTTTCTTTTCCCTTGGAAGGTATGTGGGTGACTTCCATGAACATTTATGGGCATTGCATTGCCTACTGAAGGGTGAACAGAGCCCAGATATTTATGGCTTCATGTTAAATTTTTTTTGTACACTGAAATGTGGTGTAATAAGCACAAGAGGGAGCCATATAGTTTACAGACATTCACAGTGAGATTATATTCCTAAAGAAAATACAACCAAAGTTTGAAACTTTTATAAAAGAATATGCAGTGGTCTTGTGCTTGACTTCTAGTTGCATCTGGGTGCCTGTTTATAAGACTCCTACAGAGAAATTTTTGTAAATAAAAACAAGACAACAAGGTGGTGCCGTTAAAGAAGGTGGAAGTGCCAGAAATCTATTTTGCATTTTGCACACTACGGATCTGAAGCTGTGTTGTATCTTTTCCCCAGGTACAGTAAAGGCTGTTATTAGGTGCCTTACTAAAAGACACTTTTATGATCATTTGAGTGAACTTCTATAATAAATCTCCGAAGTGGTAGGTCTGAAACTTGCAGAGCTTGCCAGCCAGCCAATAGCTTTTGCCGTGGCAGCCAGCTGTGTGCATTCAGCGGCACTTTAGCTGCGAGTAGCATCTGTATGTGGCTGCCTCTCATGTGCTGGAGAAAGGATCAGTTCCGCAGGACTGTCCAGGGTGGCAGTTTGGCATCGATTTACTCATTTAGTCTGTAGTCTCTGGACCACTGGGGGACTGCACCTTTTTCTGAAGAGCACCAGTGAGCTAGTTGTATGTAAAACAAAACAAAAATGAAACAAAACAAAGAAAAACAAAAACAATATGGGTGACATTATAGTGGGCGTTTGCTGTAAACTGCCTGATGGGATGTACCCACAAGTGCTGAGGGAGCTGGATGATGTTATTGTGAGGTGACTCAGTGATCTTCAGTGGATCATGACGACTGGGAGAGGTGCCTGCAGACTGAAGGAAAGCAAATTGCACTCCTGTCCTCAGGAAGGAGGACAAGCCTGTCAGTCCCATTGCAATCCCCATGCCATCCGGTGGGATCTTGACAGGCTGGAGAAATGGGCTGACAGTTGATGAAGTTCAACAAGAAGTGCAAAGTCCTGCACCCAGAGTGGAATAATCCCATCAATATGTTTGGGCCAAGTTCAACATGAGCCAGCAATGTCCCCTTGCAGATAAAGAAAGGAAAAAAAAGGCATATTGGAGAACATCCTAGGAGAACTCTTATCCTTCCCCTCTACTCAGCACTGGTGAATACACACCTGGAGCACTGTGTCCAGTGCTGGACTCCCCAATACAAGAGAGGTCAATAAGTAAGAATTTTGGAATTAAACTGAATGGAGAAAGGAAAGTCACCTGTTAAAGTAACATTTTAGCAAGTAAATTTAATTTTCTTTGACTCAGTTTTATGGGTTTTTTGCTAAGTTAATGAGCAAATACTTGCAAATACTTTCTTCGCCTTCTGTCAAGCGACTGTTAACTCAAGAAGGCAGAAGCTGCTCTATGAATCACACTCTTTTTTTTTTTTTTGTTAATAGAATCTATTTGAGATAAGTCATTAATACCTTTAGGTGGTATCTGTAGTCTGGTTTGTATCCAGTGTTCCACAGGAACACTCTCATACCACTTTTCTGACTAGTGTGTATTGACATCTGGACAGTGCTTGTGAAAGTGTTATTGTAGTCCCTCTGTGAATATGAACCTTGCAGTGATCTACTCAGAGTTTTGATCTGATTGTTTGCACCATTGGACAGAGAACTTAATTTCCTGTAGGCTGTAATCCCTTTTGATCAGATACTAAATTTAATTCATTATTCATATAAAATTTGACTAATTGATTTAGCGTGAATGAAATTCTAAAATCCAGCTATTAGCTGTTGGGTACTGGAATATCATGTTAGGACATTTTAACACATTAGGTTCTAGATCTCAAAATAATATTAAAGCATCTTTAAAATCTGGTGTCACATTTGACTCTTCAATATTGGGTATATTAGGTGAGATTTCACATCTCTAGTTTAATTTTGACACCAATTTTTGAAGTTGTGATGATACTTTCAATAAGACTTATGCTGCTCGTACATTATTTTTCTGTACTGTTTCTTTTCTATCCTGTTCCAATAAGCATATGATTTTCCAGGTCAGTGTGAAGACGAACGTCTGGTCTCTCTATGCTTGGCTTTAAGATACAACCATTTAACTTTCATGTGCTAAATAATGTTTGAGTTGAATGCAGATAAGTATACTGCCTTTTAAAACATTCTAAACTATTCACGTTTGGAAGTTGTTTATTATTTTGAAGTTGTTGTAATAGAAAATATTTTGATGCTTCTAAAGTGTTCAACTAATATGCAATCAAAAGCAAGTGTATTTGGAAGCAGAATTCAGTTTTGATCATGTAACCAAGTGTGGGTTCTCAGTTTTCCCCTCTACTTGATTTATACTCATTGGCATGTCAATCAAATGGCTTTTTTCAGAAGTGATGTCAGTGACACTGTAAAAAACGGGTGGAAGAAAGATGTCACAGTTGTAAACCCTATAAAATCTCTCGCTTTTGTTTACTTGTCTGCTATACGTGTCAGCTTAAGGAGAGATTTAAAATTCCATTGAGTGGGCAGTTACAAAGGTAAAACAGTGTTGCGGTTTAGATTTGTGTTGTCCAAATTTCAATGCTTGAGTTGTTCTGCTTGGTCAATAAGTCAATAGGCACTTAATAATGGAATATATTTATGCCTTTCTGTGTTTTTCATCTCTGTGAGGGCCAAAATATTGTATTAACCTGTTTCGCTGGCAGCAAACTGAGGATTGACTGTATGCTTGTATGTACCACTTAGTGTATCTACCGGAAAGTGGTTTAGACTTTGCAGACACGTGCCAAATTCCTGATTTTTGTGTTGCTCCTGGTATATCCCACCCCTGGCTGTGATGACAATAACGGCAGATCCTGGGGCTTCGTTGGGCCGTTCCCGTGGCTGCCCCTCTCCATCACAGAAGCAGCTACAGGCATCGCTGGGTTGTGTCTGTCCGTCTCAGCCAAATGAAGATCTCAAGTCCTTGCGTGGGTAGGAGGTCTGCTGCCTTCTTCCCCCGTTCCTTCCTTGCCTTCCACAGGAACACGGCGACAGCTCTGGGCTTGGAGCCAGCCGGACACAGGAGGAGGTGTTTGGCTGTTCGGGCAGCATTTGCTCCTCAAACAGCTGTTCCCTATCTCCTCCAAGGAAAAGGTGGCAGGCCATATGGAGGCATCCTGCGGTCCAGATTCAGCCGATGGGCGCCAGTTGGACCGTGCTGGCCTAGATCAAAATACAGGCACATCCCACTTGGGTGTCTGCTATTTCTTACACACAGAATATTTTAAACTTGGAGGAGAACAGACAGGATAAAACATCTTTCATTTTAGATATAGATGTTATTTTTCTTTGGACATTCATTTCCTAATCAGTAGGTTTGAATTTATTTTATGTTCTGAGTAGTTTGGATTTTTTTACACTAGCCTAAACTCCCTCTTTCCTCTAGAGAAGCAGAGACGTACTTCAAAGCATATATGCCAGTGCTAAACAATATTTGTTTCTGCACAGTTTAAGCCACGTTTGGGAGGAATAATACGTTCTCTTGTTAGTATTACAGGCTTTTAAAGCTTTTTTTTTTGAAGACAAGGTTCTCAACCACTCTTCTAGTTGAGAATGCAGATAAGCATCTGTTTTTACAGCCAATAGAGTGGAGAGGCTTTTTTTGTTTGCTTTTCTGTTAGTTGCTTTTTAAAAAAAATTTTATAACTGAGATGCACTTTCTGGGGCAGTTGAGTTTATCCCCTGAGATGATGTCTGTGTCTTTTGTGGAAGTGAGTGCCTCAGCAGACATCAGGAGATCATCATGCACTTACAAGTATACTTTCTCATATAAAGTTTGTACTTATTGTGCAGATTTAATATTTTTCCTGATATAACAGCAGTTACAAATGTTCCATAAATTTAAAATATTATAACAAGCTGATGTTTCTTAGAATGGAATACTCAAAGGATGTATTCTTTAAGCACTGCAAAATTATACAGGGGACTTATCTTTGTTAAAATTAGTAATTTAACTAAATTACAAAGTGGATTATCCTCTTCAGTTAGACCCAATGCTAATACTCAACACAGTAGGAGATTGATATGTTGCTAAGTAAACCAAAGTTTATTTTATTTTACTATGGCTTGAATACGAGTTGAAGAGGAAGTGATAAGTTTTTAGTTTGGGATGTGTGTGCACTATAGTTTCAGTAAATCAGATTCCAGGGCTGACTGCACCCCATGTGCCGTGCTGGTTGTGCAGCATGGTGCCTTGGTTATACCATGATTGTGATCCGAGCTTCCACCAAGTGACTCCTGGTGTGATTTATCTGTAAACTGGAGTAGTGGATTCACAAGTAACAACACTTTGGCCATGTTGCATCATATTAATGCTTGTTAGGAAACTCTTTGCATGTGGAGCAGTTGTGAGTAGGAAATATTGTCCCTGTCCTTCTAAAGCAGTTCACTGCAGGCTTTCTGTCACACCATTTTATCTGTTTTGTAATTCACTGAATTAATAGTAGAGTTTTGTGATGAATTTGTGCACGAACATAGTGCACATATGTTGCACTAAACAAAATGAACGAGGTAAACCTTGTACCTCAGGAGGAGCCTAAGGGGTGAGTGAAAGGTCCCAGCATGCAGGCACGGACCTCTGTAGCGATCTGACTCTGTCTGAGTGAAGTACTGCAGACAGAACCTGCCGATCTAAGGCTGAACACAGATTCATAGAATTGTTTTGGTTGGAAAAGACCTTTAAGATCATTGATTCCGACTGTTAACCTAGCACTGCCAAGAGCATGAACACTTGTATATTGTGAGGAGGTTCATCACAGGAGATAATGGACCTAGTGTGTCTGTTAGATGAGCAGGGACAGGTGGGACTGAGGAGGCTGTTCTCATTGCAAAACATGCCCAGTCTCAGCCCTGCTTGCTATCCCACTTCATCCCTTCAGCCCCTAGTGGGGCTGCATTCAGCACTAACTGATTTTGTGAAACGCAGGAAAAGGTGTAGAAAACTTGGTCATTGATTTAAATGTCAAAACTGAGTACCTTCTTTTCTTGGAAAGATTAGTATTTTAGAATTCTGTAGGCTAGGAAGTATTCTGTAAATGGAGTGATCAAGAAGTGGATGTTAAAAAGTCCATCACTGTCTTGCCTCTATTCAGTAAAGGAGATTCCACAGGATAATAGGCCATGTACTTGTTTGCAGTCAGTTGAGAATTATTTCTCTGTACTCAGCGAAATGATAACATTCACTTTGCTTGTGAAGTGGGTTGTTAGTCCTTCAGACCCTTGAGTTTGTAGTTGATGACATGGTTTGAGTTGTCTGTTGTGCCACTGCTGTCTCATTAACTAAGAACAATTTTTGCAGGTAGAAGGTACAGAAAAAGGGACTGTGCAGTTAAATTCCATTGCACCAGGAGGAGTCATTCCACTCTGCTTCCGCTGCATGAATCCCCTAATAGTCTGGAACAGTGCTTTCTTGTGTATATTGGCAGAAAGTAAATAAAAATTGCTGACATAAAGAATAAGCAAGAATGTTATTCAGATTTAATAAGTTTCAATCCTGTGGTACCTTTTTAATTTTAAGATTCGTTCTATTAGGTTTTGCAAAGTAGGACGATCTTTCAAGGAAAGTCATATAACAGCACAAGTTTGGATGTAATTCCTAGTGCTTCACAAGTTGGGCTGTTTGAAAATTCCAGAGCATGCCTCTCTAGTTATAAATTGTTATTACATAGTAAAATAATCTTTGGCTTTGTCTCCTGTCCTGTACAGTGAACTGGCTTTCCCTCGTTAGGTTAGGCGGCATATGTCCAATGGAAAAAGCGAATTCTTGTTTCCCTGTAGATCACGAGGATCCTCCATTCTGAATTCTTTATTTTACTTTGCTTTAGGGCAGTTAAAGCCTCAGCAGCTCCACAGAGAGGAGTTTCTCTTCAAGGCTGCTGCTTCAAAGGATTTCCAGAGCTGGGAAAGGGACAGTAACCAGCAAATACTGACAGATCTTCCTGCTTCTGCCCTGAAAGTGTGTGTATGTGTTTGTGCTTTGGTACACCTACACATTGGCCTGAAACCATCAAGTAGCATCCAGCAAGGCTCATAACGAAATCTCCCTATGTTAATGAGTGCATTGGAAAAGGGGAGAATCTGTGAAAAGGGGGAGCAAAAAATTGTTTGGTCAAAAGGAACAGACCCTTGGGCTTTATGTTCAAAGGAATGAAAGTTAACAAGGTGGAAGCTTAAACTGGTTTTGGCTTTAACTGTTTCAAGTACCCTTTGTGCTTTGGGAGCTGGGAGGCGGGGGGGAGCAGTGATGGCCTCAGTATAATCTCAACACTTGGTATGTTATGTTCCTGAGATAGAAATGGAGCTGTCTCTACTTCAACAGTACACAAGAGGTTTTTGAGAATATTGAAATCTGATTTAGTATTATTGATGCAGTGGTTGCCCACAGCTTTGCCTTGGACTTGTGAGTACTTGAAATATTCTTCACAGAAATCCAACCATCTCTGTGTCTAGAAACTCAGGAAACCAACAAAAACAAGGATTATTTTTTTTTGTTATATATTACAGTGGAGTAGCAGATGATGCCGATGGTCAGCTTATCACAGAGGAGAGGTCGTGTCTTTTCAAAAAAAAAAAACCACAGTAACTTTGATCACATCCAGTGATTCAATTAATTTTTTCATACTCAGAGTATACAAGGGCTGGTGGTACAAAGGAATATACTAGCCAATGTGACTTCACACCAAAATATATCAGTTATTTTCAAGACATCTAGTAGCATAGATATAAACCCAAATTTAACACTATGTAAACTTGTACTCTAATTTTTACTTTTACTCAGGCATTTTATTGCATGTTACAGTAATAAGACTTGTACTTTGCATCACTTGGTAAACAAGGCAAATATTAAGGTAATTTTAACGGAAATTTCTTGTCAAGATTAGGAACTCTGACAAATGAGCTTTGTCATTTTGTGATTGCCGGGGGTAAGGGGTTACTGCCTCCAATAGCCGGGCTGCTCTTTTGTAGGAGGTTAATGCCCTTGTAGGCTGGATGGCAGAAGTGAACGTTGTGATGCTTCTCAGCTGGAAAGGCAGCCCCGCTTCCCTCATTGAAGCCTTCATGCTGTCCAAATAAAAAAAAAGCCTTCTCAAAAATTGAGGAGTCCTCTGGCATTTAGTTTATAAGACTTGAGAATCGTTATCTTGTGATGTCCATCCAAAAATATGATGGAGAAATTATTAGCGAAAAGGCCCCTATGAGGCATCACGAGTTGTTCTTTCTCGTGAGACATTAAACATGAGACACGAAACCCTGGATATTACTTTACTGCTTCCCAGGTAGAGAAAAATGTCTGAAGGTGTACTGTTCTTGTGGTTTGTGGGGTTTTTGTCATTGTTGTTGTTTTTTGTTTGGTTTGGGTTTTGGAGGTTTTGTTTGTTGATTGTTTGTTTGTTTGTTTGTGGGGTTTTGTGGTTATTTTTGTTGTTTCTTTGTGGGTTGGGTTTTTTTTTTCAGTTTCCCCCCTTTTCTCTGGTTGCCATACTGAGTAACTGGCTTCTAGTCTGATAGTGTTTTAGGTGACTAGAATAACAGTCTGTCTCTTTCCGCAGTGGCTGCAGACAATCTGGCAGCAATCACTGTTACTTTTTAATATTTCTGGTTATTTTGAGATATCCTCCAAATGTCTCAAAGAAGGCTTGGAACGCTGAAGGGGAGGAAGCATTTTTTTTGTTAGGAGTAGCAGCATCAGGAGGAAAATGAAATTCAGCATGCCACTATTTGTTTTTGCAGTGGTCATCACCCTGATTGCCAGCTCTGACAATATTTTCACAGAAGGGGTAACTAAATAGATGGTATTTGTTCTTTATAATAACTCTTTCAGTAGAATGTCAGGACCTGCATCTAAATGAATGTATTCACATTTTCATGTTCACATTTTTTATTTAAAGCTTCCCCTCCCAACTTTCTGAAACTACTTCATACAGATTTGGTAAGTTAAAATTAGGGTTCGTGTAGTGGATATTGTTACATTTCAAAGCTAACCTGTAAAGACCTAGCTGCATGAACCTACAAAAGCTAGATCTGTTTTGGTTTGTTTTTTAAATGTATTAAGTGTTTGTTTAGTTTAAATATGTCTGTATCTTTTTGGATCAGGCTGAGCAATTTGCATGCTATGCAGCAGTCATCTTCTATTCTTTATTAAATATCTGTCAATTATAAATATCAAGGTTTTACATTAATGTCAAGATAGTACATCAAAAATTCATGGAATATGTGACTTTTTTCAAGGGTATTTAATACTTAATGCATTTGTGTCATTTTTCTTTCTGGATATATTGACAGGTTTTATTAAGTGTTTGTTAGGGAGATTTCATTTTTACCAAGGGACTATAAAGAGAAGCTGCATACTAAATCAATTTTTTAATCAGAATATTGTTCTTTTTTGTGTGTCTTCAGATTCTTGTAATCTATAGGGTTTTTAAGTTATGTAGTAAAATAGTCCAAGTCAGAAATCTAACATGATCAAATAGGCTGACATATCTTAACTTTAAAATAGGTACTAGAATATTGTACCACAGAAATGTTATAAATATGATAATTATGTATGCTGGGATTTTATTCTGCCTTGTGTCTTTTAAGACCATTTATTTTGTCCTTTATTGTAATTTACTAGTGGTTATATGTGAATTATGTCTGGACAGTCTCCATATAGGGGCAGTCGCTAAGTTTCACGGATTTACAAGCAGGGGAGAGTTACAGAGTGATTGGTGACATCCTGAATCTTTGCCCGTGGATTGTGGGTTCACGTTGACTTGCTACACAGGCTCATGTCAAATGAACAATTAACCTCACGGCAACCTGCTGTTTTAATACAGATTTTTCTCACGGAGGGGAGAACGGCAGCATGCATATATCTTGCTTCCTACAGGTATTTGCTCCAAGGGGGCATAAAAGCATGTTGGTTGCACGTCCTGTATAGAGTGTGAGCAGGAACTGTGCACAGGTAATGGGTTTAATCTGTAAAAATCACTTTTATGCTGCCAAGCGCTTTGTAGTCTCTGTAATGCCTTTTTATAATACTTGTAGTGCATTATGACCGTAGTAGTTATTGCCCTTTGAAAAATAACGTGTTCTGTTGAAAGCTGGTGTTCGGGAGGAGGGAGGAAGGTCAGGGGTTATCTGTGTGTATACCAGGGTCTTCCTCCAGCCATACACTTGTCCGACCCTCGGTTTGAAGTAAGGCAGCGGTCAGTGACGCTGAAGGCCGGTTTTACCCCAAACCGGGATTTCAGAGCGTTGTAATGGTATCCAAAGGCCGCTCCCGAGGATTTTCGTGTTAGCTTTGTGTTCCTTGCCCCTCGGAGCCGGGAGCAAAGGGCAGAGCGGCTGAGGAGGGGCTGGGGTGGGGGGTGCGCAGGCGCGGTTGCGCCGGCAGGGGGCAGTGCCGGCCCGCGCGGGCGGTGCCGTGCGGGGAGGGGGGGACACGGGGCTTTCGGGGACCCCGAGTTCTCTGTTCGTGCAAAATGCCGCCTTCTTTAAAACTTCAGGTGTGGAATGAGATTCTGATTTTTCACAACCAATAATAACGCAGGAGAGGAAAATGTTACGATATTTTAAAAGTGAAACTGATAGGTCTGTGTCTCACCGTCAGCCTCGGTTTTCTGTGCTTAGTTTATCAAGCTGCTGCAAAACAGATTAATAATACGAGCAATAAAAGTTGAAATTGTCATAAAAGAATAATACAGGGGAGTATTTGTTTTTAAGAACTGTTATTTCCAGTTGAAGGCTGTTGTTTCTACATTCATTTCTGCAATCAAGTCTGGACTGTTCTGCTGCAGCGAAGACACCTGAAATTCGGTGGTTTGGGTTTCAGTTCTGCTTTTGTACTGAATGTTGCTGAATGTACTGAATGTGTTGCTGCAATTAAACTCGAGGGAATTTGTTTGACAATGACCATATCATCGGTGTGAATAAAAATCATACAGAAATGCAGAGTGCTTTAAAAAGAAAAAAAGAAACAAGAGAGGGAAGGGACAGGAGTCGCTGGAATTGTTAACTTCTGTCGTGTTCCAGAGAAAGCTCATCCAAAGGGTTAACTGAGAGGCTGAGGGAGACCAGACACCTGGGACCTAACACCCAATAGGCAGTCTTTTGTAATATATAATTACCCTAAAATTGCGCACTGAGCACAAGCTTTTGTTTTCTAATTGATTTACGGTTTGAGCCACTTTTACCTCATCCCCTACTGTCCTGCACACAGTGCCAGCAAGTACATTACAGTGAGAAATGATAAATTACCATGCACTTGTGATGCTAATGCATCAAGAGTAAAAAACTGCATACTACATAGAGCTTCATGCATTAGGAGTGTCGCAAAGATAGATCTGTGCAAAAAAATCATTTGTATCTTCTGAAATAACCGTTTGATCATTTACTTCAATTCATCTTGGAGACCTAATTGAACCTGAAGATTAAAATTTATGCTATTATGGCTTTCCATTTGTGAATCAGAACAAAGTTTTAAAGAAAGTGTGTGAGTGTGGGCTTAAAGCTCCCTGTATTTTTGAAACTTTTAATAAGTTGATTAGAAAAGTAATGTAATACAGCTTCTTAAAGCCTTTAAAAAAATCTAAATATTTTGCTTATTAATGACAACCACAGTATGCATTTTCAAATGGCATCACTCCAATTTTAGATAGTAACGTGAAGATGGGTTAATGTGGATGCTGTCTAAGCAGCAAAACTATTTAAATAATTTAATCTGCTTTGTTTCAGAGGTGTAGTGCAACTTTTACTGAATAACACCTTTTACAGGTATCAAGGAAGAGTTGAAAATCTCGTATAATTTTCCTCTCATTTGTGAAATACCGTATTGATAGCCCAGAGAAGGGGAGAATGTTGAAGGTGGTGAAACCTATGTATGCTTATTGTCTGATTTCCTTTCCCCACCCTGCATCACAGGCTGGATTTTGGGTTACTTTCATGTACTCAGTCCACCTTAAATTTTTTATTTTTGTACGATGTCTGTGGGTTCCAGTCTTGAAATATGAAGAAACAGATTTATGGCGGCTGCTGGGCACAACAAATTAAGTTGACAGTGATGTATGAGAGCATAATAGCGTGATGAGCCCTCTGTAGCGCGGCTGGACGCCTCCTGCTTCATTTGGCTCTTGTTAGGATCTGTTAGGCAGCTAAATAATGAAATTCTGCTGACTGATTTCTGATTTCTCTTTTCTTTCTCTTCTCACCTTTTTCTGAAACTTGCATTTCCCAGACCCATCCTAATGCCAGCAAACTGCCCTTAAAGGACTCTTTCACTTATGACGACTACAGGTTGGTCTGTCTTTTAATTCTTTCTCCCTCTTTTTTTTTTCATATACCGAACTGTGGGACCCTGAAAATGCTTCATTGTTGGGAAGGCCGTATTGTTATTGAAATGTTAAATGTAAGATTTGATACTAATACACTTTTTTAATGGAGAAGAAAGTAAAATAAATAAGCAGATTTTAATTGTTACAAAGGAATAGTCATTATGAGCAGTTAATTTAGCCAACTGGCACACATAGTCTGAGATTAGTAAGGTAGTTCATGGTTTCTTAAGAAAATAATTCAGTTGAAGTTGCAGGAGGTTTGGGTTTGTTGTTGTTTTGTTTTGTTTTATTTTAAAAAAGGCTTTACCGGCACATAGTAGTAAAAACTCCTGTTGAACAGGAGAGCTGGACAGCTTAAGTTATACACATGAAGCGTGATTGTCAGTTGGAAGTGCTATAGGGGGTGACATAATTAAGATAAAAATAAGAATAATTAGGATAATGAGAGCTTTAATTCTGCTAAGTGGTTAAAATAGGATGCATAAAAGGTATTCATGAGGTCTTACAGGAATTTTTTTGCCTAAGTCTTACTTCTGGGTAGGTCTATGAAAGTGGGATTTCCAGAGCATGCCTCCTTCACTTGTGGGGTCACAGAGGAGCATGCCAGTTTATGTGTGAAGTGGTTTAAAATTTTACCAATAAAATACAACAATTAAAAAGAAACATATTGCTATTATGTTTCAGAGTGTTTGTATATCAGAAATATCCACAACTTTAACTTGCTTTTTTAGGAATCAAGTAGATTTCAGTTTGATGGTATCTTTCTAAGCAATCTGTAGTAGTTCTGAAAAAATCCTTCAGAAAGTCTAATTCTATATTTTAAATACTTGTTAGTAGTGAAGTCTGTGGGAGTTAAAATTGTTTTGACCTTCTCCTGGTGGTGTTCCTTTTATATTTTTCTTCCCCTCAAAAAACCACAGCAAATATAATTATAAGGCCAGAACATCGTGAAACTAAGAGTATTTTTTCCCCTCTGGCATTTAATATTCATTTTTGTCTGAAATAAAATAAAAATGAAATTTTAGAAAATACTGAAATGTTAAGCTTTTTCTGAAGATTCTTGTGTTTGAATAGGTAGCTGACATTGCCTTTATTTAACCTGAGTTAGAAGGGTTTTGAATGACATCTGTGTGCTAAGCTACATTAGACTTTCTTCATTCTTTTTACCTGGATATCTGTTTGGGGTGTTGGTGCTTTTTTTTCTGTTTATTGTGTTAAGCAGAAAATTTAGCAATACTGATCTATGACGAAAGGTTGCAAGCTGAAGTGAAGCACTCACCAAAATACTGTGCACGCGCCAGGTGACGGCGCTGGTTCCCAGTTCACACGGCACATCAGCTCTTTAGCCAGCGAGGGGCAAAATACCTCCTGGCTCTTCCCAAAGTCTGGACACAGCCAAGAGCTGCTGCTGCCCAGCCAGGGCTGTGGGGTGGCCAGCTGGGGCTATGGGGTGCCCAGCCAGGGTGTGGGGTGCTCTGAAGTCTGTAGGCCTGGCTGAGCCCAGGTTTGGGGCTGTGGGGACAGGTCTGTGTGCAGGGAGGGCTGGGGAAGCGGGAGATGACATTGGAGCAGGTCCTGGTTGAGGTTATAGAAGGTATGAAGAGAAGGTTGTGTTGCAAAGAGCACAGATGTGGGGTGGGATTGCAATCCTGATTTGGGAATCGGGACCTCTCTGCTTGTCTTGGAAACCCAAGAGCTGATGCTTCTCGTACACGTGGTGTTGCCTCCTGCTGTTAACATTCCAAAGTTTGGAAACTCCTAGCCTAAATGATTGCTTCATGTTAGACTACAGCCAAGCAAACATTAATGATTTGAACATTGACATATTTTTAATTTTTGTAGATGGGCAGTTTCCTCTGTCATGACACGGCAGAACCAGATTCCAACAGAAGACGGTTCCAGAGTAACATTGGCTCTAATACCTTTATGGGACATGTGTAATCATACTAATGGACTGGTAAGGATTTCTTCAGTGTTGCTGAAAGGTGTTAGTAGGGCTTAACTGTTAAGCCTCTTAACTGCTGTAGAACAGCTTAATAACACTTTTATTATGTTTCTTAACACAGGTAAAAAGTGTGTTCCCAAGTGGCATTAAAAATCTAGTATCAAAAAGGAAGATTTGGTTTTTTAAATGTCTTACGATAGCTTTTTCAGGGGGAACTTTATTCATCTAGAGAAAATGATAGAAGTGATGGCATACCTGCATACAGTTATATCTCACACAGACACAGTGTACCTTTTAAAAGTTTTCAGTTATGTGATACCTATTTTTCCAGCCAAGTTTGAATATTCTTCTGACATGGAGTTTTGTGTTTCTGACGGGCTCACAAAGATTCACAATACTGGACAGATCTGTACTCAGAACAGGAAAGCAGACAATGATGGAGGTTGCCTCTTGTAGCTACCACTAGGGAAAGTGGTTAGAAATTTGCAATGAAGAAATACTGCCAGCTCTCCTAACCATGCCCAAAGAGCCTTGTTACAGAGACAGCAACAACGAGAACAAAGCCTAGTTCAACAAAAACAGTACATCTGTTACTACATCAAAGAAACAAAATGCAAAAATACTACTTTAGGGCATATTAAACATTTAAAAGGTGACATATGTATATAGAAAGTCAGACCTGCTGACATTTTGGCTTACGTGAGCTAGTTCAGAGGATGAGGTCTTGATTTCATTAACAAGCTAGTTAATGTTGAATTGAGGAAATGGAAGCCTGTAAGAGGATGGTTCATCAATGTTATTTAGCCAGTTTAATGTACACTTCAAAATTCAGACCCTCTAATTGTGTTTCCTATAGATAGTATTTATTGTAAGCAGTGAATATGACCATACTATTCAAGTAATCTGGTTCTTTTGTGGGAGAACTGACCTGCGTGTTAGGAGAGCAGCATATGTTAGTATTGTTAGTATAAGAAAAGCCTGGTTTAAATTAACAAATTGTAAAGCAAGTTGTTTTTCACTTGACATTTAGCTAATTTATTGTTACTATGACTGTACCAAATACAGCACAGTAGGCTAGGCTACAAAGTTGCAAGTGCTTGGGGTTTAATTATTTATTTATTCTTCCCCATTAAAAAAAGGTGTTTACGTGTTGTTCTTTAACAGTGATTCTTGCCTTTCGCTATTTGTTACGCAATCTTGTAACTTTGATTTAGCAATAAAGCTCAAATGAGAGTCTCTAATACAAAGAAAATTGCTTAAAGTTCAGAAATGTATATTTTTGTAATATAAGTCTTAGCTGCAAGCATCAGTACTTCCTGTACCCTTTTCCTGCTGGGCATCTCTTTCAGATGCATTTGCAGAGACTTGTCTGTGTTCATTAGACAGCTCTTAATGAATGCCTTCAAAGTTGGGATTAGAGGAAAGAGGAAGAGAATTAAGGTTCTGGGAGGGAAAAAAAATTAAGTAGCCTATATTAAAAGAGCAGGCAGTTATGTTGTTTTAATTATTCAAACTTCTATTTAAATTGATAAAGTAATTTTTATTTTTATTATGCTTTTTAACAATGGGTTTGATATGGAGCCAGTCTCTGGAGCCAAACCTGCTAGTGCAGTAGTACAGCAGGGTTGGAAGCATTTTTTATGCTAAAGTGCATCCTAAAGAATGGCAGGGGGGTGGTGCTGAACTTAAGTATTTTGTGTGTATACAGACTTTACTCATATGTTTCATATTTCTACAGAAACTAGTTTAAATGGTTACAGATTTAGGAAGGGTAGACAACTGCAATATTAATCGGAAAAAGCCTAGAAAAGCTACTAAAGCTATTTTTATTGTGTGTTGGTTTCCTTGTGGTATTAGAAACAGGGGGAGATACTGCTATAGGAAACTGTAAGCTGCTAAGATAACTGTCTGTATTGTAGTTTATATTATTGTAGAGTGAGGTGAGGGTGGGTTCTGCTCTAGTCATAGTCCATCCCATTAAAATACATGAAGGGAATTGTTCTTCACTGCAGGAAAGTAAGAAACAAAAGATGGTGTTGTACGCACCCCTGTTCAGTCTCTTCCGAACACAGTGCTTGAAATACTTCTTAGGCTGATGAGCTTCCACAGATCCCTGTTCTTGGTTTACTCTACAGGCCCCCTTTCCATGAGCTAGATAATAAAATGCTCCTTGGGCTTTAACTGGAGCTGGGTCCATCCAGCTTTTTTCTTGCTTCTGACACTATTAATTAGATCAACCTGTCTCTAAGAACTATATCAAAATGGTTGTCTTCATGCATTTCTCATTGTTATTCTTTAGTGGGATTGTATTTTGACAGTCAGAGGTTGATTACCAGCTCTGCCAGAGCTTTAAATAAGCTACATTCTGCCTGATGGGCTGAGTCCATCCTTAATCACTGACCAAGCAGGCTATTGCATGCTTTATACACAACTTGAAATTCCTGTATCAGTCTGCTTCAGAAATAAAACTGAAGGGATGCAATTTGTCAGCTATCATGTGGGTAGAGAAGTAAACACCCTGTTAATTCCCTTACACGACTGCTATTAAAAGAAAGAGGAAATAAGATCCTAGCACTCCTTTATGCTTTATAGAAAAGTCTTCCAGATGTGCTGCTGGTTGTTTTTGGTTTTGTTTTTAATAAGGCAAAAACAAAAAACTCCCAAAAATGAGCAGTACTCGAGTGATGCATGCTTAAACTTACAGAATCCTTCTCTTAACGTACTGGAGTTTCCCCAGACCTTGAAAGCTTCCTGTTCCACAGGCATTTCAAGATACTGGAACAGACTTCTCACATTCAGAAGTATTTCATTGAGTTTACACACTAGAAAATTTCAGGACAGGTCAAGTGCTATCAAGATTTCCCTGATTTGAACCGAAGTTACAGTTTTTCAGAAGATTACTATATTTGAACTTGAAAGGTACATTTCTTATAGGAAAGGTGAATGCTCTAGCACCTGTAACCTGCAATTCAAGGTTTGTTAACCTTCTAAGCGAAAGATCTGAATTAATAATTGTTCAGTCCAGCATAGTTGAATGTACAGGAACTTTTTTGTTCAAGTACTACAGCCTGTGTTTTGCAGTAGGCTGTGTTGCATGACTCTCATGTTCTCGTTTGATCTCAATGTGCTACAAAACCATGAACAGACCTGACGTGGTGGCATCGTCATGCAGGACAGTAACATGTAAACTGTCAACTAAGCTTTCAAAATAATCCATGAAGTTCCGTCTTTGGGCAAACTGTGTCCAAGATGAGAATCAGGGTATAGTGCAACTCACATGTGAGTCATCTTATAAAAAGATATGTTTTCGTTTACAAAGGCTGAGAGAATCTTTGGCTTCTTCTAGGTTTTTCCCCAGACCAAGGGCATATTTTTTCATAAGTTATAGCTCTGGCAGTACTGAGTTCTACTATCTACCATATAAGTTGCTTCCTGATTGTTCAGCAACTTGTATTCCATCCTGTGGCTGCATCTGTGCCTGCATCTGTTGTAATACAATTCAAGAACATGCTGTTTGTCACTTTAAAAAAAAGTGTTATGTTTTTAGGATAGCTTTACCTGTTGGTGTGACCACTTTCCAGTTTTGTAATTTTTTTTGGAGGAGTTCAGATTTGTTAAGAGAGTTTATCCTCTTCCATTGCCTGCTGCCATAAAAAAAATCCTTTTAGCATTTTCGGAGTTTTACTTAACTTTAGATAAAGGGATTATTTGCAAGTAAATTATAATTCTCTGAAGATTGTATCCCCTAAAGATCCACAGTTATCTAATCCTTTTTCTATTGAGAGATCAAAAATGTGCTGGCAGTAGAAGGATAAAGCACAGCGTATAGAGCTTTCAGTGCCGTGCTCCCTTGGGCCTCACTGGAGTGACTGAAAGCTCCAGAACTTTATAACAAGCTGGTGGCTTTAGCACGGGACTGTCTGTGGTCTACAGAGGGTACTTTCCTCAGAGCCTTCCCTTCACTTCAGGTAAGTTATTTCTTCCCTTAGATTTCTTCAATGCAGAGATTTTTTTTTAGAAAGAGATTGCTCAGGAATAGTAAAGCCATTACTACCAGCTATATCATATTGTGCAGAGAAAGAAATGTATGCAATTGCCATTGTTAGTATCTGTCTCAATAGGACAATGGTTTGTGACTGGTGGGGGAGATAAAGATAAAATACTAAAGCTGCTTTTGTTACTCTTTCCTTGGATAGATCACTACAGGCTACAACTTAGAAGATGACCGGTGTGAATGTGTAGCACTTCAAGATTTCAAGGCTGGAGAACAGGTAGTGTTAACAGTTATCTACATAATTGTTCTTTAGTTAAGTTTTGTGGACATTTCGTAACTGGCTACAAAATTTTAATAGCAGAGTGGTGTGGATTAAGCTGTGCTACATTTGAATTTTGTTATGCTGATCTAACTTTGTGTGAAAACATTTTTCAGAACAAAATATTTTCTGTCAGTTGGTACATCCCAACTTTAGGCGAGTTTTGATTCCTCGTATTTTAAGGAACTAGTTGAAATATTTAACCACTGGTAAATGCACATATACACACACTGAGTTTGGTGTTCTGGATGAGATTAATAAAACGCCATATCCAAAGGACTGAAGGTAACTATATTTTAGATTTGGGGCATCACTTTGTCTGCAATAGCAGATTGTAGAGTCTTTCTTAAAAATTCTGTTAGTTTGTTTCTTGTTAGTCTTTATTTGACATGAGGTTAAATGCAGTAGAGTTGCTAGTCATTTTACCCAGGTTGCGATCGCCATGCTTAGTGAAAATGAGAAAAGACCTAAAAATATACTCACTCCCTTTCATACAGACACGCACGCATGTACACACCACTTCATCCTGACACAGAAAATACCAAAGGGCAAGCCTTACAAAGATGTATGGAACAGTTCAGAATCCAGTATTTTGGACTGGAACTGCAAAGAAGCAAAAATGAGTGTTAAAACTAGTGATGCACTGAAGAGAGTGGTTGCAGGAGTGCAGGAAATCCCTGTCACGAGGTTCTGGTGCTGTGTCAGCTGCCGCCTGAGCCCTCAGTGCAGCACTGCTCCCCTTCTCCAGCTGCTTGTGCCACTGCGGGCAGCATGGCCAGAAAGAGACTTTGTCGATGAAACATCCCGCAATGTTTTATAACTCAGTCTCAGTTGCTACCGTTAGTGTATTATTTAGCCAGTCTCACACTTAATAATATTTCGATTTTCATTTTTCTTGTGTATTGTTACCTTCTTTTTTAACAAAGATGTGTCTGAAAAAATTTTTAAGTATGTCTTTCCATCGGTATACTTATCCTCATTGCTATGCGGGGGTTTACAGTGATTGTATATTTTTTGTGTCGCTCTTAGAATTTGTTATGGTAGTCAAAAATTTGCTGTTTTTTCCAGTACCGGTATGATGAGTTAAAAGGGGTCCACAGTTTTTCCAGAAGTGATCCAATTTATAATTTTCCACAGCTGGCAATGGATGTGTCATATAGCTGTTCTGGCTGCTCTCTCCATTTCAATTGTAGAGGCTTCCTCTCTTTCAATTTTATTTTAGTAGTTTCACTTTGTCTGCTATTTATAAGATTTTTTTAAAATTTTCTGTTCAAATTTTAATTATTATCGACATCATTAAAGCACTTTAATTATATAATGCCTCAGTCTTTTAATGTTTTGTGCAGATGTTATTTCTTACAGTTTCAGCAGGAATAGTGTATGATCCTCGCTTTTACTGCTAAAAAATGTGAGGCAGCAGAAGTCAACAGAATCTATCAAACGCTGGCCTTGAATAAAACAACTTTCTCATTCCGTTTAACTGACTTTTTTGTAAAACAGTCAGAGTGTAAGAGCATACTGTATAATCTGCACGTGACATGTGACAATTAAATGTGAGATGTATCACAGTGGTTTTAAAACTTGAGGGTGTTAGCAGCTCTCCCCTTATCGCTGCCTTAACATACCTAAGCAGGTCACTCATTCGTTGTACCAGTGTGTTAGAGTATAATGTTTACTATAATTTAAGAGAATGCTTAAAGCATTTGGTGCTTAGGATAAATAGTTCTAATCTAAAATTGAAAACAAATAAATAGCCTTGTCAGTGTTGTTGAGAACACTGTGCCTTTCTCTGTCAGCTGGACAGCAGTGGCAGCTTGCAGGTGTCCAGAGCATTGCTGGATCCTCAGGCTAAAGAGGGAGTGCTGTAACTGCTGAAAGTTGTTTTGCTGATTGACAATTCCATTATCAAACAAAAGGGCAAAATAATCCCCTTGATGTGGGAGAAGACAATTGCTACTCTCACCTCTCATCCCATGTACTTCATATGGCCCAGCCCTGAGTTAAAGGCTTTTTGCAGGTTATATTTAGGAACTTATTTTTTAATGTGAATTAAAGTAACCTGTTTGCTTTAGATAAAGAGTTCAGAGTATAACACAAAAATAAATACTGGCTGAGCACAGGTCAGATCTCTCTGTGTAATTATACATTGATATATCCATGCCTTAAGGTAACATTAAAACAAAAGCAAAGTTGATCCACAAGCAGCGTAAGTTACTCTTTTGGGTACGTGTATGGGGGGAAATGACCTCAGAAACACAATTTCTTGTAGTGGGGCCTCCTTGTCTCAGATCTTTTACCCTTTAAAAGGCGTAGAATCCTTGGAAGCTTATTGCCATATACTGGTGTTTTATGACAGTGTGAGAAAAGCATTTTTATTTTAAGGTATAGAATAAGAACCTCTTCTCTTCTTTCAAAGTCCGTTAGTTACATGGATATGTTTACATCTACCTCTAAAGTATATTGCCACACTATATACAGCATTTGAATCAATACCAGAAAACAAAGCACATTTCTTTATATCACCCAATATACCTTGTACTCTTTCAGGAAATAACTTTCAAATTATGTCAGTTTTTTAAGATGATCTTAAGCTTTTTTCCTGTCCCTTCACTTCTCTTTTCATCCTTCTAGATTTACATTTTTTATGGCACTCGGTCAAACGCTGAATTTGTGATCCACAGTGGTTTTTTCTTTGATAATAATTCACATGACAGAGTGAAAATAAAGCTTGGCGTGAGTAAAAGTGACAGGCTGTATGCTATGAAGGCAGAGGTCTTAGCTCGTGCTGGTATCCCAACGTAAGTACAACACAATGCCATGGGTTTTTTAAAATGTTTCCAAAGTATATAGTGTCCAGTAGAGCATATCTAAAGCTGTTTTATGATAGTTTTCTTAGGTGTAATATTTCTCCTGTTTGTATAGAAATTAAAGTTATTGTAATAATATTTACAGAAGTTATCTGAGCTATATTATCATCTAATTTGGACTATATATAAGGAAAAAAAAAAACGTTTGCTTTAATAACCATTTGAACAAAAACAGAGCAAGGATTAATTTGAAGCAATCTGTGGTTTTTTCTTTCTTTCCTATCCCTTGCAGACATAATACGATGCTCAGTATGTGAACCACAGCATTTTCCTTTAGTCTTTTCAGTCCAGAGGGTACTGTTAGGAGCAGCAGACATGAAACAATGCATGTTCATGAATTTATTATGAAAGCCGTATAAAAATAATTGTAAGTGTAAAATTGTAGAGATAATTGTTCTTTTCAGACACAGGTTAGGGAAGCTTTTCTTCAGTTTGAATTAGGATTACCTACTTTTTTTGAAAGTGCTTTTTGTAACGCTGCATTTGTTGTATATTTTAAAGTCTTTTATGTTGAAATAAGTTCAAAGGTATGACAATAGAACTTGCACTTACCGTTGTTGTTTGTTTCTTTTATTATTAGTTCAAGTGTTTTTGCCTTGCACTCCACTGAGCCTCCGATCTCTGCCCAGCTTTTGGCTTTCCTTCGAGTGTTTTGTATGAGTGAAGGTAAGATGCTTTACAAAAACCTAATTTACGTTTATTTTAGAGGTTTTTTTGTTTGTTTTTTTAAAATGGAAATGTGATAGACATTTATATAAAACATTAAGGTAGATCAGAAGAGTCGAGGACTTGCTGTTAAAGAGGGATCTATAAGCTAGTGAGAAGCCCACACTTTGGCCATGTTGACTGAGGGAGTATTTCAGTAACATAGGCCTTTCTGGAACTCCTAAAGCATGAGGTGATGCAATTTTGTTTTTTTCTTTTAATCTCCCAGACTGTTGTGAGTGACCGAGCGGAGCTTGGTCTTTAGTTCTTAGCTTTAAGAATGGTTCACAGAACAAGATCATGTGTGACCTAGGGGTTTACATGCTTAAAATCATAGCATATTAGCCATCACTGCTAGAATCATCTAGATATCAATTAAAATATTCTGTACTGTAGGAGAAACACGGAAGAGACATTTCAAAGTTGAGTATTTTCCATATTTTGGCAATTCATAATCTAAAATCAACCTACGTATTTGTAAATTGTCTTTGTAGTGTTCCTCTTATGTTAGAGAGTTTTATGGGGAAAATATATGTATGATTAATGAATATTCACCTGGTTTGTGCATGTGAAACTTCTGATCAAATGTTTGTAATAGCTGTTTGCTGGTTAGATGCAGTTTTGGAGGTTATAGATGTGACAGTTTTTTGTGACAGGTGAGAATTGTTTTGCAGTAGGGATGCTCTGCAGATGATGTGGATTTTAATGCCAGTAGGAATACGGAAGTCATTAAGTTTTTGCATGTGCTCTATTTGCTCTGTTTAATAAAAACAACCTACCTTATGTAGTGTCACGCCTTCATTACATCCCATCATCCGTCTAGAATAGAGTAGTTCTATTGGAAAGGACCTACAGTGATCATCTAGTCCAAACTGCCTGATCACTTAGGGGAGTAAATTCAAGTAAAGAAAATTTTAGAATGCCAATGAGGGGGTGAATTTTGGTTTGGAAAAGAAAATATAGCCAGCGGACACTTTAATTGCATTTCTCTGATATATGATGGTGTTCAGATTATTCACATGTCTTAAATACTGTATAAGACAACTCTTTATTGAGAAACTCCATGCAAGTGGTTTGTGAAGTTTCTGATAGCTGCTTTGCAGGAGTGAAATTTGGTAATTAAAAGATTAATGGAATTTATGTAATGACAAGGAGCTGATTAAACATTTAGTACTCTGTGTGAGGTTTGTTTGATGGATGTCTTTTCTGACCAACTGTACGGGATTTCTTCTACTGAAGAAGATTACCAAAACAATGGGAAAAATAATTCCATTACTATTTGTACATTCTCTGGCCTGTTCCTTATAATATCAAAAAGTTCACTGAACTCTTTAAAGAATTGGTCCCTTTTGTTTTGTTTATCAAGTATTATACAAAACATTCCATCTCACTGTCACAGAGTTACACTGTGTATGAGAGGATGTGATATATATGGAGATATATCTATATCTATCTATATATATATGTAAATGGATATATGGAGATATATATATATATATATATATATATATATCCGTTTTCTGCTAACCTCAAGACTTTCAGTTGCCTCTTTGAGGAGAATCCTGGAAATAACCAACATATCTGATAATTCTTATTTGAGGAAAGGTTTTTTTTGTTAGCTGCTCAAAGCTATGCTATTGAAAATAAATCTTTGTGCAGTTTGTCAACTGACAAAGGGAATGATGAGATTGTTTTTAACATACTGCTTTTACACTTATTGCAGAAGAGCTGAAGGGGCACTTGATAGGCGAGCATGCCATTGACAAAATCTTCACTCTGGGGAACTCTGAGTTTCCCGTAAGCTGGAACAATGAAGTTAAACTTTGGACATTCCTAGAAGCCAGAGCATCCCTTCTTTTGAAAACCTATAAAACAACTGTGGAGGTAAAATTATCATTATATGTAATTTAAATGTCTGAAATGTTTTGTATTATGATTGTAGGAAAAGATATTATATCCCCCATCTTGTCTTTACAAACTTTAATCTGAATGTTAGTACATAATTCATTCTATACTTTTTAAAGTGTAGAAACAGATTTGCATTATCTAAGGAAAATCAAATAAGATTGCAAAAAAGAAAATTTTGTTAATGTAATTTTGTTAATGTATTTTTTCTTTGATTCTCCAAATAGAGGCTACCTGCTTTTTGTCTGCAAGTAAAATGGCAAATCAGTTTCAACTTGTTGTCTATTAGTTACATTTTCCAGGCTGCAAAGAAATGTACTACTATTGCGAGTGTATGAGTGAACCTATGTGTTTCATATATTCGTGAAGTCCCCTGACTTTGCTTGTAATGCAGGCTGATCTATGTGGAGAGATTTTTAGCTTCTTTCTAAACTCCTGACAAATTTCACTGGGACCCTCTGCAGACCCTCTCATTTGGATCAGCCTGAAGAACCTAGTGTCACATGTTGTTAATGCATAGAAAGAAAAGTTGAGAGGTGGTGTGGTTTTTTTTCTATTATGTTGGTTGTTACTAACAATCTTGTTCTTTTTTTCCTTTTCTAACAGGATGATAAGTCCTTCTTGGAGACCCATGACCTTACCTCACATGCGATCATGGCTATCAAATTGCGCTTAGGTGAAAAAGAGATCTTGGAGAAAGCAGTAAAGAGTGCAGCTGCTAGCAGAGAGTATTATACCAAACAAATGGCAGATGGAGCTCCACTTCCTAAATACGAAGAGAGCAACATTGCCTTGTTGGAGAACACTGTGGCAGACTCTAGACTCCCTATTGTCTTGAGAAACCTAGATGATGTGGAAGAGCAAGGGGACTTAAAGATTGATGAAGCTATTGATGCTGAAGTTACAGAGAATGGGTTTGTAAATGGTGAAAACTCTCTATTTAATGGGACCAAATCAGAAAGTGAAAATCTAAATAAAGAGAAAAGCAACAGAGAGACTGAAGATGCCAAAGAATCTTCTTCAGAAAGTACTGATGAGGTTAAAGAATAGTGCTAAAATTTTACTTTCTTGTGAAATTAAATTAGCTGAAGTTTATGAACGGTGCATTTATGTTGGTGTGTTTCTTTGTTAACATTTCTCTTTCTGCAGAGAAAAACGTTTTTGCTGCTTTATATAAAAATGAATTTTTAAGTTATTGAAAAGATTTAGCATCCCTTTTCAATTAAGATTGCCATCTTGCTTTCAGGTAAAAACTGGGGAAAGAGGTGCCTTTGGAAGATTTTGCAGCCCTTTGTTGAACCAAATGTATTTTCTTCCTGGGGAAGAATTAAGCTCTTCTATCTGCTGTGCTTTTGTTGTTCTGTCACTCTGACTACCGAAATTAAAAGCTTGCTCTGCCTCCTGCCAAGAAAAGCAGAAGGCAGGACTGACTCGGTATTCAGCATGAAGGTGGGAGAGCAGTACAGCAGAAAACTGGATAAGAGGATCAGAAACTTGGGAGACTGGAAGAAAACCTGTTTAAAATCAGGTATGCCAGTCCAGAAAAAGGTAAGGTGGCAACCTTATGATTGGTAGTTTTAAATGTTGATGAGAATCCAAATTGTATACACTTAAAGTGATCTCTGAAGATTTCAGTTTACTTCGTCTTTAGTTTGCTGTATAAAAAAAACTCATCTTCTTCAGTCAGAGCTAGGCTGCTACAATACAACATTCACCAACTTTTAAAGGCCGACTTCTTTTTATTTCCAGACCTTTTATTGACAAGGTTGGAAGTGCTACTGGAGAGTTTGAAAGCAGATAGGCCAAGCCTCAGCTTTAAACTGTACTGTTCAAAGTGAGGTCGCTTCCCAGCTTCTTCAGGTTTCACAACTAGCTAGAGATTTTCAAAGCTACACTTTTGACTAAACCATTATTAAAAGGAAAATATGGTTAATATTACTGTCTGCTACTCCTTCATTTCTGTGTTTTTGGATGAAACATTGAATGTGACATGGTTACCTGATGATCTTATTCAACATCATCTTTTGGTTAAGACATTAATTGATGCTGTTTTCTTGAAGGAAACGGCAGGCAGGCTAGTGTGGTTTTGGCCCCAGTCCAGAGCACAGCCACGTCTGCAGCAGTTTGCTTTGCCATTCAGACTGTGTCTCCTTCTGAATGTGTATTTCTTGGGATACCTCCCTAATTTAAGCAGCTCTGCTGTCTCCAGCAGTTTTGGTCACCCTCATACTATATGTTTGAACTTCTAGATGGAAACAGTAGGATCCTAGCACAGTGCAATATCTGAACAAGGGTAATTCCAAGCCTTGACTTTGAAATTACCTGGATATTGGGAGGAGAAGAAGGTGGAATATTTTTATTTTGTGGCTCCATTCAGGGAGGAGTATGAAGTGATTTAATTCTGTTCTCAATATTAAGGACTTTGTCTTTTACCTTTGTATCCTTAAGTTCAAAATAATGGATAGAATGGACAAGCTTGGACTGTTTAAAGCTCAATAGATGTTGCAACCTGCTCATCCAAGATCAGCTGCAGTAAAATGTTTTCTATCATATTCATAGTTTTACTAGAATTTTCTTTTTTATAGTGCAACTTGGAAAATGTGTTTTTGCACAGATCTTTGGTGCAATACACACAGTAAGCAGTGACTTTCTTTCAGGTTGTCGATGAAGTTTGGTGTTCAGCTGGTATCAGTGCGGGGAATATAGAAAAAATAGTTTTTTAAAAATATTTCACTAAGAATGGCACGTTGCCATTGCACCTTGGATATTGCTTCACCACTAACAAGATGCTGGACTAGTATTTTTGTAACTATATGCTGCCTTTGGTAGAATGTTATGAATTGTTGTCTTGACAGTTTAAATGTCATACAGAAGTCATTACATTTCGGATTTTATTAGGACCAATATTCCATTTCCGTTTCTGCCAGGTACATTGCACAACATTGTACTAGATACTATGACGCAGTTCTGAAACTAGCCTTCCCTGCAAATTATAACTGTAATTCAGATTATTTTCAGTCTGACACACTGTATTTTGTTCCAGTATTTTCTGATATCTATGGCTTAGCAAAGCCTGTGGCCACCACAGGACAGAATGTGTGGGTTTTCCTGAATAAAATATAGTTCTACCATGTCTTCCCTAGTGAGTGTATTATACAAACAAAACCTCTACCTGCTGCAAACTGCTGTGTCTTTTGGGGTCTGTGGGGAGAGGAATAACTGTCCAGGTGTACAGATAAAGATTAGAGGAGAAATAGCTGGCAAAAAAAATAGGAGGAATTCTAGTAAACAGAAAGGGAAAGTGGTCTGTTAAGCGTACGGTCAAATTCTGACTCTTCATATGTTAGTGTTATTTAGAAAAATATGTTGCACACAAAAATAGTGAGTAATCTAATTTTGTAATTTGCATTTTTCCTCTATGCATGTAATGGTTTCTCAGAAGCACTAATCTAAAACTTAAGCTTTTGAAAACTGAGGTGGAAACTAAAAAAGTTGGCACTGATGAGCCCTTATTACCATCTGTCATGAAAACAGACCTTTCAAAGCATTTTAAAGTTAACTTTCTTCCTAATGTTTGGTTAAGAGACTGTTCACACTAATCCCAGGCTAAATGCCAAATCTTGCTTCTGTTTAGCTAGCTGAAGTATTCCTGTAAGAAAGACATCACTTGGATTTCTCGGACTGTTCTCCAAAAACAAAACAGGGAATAAAAAAAACCCTTCTTGAATTTTACATGAACCTACCTACTGATGAATCATTTCTCTAACAACCTGTAGCTGCTTTGGCTCTATACTGCAATGTGATGTCTGTATAGCTCTGTTGATTAAGGCAAATATACAAAACTAACAACCTCCACTCTGAAAAAATGCTTGTAAAGTACATAAATGCAACCTTAGCTTAAGTGCACTCATGAGTACACAAGAGCTGAGGGCATTCTGGTTGTGGAGGCTCAGATGTTTTAGGATCTTCTCTAACGTTGTGTTTTAGCATCTTGGCTGAAATAAGTGTCCCTTCCTTTGGACAGTGTTAAAAGGCGGTATGTACAGAAAATCTGTGCCACTCCACAGCAGCTGCGTTCTTGAAGCTAATTTGCCTTTGAGAGGAATGATCATGGAGTCATGAAACTTTCATGTTTCAAAAATACACTGGAAGATTTAGATTTATACAAACTGTTCTTCTCTAGTTCACATGGTTCAAAACAGTATTTAATAGCTGCTGCTGCATCTTGTGTCACCCTTTATAGAAAGGCACGTGAAGTAATTACGAAATGTAATTTGAAGTGTTTCAGTCTGACACACCAAAGATGCTCCCAAAATCCACTGCTCTTTCCTGATTTTCTGGACTGAAAGTCAGTCCTTGCGATTTCTTATACTCTGTGCCAAACAGGAGGGTTTGGACAAACATTGTTCTACCAAATATGTCTGATGAAGCAGCCTTTTTCTCCAGAAGATTTTTCACTGATCCTTGTTGAAGCTGGGTATGATCACACAATTTTCACATCATTAGTATCTATATTTAATAGTTTCTAACACGCTTCCTTCTTCGAGTGCATTGCTTGCTGTATAAAGTACAGCACGTAAATGAGTGACTCATGGTTAAAAGAGCTTCCTTAGTGTTTCTCAGTTTCTACATGTATTTCCTAATGAATGCCACAAGTTTGGAAACCATGTGGAGGACTGTTGAGTTAAAATGAAAAAATCTCAATCCATGTTTAAGAAAAAAAGCCAAAAATCGTCTTGGATTCTTTTGAGTTTTGTGTCTCCTTAGGCTCACTGGTGTATTCAGTGTATTTCAGAACTGAATGAATAACTGCTGTAGAGTTAGTGTAAATGGCATAAATTTGAGCTTTAGTAATACAAATGAAAACTATGATAATTTGTTTAGTGAAGAGCACAAACTGAAATGTTGTCAAATGCCAAAGTGCCTATTGTGTGGTACCAAGCAGAAACCAAAACACTCAGGTTGTTTTCCTTTTTTTTTAAATTTTGTAGCCCTTTGCTGAATATGGAGCACTTATACTTCTGGGTTAGCAGTAACAGGCTTTGAAATAGGCACAAATAATCTGTTTTGTATAGCGGCGTACATTGGGGGGTAAATGGTACTCATGCACTTCTAACAAAATGTTATTTTGGCCTTGTACGCTGCCATTAGTCACCAACAATTATTTTTATTTTCAGTGCTAGTATACATCAAACTTCACTTACAAACTTACAAATTTTATATATATATATATATATACACACACTTTTTTTTTTTTTTAATATTATTAGCAGCATGAACTGGACCTGGCAGTTTACAAAAGTAATCAAGCTGGTTGTCAGTGTTTGCATGGCCCAGAAAGTGATGCACAGTTAGTTCTGGAATGCTTGGAAACCACAGAATGTCAGGGATTGGAAGGGACCTCGAAAGATCATCTAGTCCAATCTCCCTGCCGGAGCAGGAATACCCAAATTAGGCTACACAGGAATGTGTCCAGGTGGGTTTTGAATGTCTCCAGAGTAGGAGACTGCACAACCCCCCTGGGCAGCCTGTTCCAGTGCTCTGTCACCCTCACTGAGAAGAAGTTTCTTCTCAAATTTAAGTGGAACCTTTTGTGTTCCAGTTTGTACCCATTACCCCTTGTCCTATCTTTGGTTGTCACCGAGAAGAGCCTGGCTCCATCCTCCTGACACTCACCCTTTATATATCTGTAAACATTGATGAGGTCACCCCTCAGTCTCCTCCAAGTTCTTGGAGAAAGCATTTGACTTCTGCCTTTGTCCCTCATGCTTGGGAGCCTTAACAGCTGGAGCTGGTGCCATCTTTCATTGTGAAAGGTTAAGCTGGATAAGGGAGGAGACCCAGGAGATGTCCTTAAGTGGAAAATAAAAGCTGGACAACTGAACAGTAGGCTGTCTCGGAGGCAGTGGTTGCTGCCCTGAAGAATAAGATTAAGAGTGTTCAAAAGACAGTGAGTGTTCAAATAAAGAGTATCTCCAATTAGTACCGTAATTACTGTGAATTTTTAAGCAAGCCAAACATTTCACAGTAAGACAAGGGCACCACTTTCCCTAGGAACAGGTGAAAATGTATGAATTACAAGCTGTTGCAGCGTGTTAAACTGGCAGTGAAGAACCGAGGTGAGTGGCTGCCTGCCCTGTGGTCAGCGTGGGGCTGAGGGCGACCAGAGGGACATCTGGGTTGGGGTCACTGGTGTCCCTTGACTTGCTCCTCTGCCCTTGGGGAGGGAACTGCTCAGCACCAGGTGGGGAAGGAAGGGCTTTGTGAATCTGGCATGGAAGGGCTGGACAAAGCCACAGGCCAATGTGAAAATAGGAGATGTCCTAATAATATTTTTTGTGTATAGGACTATTTTATTATATAAAGTTAGTCAAGCACAGAAGAGGCTTTTGGACATGAGTCCTCCATCTTCCAGGTGATTCTTTCTGTTGACTGTTGTCTAAACTCCTTTTATTTCTGTTTTTCTGATTTTTATTATTTAAAGATTTTTGGGTATGTCATGTCCATGCAGAATTTTTTTTAACTTCCCAATTTATAGAAACTAAACAATCATTTTCCAATTAAATCCAGTTCAGAAATGGCAAAATAGGTAATGTCGACCACCACAACTTGTGCCTTCAAGCAGCTTAATGTGAACTGGAGTGAAACAGATCTGTAGCCCTTTGAGACATCTCTTTGCTTCTTCAGAAAGGTGTTTGAAATCTGTGGGAGGATAGGGAATGAAATCTTGCGTGTGTGAGGAATGTTGATTTCCCAACTGAATCACTGCACACAGATTCAGGCACAAACAGAATTAGATAATTGCATTTAAACACTTAACATTTTATTCCATATTAAACTTATATTGTTCTTGAAAAATGGGCCAACTTGATGGACCTGAACACACAAGTCACGCACAGAATCAGCGGGGGCAAAAAGGAAGTTTCCCTGTAACATCCCACTGCTCTGCCACTCCGTGACGAGACCAAGAGTAGCTTGATTCCAGCATGGTGCCTTGTTTTGCTCACAGATGTGTCCAGCCAGGTAACCTCTCGCTTTGGGTCAGGCTGGGACCACCTACCCATCCCCTAGATGCACTTTGCCATCCACAGAAGTCCTGGCTGTTCTCCTGGCTGGTTCATCTGTGTTTGACAAGCCAGTAGGTTTTGCGTTGTGCTGCTGACTTGTACCCGTGCAAATGGAGTATTATTTTTTAAAAACTATTTTTGTGAATGCTGTTGATTTCAATATTCTGCAGCTTGTTATCATATTTACAAAAGTTTTCTGTTTCTACTCTGTAAGGCTGAAATTTGGAAACTAGGTAGGTGTCCTGCATCCAGCAATTACTTTATGGTATGGGTTCAAGCAAATTAATTTCCCTTTTCTTTATTCCACGCTGGTTCACCACTTTCAGTGCTGTTAGTAACTCAGCCAAGGCTCCTAATTTCAGCACTAATAAGCGGGGTTGTATACAGATTTGTGGTCCAAAGGTATGAATAATGTGCCTTAAAACTGGATCTCCATACTGAAACAGGCATGCACCAACAGCCTCCTGTGCACTGCAAAGGAATTTTTAGATTAACTTGAATATCTGTAAGAAAGCCCCACTGCCTTGCAGCAATTAATTCAAGTGATTGGATGCTAGGAATGGTTTATTATAATTGCACACAGGTAGTAATTTATTAGGGTGGCTGTTTCTTTTGGCATATGTCAAGAAGGTTAGAGTTTAGACTTTTTTGGACATTAACCTAGTCTTCTGAAACTCTGAAGTTCCACTTTTTGGTCATTAATTTCATACATGCTGAGACTGTGACAATTAACCCACTTAATAAAGGTCAAGTTTCAATTTTTTCCAATTTCTGGAACACTTAACTTTATTCCTTCTTGAAAATGGGCAGATACAGAATGATAAATAGTTATTAAATGAGAACAAAGATGTAGTTCTGCTGTCAAGATACTATTGAATGGTTAGTAACAAAAGGACCAGAACTGCTATGGATTTGAAGTAAAAGGAGTACTGTAAAACAGACTACAGGAAAATTAAATAGAAAAGTATAGATCACAGTAAGTGGTTTAAAATAATTTCCACTAACATCCCTATTAACTTACTCTACCTTAGTTTCTAATTATGCAAATCCATAATTTGTCCCTTTTTTTTTCACTGTACATGGGATTTTTCCCACAGCTCTAAAGCAGCATCTAACCACAGCTGAAAGGCATAAACAAGCAAAGTGAATAATGAAATGGTGGTGGTGTTTGTAGATGACCAAACCTTAATTATACTGAATTTTAATAATACCTTGATTTCAATGAGCCACAAGATCAGATAAAAATAAGCCCTTGGTTCTGTATAGTGGCATCTGTTACTAAAGGATACAGTGATGTGTTGGATCTCTTAAGCTATCATGAAAAAATTAGTGCGAAAGTGTGTTATAATTTTTGAAACGTCTGAAAAGTACCCATCAAAGAGCATTTTTATTAATCTTAAATCGTCATCCATTGAAGAAGTATTTTCAGATGAGTCAGTAGTACTTTCTATGTTAATAAAATAATTGCAACTTTACTATTATGTCTGCTGAGTGACTTTGGAAATCTTTTTCATGCACATTTTTACATAGTTTTTAGATATTTATGAGGATTGTGAGTCCTGGAGTATTACTGCAACAGCTTTAGAGGTTGATGCTGAACACTTCAATGCAGGAATGACACAAATAATTAATAAGCAGCTGTTGTCCTGTGTCATTTTTTTCATTAAGTAGTACTAGTACTATTAGACAAACCTTAGGAATGGAAATATGATTGTCACAAATTCTCAGTCCTGTTCTCTGGAAGCTTCAGCTCTGGGCTCCTGAGTAGGTTCACTTCAAGTACAGGGGCATATGTGTGTGTGTGTGTGTATATATATATATATGTGCATCTGGCACGATTAACATGTGCACCTATGTAGTTGCTCAACTTTCATATTCTAATATCATCATTAAAAATTAGGTGAAATTATTTCCCCCCCTGGAAAAAAAGTGTGGGTTTTGAGTTTAAAATGCTGCAATACAGCTTGGCACTGGTGTGGCTTATTTTTCACGGGAGAGGTCTAGCTGTTGCTTTAAAGACTCTTGCATTGTCCCCAGGGGTTTTTACACAACACACACACTTGAGGTACTCTCTGCCCCTTCTCCTGTTGAGAAGAGTTATTAGCCTGTGTTAATGCTGTCTAAATGCTCACCAGTTAGTAGCAATACTTGTGGGACAGATGATTTATAGCCACTTGATTCAGAAGATTTTCAGCTAAAGCTAAGTAATCATTTCAAATGACCAAACATCATCTGCCGCGAGAAGCAAATACACAGCACAATGATAGTTACCAAGCTTACTCTTAGCAAAGTATATTAATCTTTTCTTCAGATTTTACTTTTGGGAGTGGTAATATTCTCTGACAGAACAGTTCAGTCATCTGAAGCTGAGTTTCAAGAAGCAGCAGCATTTTTCCTCAGTGAAATGAGGTTCAACAGGTAGAATTTCAGCCTAAAAATGATGTGCAGTCTTGCGATGGACCTCATGACTTTGCATCACAAGAAATCAGCTAGCTTTTTCCTCTTCTTTTTATTAAGAAAGCTATTTTTGTTGTCCATATTGGGCAACTGTATAAAAATAGGCAAGTTTTATATCTTGGCAGGATTAAATGAGAATTATGTATGTCTTTTTTCATATCCTTGAATATCAAAACAAGACAAGCCTATTTGGGAACTAGAATTTTATTGCTTAACATATATTTGCATCATGCAGTGAAGACATTCACTTGCACGGCACGTTTTCTCCCAATGGTTTCCAAATGCCTCGCAGCTCTCACAAAGCTGAATTTTTGCAGTACTTTTCTGAGATGAAGCAGCATTATTATGTTTTCCGACATGCTGAAGGGGCTACAATAGGGTGGCAGAGCCTGAATCTGTGGTTCTGGTCACAAGAGGTGGTTTTGTAAAATGTTTTCAGGATCATGTGAAAGAGTTTTGTGAACAAAGTACATGATTGTTTCTAGAAAGAGAAAAAAAAAATACGTGCCTGCTACTTGTTTAGAACAAATTTTTACTAAAACAAGAAGGTCATCTCTAGGAATAGAAGATCATTAAGGATTGTTTGGTTTGTGTTGTTTTTTCTCCCTAGCCATGGTCTGGAGAAGAAAGTAATGCTAACAGCAGTGCCAAGCCCCACCGAGGACAGGCTGGCATTCACAGGTGTAATTGTACCTGTTCTGATTGAGACTTCTTCTCTGCATTTGGTGATGGCAAATGCAAGTGAAGTGTTAGCCTGGAAAGCACTGAAGAACATATAATTATACGGTCTGGTCATCCTATTTCCAGGAAGATATGAAGAACCAAATACAGACAATAAACTTAAGGTGGAGCTTCTGTAGGAGAGAGCCTCTAAAAGCTTTTTCAGGTAAAGAGTAGTTGTGATACAGATATACGAAGCAATGAAAGGTGTTGTAGGGAATGGTATAGCTGGTTGATTTAGCAACAAAATGTTCTCTCAGGAGTGTATTGCTCTAAACTGCACGTATCTGCAGGAAAGGGTGAGATTTAGCTTGTCTTCCTCATGTAAAACACTTCTGAAATCACTGGATCTGTCAAAGCATCCCTATTTTGATGTTTCAAGGCTGATTTGTTAAAGAAAAAAAACCAAACAAACCTGGGCAGTGACATGATCTCTTGGCATTTCTTTACGTGTTACTTGTTTCTTAAGTTACTTAAGTGTTAAGAATTTTTTGCTCAGCCTCAAATTTGACAAAATGATGGAAGTCTCAGAGATTTCTGACTCACATGAAAATGACCAGCCAAGTAGTGCCCTGCTTTAGGAACAGACCTGCCTCATAAACTCTTAAGTTGTCAACCAAGAGAGCCAGAAAAAAACTACACCTCGTTCACAAAAGGAACTTAAATTTAAAACCTCTAATCTGGATTTGAAATGACCTTTTATTTAAGAGTGTAAGCTAGTATTATTTAAAGACTTAAACCAATTTATTTGAAATGTTCAAGCAGAAGATTCAAAGTGATCGATATTTTAATAACTTTTTGTCCTTTGGTGCAGATGAACAAGAAGCAATTTTGTTGTAAATTGAAGAACAAATCTGGATCTGTATTGGAAAGTTGTGTTTTGGTCCAGCCCCAGTCCCATCCATTGTTGTCTACATAGGAGGACCAGGGGCAGTCTGGAGAATAGAACCTCAAACTGACCCAACAAAACATAGTTGACCACTAGCACCACACGCTATAGCAAAAAAAACAAGAAACCCACAAGAGTCTGAAAACGAAGAACACTGGTTTTCATGCTTCAGATTTCTCTTAAAGGAAATAGACAAAATTAAGCATATAATTAACCCTCAGTCCTAAGATTATAAGCAGATTCATATTGAGAGGGGAAAGTAGAAACTTATCCCATGGGCAGGTAATTACGCAGTTGTCTAAGGAGAGAGGTTTTTGCATTGCTTTTGATGCCTTTTCCGTGCACGACAGAATGGAAGTTCAGTGGTCTGAGCTGGATTTCCTGCATTCCTCAAAAGACCAGTCAGACTGAGTCTTTGATAACAGACTCATCAGTGTGGCAATACAGAGCTTGAGGAAGTGTGCATACATTTCTGTCCTGTTTTATTTTATTTGACAATCTTTTTTGAAGATCAGAGTGTACTTACAATTTTTATAGAACTCCTAAATCATTAAACTTACCACATATGCTTATAAATGTTTTTTGTAGTCTGCTTCATTTTTTTCATATGCTGGGTTTATATCAGGTAAACCGGAATAAATGCAGGCTCCTGACTCCCACCTTATTCTCGACATCCCTGTGAACACTTGCTGACAAATTGAGTGAACTCTCTACCACTTGAAATAGCCACTAAATAAGATCCGTATGCTTTTCAGCTTTCTGACCTTTTTGGTCTAGTCACAGGTCAGAATGGAGCATGTAGGTGGCATACCAACCTCAGTCGAGGCTGATACAGCCATCCACCATCTGCAGCCTTCACAGGCTCCTAGAGAGTACAGCTGCTTTGGTCAGCCGGCCCTTGGCTATAGGACCTCACCAGTTACCAATATGAAGGGGGAGAATGTGCATAGAGCAGGTGCTACTGAGGTGGTTGAAAAAGCTGGGATGAAATAATACACACAGAATAATAGTAATGAGTCAGTTGGAAACATAGCCTCAAACGCAGAAATGTTAAGCCTAAAAATCAGAAGTGTGTCAATTTTCCTGTTTGTTTAGGTTTGCTTTCCTCTCTCTCTCTCTTTTTTTTTTTTTTTCCCTAGACATCTTTCGTATTTGCAAGATCTCTAAAGACACCCATGCCCTCTCTGGTAAAGGGATAAATACGGTACTTACTGGAATGAGATCTCATTTCATTCCATTTCAAACCAAGTAAGTGTACTTTAGAGATCATGGGAAGTCTGTAAAGGGATTCACCTCCAAAGCTAACAAACCAGTCATGGAACAAAGGGACAACAGCCCTAGCTTGAAGACGGTGGTTACCAAAATGCAGTATGTCGGCACTCCAAATGCCAGTTTTTTCCCCTGTAAAGCATGCCACAGTATTCTGGAGCAAGCACCTTGTGCTGTGCTGCAGGATTTCTAACTTTGCTGTCCCCTTTTCTCTTTTCATTGACATGCAGCAAAAACCACAGCACGGACAGTCTTCATTGCATCATTCTCCATACCTGTAAGCAGAGTTTCAGATGTTCTGTTACTTCTGTCTGGCTCGGATAGGTCATAGGAGAAGATTATTTCTTTAGCAAATGTAAGAACTGCAGAAGGACTGTGTTAGCTGAATCTCAGGCCAGAACCTTACACATGGGCTCCAGATTATCCACTCAGCCCACAGCAGGGAAGAGGTGTCTCTAAATGTGCATCCAGAAGTGCTTAACTTTGGACATGACCAAACTACGCTCATAAGGTAGGTACATCACTGATTTCAGCAAAAGTAGCATCACCCTTTTTTAAAAAAAATGGACCTGACCATTTCCTGTTCCCTCTGAGGGGTCAGGAAAAAAAAAAACCTAATTCACAAGCTATTCTGTTGTGTTTCTGGCTGAATCTCACCACGCAGTGGCTGGTGCCACGTCCAGAGCACTATTTCTTAATTCTCTCTCCTTCACTTTATACTTATCTCACTTTAGAGAGTGTGAAATTTTTCAGTTCATTATGTTCTGAACTGTTATTTAATTGAAGCCCCTAATGCTCAGTCAGTACACATTGCACACAGTCATTTAAAATATTCCAGCAGTGCACATTTTTTATAAGTGGTTCAATTGGAAGTGATCAAAGTTTGAGACTTCCAGCCTATAAAGGCTTCTGCTGTGGAAATGAGAAGTGCTGCTCTCAATAATTTCAAACTGCTTCCTAAGCAGACCCTCTGTTCTGACTGTCTTAAACTGCAGCATAATTTCTCAGCACGGCATATGCCCAGAACCTCTATTTAATGTCTCTCACAGAAAGGAGCAAGTTGCAGGATTTGGTGGAGCCCAGTAGCTGTGGAGCGTGGTGGGAAGCCCTGCTCTCTAAACAAAGAGATTGGGTGGGAGATTTTTGTTTCCCCTCGCCCCATCTTGTCCAGAAGTGCTGGAACAGTGTGACTGCCCTTTCTTCTGCATGGTGTGTGACATGCTTGCAGCTTTGTCCTCAGTTCCATGAGATCTCGTGCGCAACTGGGATACGAGCACAGTGGGTGTCTCTGAATGGATTTCTTCCAGCAGTGCACTCTGACACTCCAGTGTTGTTAGGAGGACAATACCATAGAAGAAACTAGGAAGAACCGTGGCATCAGGAGCCAACCAACAACCAACTGTGGTTTCACTGCACAGAGTGAAGCTGTAGTGAAGGTTCTACCCATGGATTAGGTGCAGCAAAGCAGCTCTTTAAAGGTTACTCTGCCTGCATTTTGGACGTGGCTGTAACCTTTGACAACACAGACTGCAAGCTTATTTTTCTTCCATTTTCCACATGTTCGTTGATGATAAAAGGAACTATGTCAGGTGATGGTTGTCTTCAGTCTTCCCAAGCCTGATTCTGGAAAGGTTCTACTGTGAGGGAGAAAATTAAGCTCACCACCTCCCTTCTCCTGCTGCTCAGAGCAAAATGATACTCAGGGATTAGTAGTTGTCTGCGGTGGTGGGGCAGGCTAGTGGCAGTGCTAGACAACACTGTGTACCACATAGAGAAGAGTGTCCATTACTTTTCAGTGTTCCAATTTAAAGCCAAAGATGAGTCAGAGATTCCAGTTTTATTGAATATGCTTGGTAATCTCTAGTAATGACCTAGTCTAACTAAAGAACAAGCACTTGTTAAAGGTCATTTATCTGAGTAGAGAAAAGTGTTCATTTTCCAAGGGCTGTCATCTTCTACTTTAATTAATATCAGCCATGTATGCCGTTGGCAGTGGCTTCAAATATTGTAGCATGGGAAGACTGGACTTCCAGTGACATTTTTAATGAAAAAATATAAATCATTTCTCACAAATGCTGTAATCGAGGTGTTCATTAGCTAACCCTGGACTGCAGAGGAAAACCTATGGGAACAAGGTGAACTCTGTGAATCTTGGATAATTTTGTAGGAATGAGAAGTCTTGCAGACATGACCCAGTAAGTTGCTATCAGCTAGGGATGTGTCTGAGGAGGCATGGTCCAGGTAGCCAGAAAGACCACGTAAAATATTAAGCACAAGGAGACAGGACCTACGTTACTGATTCTTAATGGAAATGTAGAAATAGCAGCCCAGAAACCTACAGATTTGGGAAACTGCTTCTGTGAATGTCCTTATCCTGATCCTTTAAAGAGATTGATGAAAGCCCTGAAGCACAAGCAGAAGCTATTATATAAATTTCAGAATGCACTAGGAGTAACCACTCCAATTCTAGATTTGTGCATTGAGGCTGGAAGGGTCTGTTAGTTCACTGGCCCCACATCCCCAGTTGCATTCAGTTACCTGGTACATGTCCGTAGTGTGCATTTGGGTAAGACAGAGGCATCCAATGTTGATGCAAAACCAGGAAAAGATGGTGATTCAGTTGCTGTTCTTGGCAGCTTATTTCAATGTTTGATCACCCTCAAAAAAAAAAAATCCTATTGCTTCACATCCTAATGGTAGATTTTGTACTGCTTTGTTTTACTGGATGCAAAAACTTTCTCTCTAGTGCCTAGAAATTTCCCTCTGTGAATATACTTGTATGGAATAATAAAGTTTACCTCCCAGGCTGCTTCTTTTGATGAGGCAGGCAAAGAAGGCAAAGGAAGTCTCCTATTGTAAGCTGTTTCCTCTAGCCTAAGAGTAATTTTGGGGTGTCCCCTCCATGTTCCTCTAATTTTTCAGCACTCTTCAAAGATTCCTTCACTGGAATGTATCTTGGTGCGTGTAACACCAAGGGTGTTTATGGTGCTATTTATGTTTTTAACTGCCCTTTTGCCTGATCAAACATCAAAGTGTTTCAGTAGTCCTCTTTGTCTTAGTGCTTCTTTGAAGCTCCCATTGAGTTCCTTGCTCATCATTTGAATCACTACTATTGACGATACAGTTTCCACTGTCCACAGGTAGAGCCTGTATTCTGATTTCTAGACATTTGGCTTTTAATTCAGGTACATTAAAAAGTTCTCAGGTTTCATGATTCTATTTTATCAAGAATCTTGGACCAGAACATAAGACCTCCATTATTATCTTCACTTATTATGCCTGAAATTGTTATGTCTTCTTCAATATTTTTTGTATTTTCTTATTTCTGTAAGTCCAGTGTTGAGTTTTTTAATCTTCCTAAGTTCATATGCTGCATGCCATGTTCTGACAAGAAACTCTATAGTCGAGTTTAATGTCTTCTGGAATATTTTTACTTACATAGATAAAAATAGGGACATGTTCTCCAGTACATTTTTTTTGGAACAGAGATTGCTAAACTCCACACTTTTCACATTTAGTTGTAATTTTAGAAAAACAACAGTACAGAACTGCTTGCAAAGTTTGTGAAGTTCAGCTCCAAATTCAGTTTTCCTAATAGTGGATTGAATCAAAACTTGTCTCTCCAGGTACCTTCACTTTGTACTGCAGACAAGGACCTCATGGGTGTTGATGGCTCTTGTTAAATATGTTCATGGTCAGCAGTTGGTTTGTACACTCATTCAATAAGGAAGAACGTAGATCATCCACACTAAGCAATTCTTGAGGCAGCCATCTCCTGGAAATGGTCTGAAAGAAATGCCTCTGCTAAATGAGGCCGTGCCAGGGCAGAGATGTTGGCAAGCTTTGAGCTCTGTGGTTTCTTACCAGAGACCTTCACAACAGAGAAGAGCAATTGGACTCTCAAAGACAAATTGCACCTTCAAATTGACATACAAATCTCAAAAAGCATGTAGGTTTTAAACACCCTCATATGAAAGACTGATGGGTAGTAGGCCTTCGGTGACAGAAAACTGAGTTGGAACTCGTTTAAGAAGTGGGAACTGCTGGAAGGACAGTAGGAGCTGCTCACCTGAAGTGGTTTCTGGGGTTGAGGGCTGATGTTGCACTGCAGCAGCACTCCCTGGGGAGGGGAAAATGGGCAGAGATCAGGCAAGGAGAATGGGAAAGCTCTGACGAGTGAGGAAAGTCTTTAAATTCTCTGTTTTGTATCCATGTTGTAGAATATTTAGGTGAATTTGAAACAAATGCTTTCTTGTGTTTGCTGAAAGTAGCTTGGCCTGGGTTACTATCTATCCATCTTCCCTTGGCTATCAATTTCCAGTCATTCCTAACACATTGTTAAGTGACACAAAAAGTGGGATTAGGCCCTGTTCACCTGCCACTGAAGGTGAGTGTTAATCTCAGCCCAAACACGTTTAGTTCCTTGTTAACTCCAGTGGACAACCCCTGTGTCATTGCCTGAGTATTGAAGCTCACCTGCAGAAAAGACCATGGCTGACCTGAAGCAAGTAAGAGTGGGATCTGATCTGAGTGGGATAGTCAAACCACACATGTGTGGAGGTTTTCTAGTCCTTTTCTGTTCAGACAATTTTTCTCCATTTCTCCTGTTTTCTTCCAGCCACCCCACTGTGTACCTGCCGTCACAGATGCTGTAGTCTTTGTCCTTCATGCACATCCCACACAGAATCCAAACACAAGCCCAAGAACTATAGGTGATTTAAAAGTGTCAAGAATTTCCTGTTTTCTACAGCCTTGTGATTCACATGTTGCTGTGCACACGTGGATGTCAGCTTGTAACATCTTCTTGTGATGTTGAAAATATGTGCAAGTAAGTTTTGCAAACAGCTGGAAAAAGGAAAATGCAACATTGATTATTTTTACTGTACTGGTGCTGGAGGCCATGGGCAGATTGATGACCCATCACACTTGAAACAAGTTCCAAAGAGCTAGTAGCCTAATGGCCTGACATTGTTTTGTGTGAATGTTACGTTCCACTGTTCCCAATCCTAATGACAAGTCAGCTAGTGAGACGTGTAAAGCTCTGGAAGAGATGATCTCTTAATGAGTGATCGTGAAAGATCACAACTCTTTCCAGTATACATATGCTATTAATTGCCCAAACCGCTGGTTCATGCTATGAACAAAATAAACTAATAATCATTTCACCATGAGGCTGTATTTGTACTCAGAAACTTGCAGTAAAGATCTCAGTGACAGATTTATATAGCATTAAAAAAAAAAAAAAAAAAAAAAAAGGAAGAAGTTTGAACCGTGTTTTCTTAGAACCAAGCAGAATCATCATTGGCACTCTGAGATGAACATTGCTTCCTGCCTTCCTCCAAATCTTAAACCAAATGAATAAATGCTTTTGTTTGTTTGCTTGCTTGTTTTCAAGTTCAAAATAACTCTTTCCATTTTGACTTGAGTCCATTGTAACTACTTTGTGTCTGAATCGTAGAAATCTTAGTATTTACTTACCTTGGGACAGCTGCCCTAATTCCCAAGATGGGCAGCATGCTTACTGTGTACTGAGGATGAGCAGAAACCTCTGTTTGTAAGTCTGGTTCCCTGAAGCTACTGGTTTTCATATTTATCTATAATCCCGTTCATAAACTCATAAAATCACAGTTTAAAACCAGTTATGTTTCTTGATCCCACTGCCTGGACTTAGGAGTTGCTTCCTGAAGCCTTGCTGATGTGGATATGAAGAGTCTGTTTCTTCTGCTGTTGAAAATGGAGGTCTTCTCCAAAACACCAAGGAATGTTCAAGAGATATTACTGTCTTACATGCAACTCATTAAGGCTGGTTTTATAGCAAGAGAAAACACTGTCAAAGTGCAGTGAATGAAAGCATATACCAGCACACTGTACTTACAGGTGCAATTAAAGAAATACTAGGAAGCTCTGTGAACTGTGACGTACCTGCACTGCCTTCACTTCAACTCCTTCTGCTTTCACACTACTTTGAGCATCAGAATTTGAGCTGATTTGTGTTGAAAGAATTGCACTAAAATAGACATTTTTACACAGACTGACAAGCTTGTGTACTCCTCTATAACAGAGCCATGTAAAATCCAGTTGAAAGCTCTATTATGTGGACATTCCTGATTTTTTTTTTCACATGCAGATTTCAGTAGACCCTTCTTCTAATACAGCCTTGGGAAGTTTTAACATTGCTAAATGCTTGAGCTGTCTAGGAACCAAGTTACTTGGGCTGTTGAGCAAAATTTAAACAACATCTTGCAGTGGCTCAGCAAATGAAACAACTACAGTGTGTGGAGATGGTTCTGCCCAGGAGCAGGACACACAATGAGAGTCAACTGTCCCAGCTCTTCCACTGCCCTACCATGTGATCTTGAGAAAGTTGCTCTGTTTTTCTGTACCTGCTTCTCTGCCTATAAAAAAGTGATTTTGAGCTAAGTGCTTTGAGAGTAACAGATACTGTCCAGAGATTCCCTGGAAGAACTGAGCTAATTTGATATCCAGGATGTAGCAGTGACAAGCCGTGTTTGGTATATGGTGGTAGGATAGTAATACTGGGGAAGAAACAGTCTTTAAATCTCTGCGGATTCTTCTCCATGTGACCAGTGAGTTTAGGCTTAAGGCTACAGTGCCATTTCATGAAATGAGTAAAAAAATTAGTTTGTTGAGCTATGACCTAAACCCCCTCCCACATTAAAATGGGCAACAATGTCTGTAGACAAGTGTGAATCATGGTCCCACGCACCATGGTGCCACACACCGTGATAAATCATGTCATCACTGACAAAATACCACAGCGGTACTTTGTGCAGAGAAGGCACTATGGACCTGCATTTCAGGAATGTCATTCACTGACAATGCCAGCCCAGTCCTAAAGACCTGCGCCTGTTTGACTCCCTTGTTTCAATCTAGAGACAGAGACGTTGGAACCAGTGGCTGTGGGCAGGCTGACTTCTGAGGAGCCATGCAATACTTCTCCAGCACCAGCAACACCCTGCTGTGGGGATGCAAACAAAAGTGGTGCTTCTAATCTCAACACTTGCATTTATCTGAAAATAATTAGCTGAGAGAAAAATAAAATTACTTCTATCCTTGCAAAGCTGGGAGGAAAGGAAAGTGCATCTAAAATTGCTTCAAATGAAACAGCAAGGCTCAGAGGAACCAAAGACCTCTGCTTGTATGCTTCATTCCTTACTCCTGAGACAAGTTTATGAAGGAATGGAGTGTCTTTAATCATTTAATTTGGTTAATTTAAAACTACATATGCATAATTTATTTACAGAGAGGTAAAAACCTCTAATTCCTGCATTTATTATTGTAACGCACAGTATTAGAGTGATTTTTTTTTTTTTTACTATTGCAATCTGCACAGTGTCTGAGTGTGTTAGTATTCTACACATCATACTTGAACAAGTGTGTTTGAGGGGGTTTGAGACTCCAATTCACATATACCATCCTCCATAAATTATGTACATAACTTCCATTTATATACAAAGGCATTGCAGAAATTATAATACAAATTAATTTGCAGGGCTTTCATTCCCAGCCATTGTTTTATGCCCCTTGTCTTAAATGAAGAAAAAAAAAAAGTCTTCTGTTTCCCACTCCACACTGTAAGGGGGTTTTGTTTTTGGTGATACTGCAATAGTGCCTTATGTTGAAGGAGCATTTAGCTCATTCACAGCAAAACCAGCAAACCCGTCTTGTTGAAACTATCTCCAAATACAATTTATGCAATATATTCATGTAAGTGGGACACTTTTTCTAATTCCAGCTCATGGGTATTTAATTGCCAAGTTTTAGCCTTTGTCAAGACATCTATCACTTTTCAAGGACTTCATGGATGGATCAAGAATTCAGTGAGGTCCAGATCTTTTACAAGGCTTCACAACTAATTTTGACCTTCTCAATGTGTAAAACGTGAGCCCTGAAGACCTCGCTGAGGCAAAGAGAGAGATTGATTCCAGAGCTGCCTCATTCCCAAATAGCTTTAAATTATGTTCCAGCTGACCCAGAAGGTTTCTCCAGTGTAAGAGCCAACCCATTCACCTTTAGATAGCTGAATTCTCCCTCATTCGTTTTGTGACCTGGGCTATCCTTTGAGCAGCCAGCTTCACTGAAGGCATTGTGTGTCCACCATAATGCCTCTCATCACTAATTCACAGTCCCTTGGCATGTATGAAAGCTTAAATTATTTCCTGCAATGTGCATTAGCTTGCACATGTCTACACTGAATTTCATCTTCCATCATGCTGTCTGGTCAAGTCTTTCTGGAACACGTCATAGCTCCCCATAGTCTTGAGTAACCTAAAAAATTCCATGTCATCCGGACAGTTTGCTAATTCACTATTCACATACCTACTCCCAGGTCACTAAGAAACATCTCTTGCTACAAACTTGGGGCTGGCAGGCATAAATTCTTAATGTGTATTGAAGCCATGAGCCAATCTAGGGCTAATTTTTAGTTTGATTTATTTGAAGTAGCTTTTAATGGCTTATCAGTAGCTGTTGAAGGCAACAGAATCTGCAGTAGCATGACAGGTTTTGCTTTCTTGAGCTGGGGTTGCCATTGGAGACAGTGGGGCTCACATTCTGCTCCCCTGGACTAGAAGATATCTCTTTACTAGACCTGTGTGGGACATGAGCCTCTTCTCTTCACTGTGTTTTTTTCTGTACAGGGAGGATAGCAACTCCCAAAGGCGGCAGCAGCTACTCATGGTGCAGAAGAAGAAATGTATGTCTCTATTCTAGGAAACCGGGTTGAACTATTCCCGTCTCTGCTCAGAGATGGTTGGCACAAGAGGAGGAAACAGGGGCTGACAGAGGCAGCCAAGAGCATGCGCAGGGGCAGGGAGAAGGGGAGAAGGGTTGTGGGCCAGTCCTGGCTGTTACTGAGCCTCCCCACCAAGGTTATCTCCCTATCTCTGCCTGGTGCAGTGAGGTGGTTATTGACTCGCCCCTCAGAGTGGCTCCCTGTGTGGTCTCCCTGGGAATGCTGAAGGCAATACCGCCATAATGTCTCTTTTTCCCAAAGGCGAGATCCTTAGGACTGATGGACCATGTTGGACATAGCTGGTGCAGTGTCTTAACAGTGTCCCTTGGGACAAAAGTGTGCCATGGCCACATCCTTTACTCCAGGATGCATCTCAAGGGGTTCATTTAACCCACTTGATTCCTCACGTGTCATTGTAGAATCTTTAGATTTTACTTCGTAAATACTCTCTGTTTCTTCCTAAGCTACACTGTCAATACCCATAGTGACAAAGAGGGAGTTGCCGTGGACTGTTGTTGCTTTGGATGGAGAGGAAGGGATTTGAGCAATGTAGGGGATGTAGGAGGTAATGTCGAATTTTTAAATTTTAAGAAGTAGAATTTACAGAGAAGGAGGAATCTTCTTTTTTCTGTGTTCCTTATGCATGATCACATATGATCTAAAATGTTTGAGGGTTATGAGCTCTCCTGGCAAAGCCACCACCACACTGAAAAGGTTACCACCAGCATCTGCCGTGATGTCCAGCAGCAGCAGCAAAGAAAACCGTGAGCTGAACACAAACAGTGAATCGTTGCCACTAGCAATGATGTTTTGTTGACAGCAATAGGATGGTATCTATTTTTCAGAGGTATTTGTTGTTCCAGGATATACGCAGGCTTAAGTATATGAGCCTGATTTGGAATATGCTCAGCAACACTTAGAAGGTTATCTTTGCAATCAGAAGGAAGGAGAGTTAATTACAAGCACAGTAACACTGTCAAGCTGGGGCAAATCCTGTACTTAATCCTGTGTTACTGACTTGGGGTTTTACCTGGTTCAGATACTTGCTTTTGGCTGTTTCTTCAAGAAATCACTTCCTGGGCTGGACGTTTTTTAGTAGAATCATTTTGAAGTGAAATGATAGAGGACAGAGAAATACTTGACTCTTAGACTGAGCATGCTTGGGAAAATATTGTTCTGCTCACAGTCCCTAGCTGAATGCAAGAAGAAGGGCACAGAGCTGCACAGATGTCTTTGAAAACCATCACTCATTCATGCCATGGCAAGAGACTAGTGTCCCCCCAGCCACTGTGTCAAGCCTCTGGTCCTGCTGGGGAAAACAGCAGCATGAACTCCCCCCACACCATGATGTCCCAGCATCTCACTGGGTAAGGAAGAAGATGAAGTCTCTGATTCTAGCTTATCAACAGTACTGTGTGGAGCAATGCTCGTGCAAACGTCTTCCTTTGGTGTTCAGCTTTTCACACGTGGATTGCATTGATTTGGAGAGCTTTGGCAATGAGATAATGAGCTGTGTTACCTCTGGGCGGGGGCTGTGCCGCAGGTGCTGTGAAGGCATCTGCTTCCTCCAGATCATGTTCAGTCACCTGGTTCCCAGCCTGGAGGCTCTGGACAGCTCTGCCTTATATTATTAATATATCTCCCACATCATCCCGCACCTCATCACCCTCTGCACCCTCCGCCCTGTCCTCCAGCCTTTCCTCTCCCCTCCTGCTCTCGGCCACCCTCCCGCTGCCTCACCGCCCATCCAGCCATCCCCATTTCCCTGTCTGCATTCCTCTTCGTCTGCCGTGTTTGCTTCCGACTGCAGCATCCAACAGACCATGCCTTTCTGCGGACGTACTGGGGCAGTCACCTTCAGCTCTCCACGGGGCGCTGGTCCCCAGCGGGCAGCAAGGGCTGTTTCCCTCCTGCTGTATTTCAGGTGGTTGGTAACTTCCCGGGCATGCCACGAACACTGCAGCAGTCTCAGGGAGCTGGAGTTCTGCAGCATGAGCCCCCAGCAGGATTTTGTTTGGGGGCTGGGGAGACAGGGTAGGCAGGTTGGGGGTTGTCTTGTTAATAAGACGGTGACTCTGGAGCCTGTGCCTGCGTGGATGAGGCAGTGGGAAGGGGAGCAAGGGGCAGGAACCCTGAGAAGCTGGGTGCACTTGGGGCCATTTGGAAGCTGTGGTTTCAGGTGCAAGCTCAACCATAAAGCAAAACTGCCTCCAGCACTGCCCTGTCGGGGCATGGAAATGTGGCCAACCCGTGCTCAAGGGTAACATAAAGTCCCTCTTCTTCCCATGGCATCCAGGCCAGGCCTGCCCCTACTTGCTTTACAGAGGACTGCGAGTCCTGGAGAGAGCACAGCCCTGGAGGGAGCACATCCATGGAAGGAGCACAGCCCTGGAGGGAGCACAGCCCTGGAGGGACCACAGCCGCTGGGCTGTGGGTTCCCACCACCCAGGAGCTCTGCCCCATAGACCCAGTGCTATCTGGCCAGTGGGGGGTGTTTGCCTGGAGCTGGGGCTTTCATGACACTTCAGTTTTTTTAGAGGAGGAGGAGTTTCTCCCTTGACATTTTCACAGCTCCGGATGGAACAGGAGGGATTGATGACGCTGAGCACAGTGAAGACAAAGAGGTGATCCTGCCCTACTGGGCTTTGATAAACCCAGGCAACCAGCCACCACTTGTTCTTACAATCCCTCACTCCCACATATGCACAAGAAACACTATTACGGGGCTTTTTCAGCATTAATGCATGCTTATTAACTGACGTGCCTTTGTTTTCTATCAAAAGTCTTGTTTCTAAACCTCTCCTTAAAACTCGCCATATAGACACATGCACATACTTATTTTTCTGTCAAAGAAATCAGATCTGTATCATTTGAAGGGGAAAGAAAAGTACCATTTTAAACTACTATTTTTTTTTCTTTTAATAATTTTCTTTTACCAAATTACTCTTCAGCTATTAATTTCACAGACATTGTGCTCAGTTTCAGTATCCTGCAGAGGTCTGTTGAGGTGTGATTGGGCAAGCCTTTTGCTAGCAGAACCCTCTTCATTTTTTTCTGAGAAACACAGCATTTGTACCTCGCAAACCTGACACTGGTACTGCGGTGCAGATTTGTAAAAGGTATTTTGGCATCTCCCTCCCAGCAAGTCAAACTCAGAGACTTGGCTTTTCCAGTACAACAGTTTGCTCTTTTATTGGTTGAATATTCCTTCTGTTGGAGGAATAGCAAATCTGAATTGACTTCTCAGGGAGCAAAATCACAGAAGCACAAGGCAAAATCTTTTACAGATATCTGCTGATTAAGTCTCGCAGATGCCCAGCAAGAAAATAGGGCACTTCAAACCATTTTCTCCCCAGCAATTCCAAGGCCAAGCAACTGGCTCAGAATATGAGAACCCACATCTAATTCAAGGTGATGTCTACATGCAGATAGATAGAAGAAAATGTGGCATGGTAGCTTCCTAACAGGACGTCATGGTTCCCAACACCTGAGTGCTTTTTCAGCACTAACTCAGTAATTATGTAACATGGAAAGCCCTACTTTTTCACCATCACTTCTACATTTCACTGTAACTCTGCAAAATGGTCAAGTGATTGAGATCTGGAAAGTTCACACTCTCTGTCCTGTATTCACACTATTGCATGACACTATTGTGCAGCTTAGACACTTAGTGAAACTAATTGTGTTTGCTGCTGTCCTGCTTAGAGGGCCACGAGAACAGGACCCTGTTGTGCTCATTTCTGGATAAGCACATAATGAAAGTCCCCGTACTGGTGAATCCATTATATAAATAGAAAAGGAGACCCAGAGAGTGTGGGGACACAAAAGAGAGTGAACAATACAGGAGCTGTGGATATCAGGTCAGCGTGGATCTCAGCTTCAGAGCGTCCTGCTCCCAATTTAGGCCAATTATCTGAAGAGTTTTCACAGGGGTGGGAGCCTGTTGGATGCCCAAACCACAAGTGAAACTGAAGCTCAGCATCTATGTGTATTCAAAGGGAACTGTAGGTTGCTGCATTTGAACACCATCATTTCTGCCAAGGACCTCTGTGAGGGAACCTGAGACGTTATAATTCCCAAACACCCACCAAAGCCCAGCAAACTGCTGAAACACAACTGAAATGGCAGAATTCTGATGTGGTCAATTAACCCCCTGCTACCTCAAACCCTGATATCTTTGTATAAATAAAATAAAAGCTAATAGTGCTGCATGGTTGGCATAGCTGGGGAGGAAAGCAGTGATACCATGGGATAGTTTCTTATGAAGTATTTATTTGGTGCTGTGATCAGAGCTGGGTTTAGCCTCTGCCCTGCTCTAGGTCATCACAAGTAGATACCCCATGCCCTCACTCAAGGCATTAAGCAGCCATGCCAAAGACAAGATTTTTGCATGACTGCCTCTGGATCCCAACACATACTCATGTAGCCCCTATAATGGACAAGCACATGTATTATTAAGCAGCAGAAAGCACTTGTACAAGGCTGACGGCACACATGACTTATTTACACTGACCTAAAATAGCAGCACTTTAAGTGATACAAACACAGAAGACTTTAAAGTGCTCCATGGAGATTTGTGAATACAGGAGAACCCTTTGGCTAATCCTGAAACACTGTTTTCTTAAAAAGTCAGCTCATTCTCTTTTATGCACCTACCATTACTTTCCTTACCTAGAAGTGACTTCCTTCGTTTTTGCCTATATATTGGATTATTAGCAGCTCAGTTAAGAACAATCCTCCCACTTTTGTTGGCAGATGCAGCCTTTCGGAGCTGACAGTTCCTAAGGGCTTAGGAATACTCTCCTGCAGGCTTGTAGAGTGGAGAATTAATGGGGTTTTCCCTTCTTTTAGCTGGGTTTCCTGGTAGAAAGTAGCTTTAAATGTCCCCGCTTCAGGTATGCCTACCACCCAGGCTTGGCACTGGTTGTCCCCACTGTCACTCCATGTCTGTTCAGGGATGGGGGCTGGTTATCCCATGTCCCTTGGGAGGTGTGTGCCCAGATGAGGAGGGAGGTCACTGCCAGGGTGGATGGGAAAGGCTCCTGGGGGTATGCCAGGAGCATGGGGTGAGAGGTGAGAACCAGTAAAACATTAAAATGTATATGTATGTGTGTGGTGGGGGACCTTAAAGATTATTTAACCAAAAAAAAAAATCTGAAAGTCTGACTTATATGAAATTTAATTTAATTTATTTTTACACCAGCAGCTGTCAGTTCAAAGAACAAAAACAAAGTAGCCATCTGTGCTTAATTTCATAAATCTACTGTAGATTGTCACATGATAGTGGAACTTGGACAAAAATGTGTCATGTGATTGGGTCCGGTCCCTTTAAAGTCATGTTTTCATATATAGTCTGATTTAGTTGCAGCTATAGGCATGAAGCCCGACTGAGCAGGCAGTGACCTGTCATGAACTGAGCGGGGTCATTCTGACAAAAATCCCTATTTCTAGGGCTTGAAATGTCTTCCCCTCTTTTTGTGGCAAAAGTGTTTTGTTGCCCCCTTTTTTTTTTTTTTTAAGGTATTCAGCATTCAAGCAAAACTATGAGCCTATTTGATAATGGCAGTGCCTGTAACATGAAATATAACATGAAATAACTCCTGTTTTGTGAGATTTGCAATGAGATGGAAAAAGTGGGGTGCCAGGGAGCTGTGGTGCTTGCAGAGCCAAGCAGTCTCACCTCCCATCGGAAGCCCTTCCCTGGCTCTTCAGCTGGGAGGAAAAGAGTTTTGTTTAAATGTCTGCAGATTGCAGGTGAATCAGAGAAATGTAAAGAAATGAAATTTTTTTTAGCCATTTTGAGAAGCAGGGCTAATAGGGAGAGTCAGAGTGTGTTTACTCTCCAAATTCATATTACTAAGAAAGTGCAAGGGAAAGAGATCAGAGAGGGTGTAATTAAAATACAGATCAAAAAGTCGCATTTTTCAATTTGCCATGTGAAAAAAAAATAACAATCAGCTTGTCATATTCTCATTAAATACCAGATGGTTGAGCATGAGTAATAGATCTCTGGCTGACAGAAATCTGCAAACTCTTTTCTTTGGAGAGTTTTTAACTTAAGCAATCTGACCATATCGAATAGTCAATAATGCTCTCAAGGTGAATGTATTTGTTTAGTATTTGCATGCACGTATTTGTCTGTGCGTGCTGGAGCGTACGTGTGTGTGGGGTGGAAACGAGCAGAGCCTCAGAGAAAGTAAAATTAATTCTTAGCAGGTAATTTTAGCTGCCTAGCACTTTTACTCTCACACTCACAGACAAAAGGGTTTCCTGAGGTTTTAATGCTTTCCACCTTCTCAGGGATAATTAAGTGATGACCACAGCAAAGCTGAAAGGAAAAGGCCACAACTCCTTTATCTAATGCAGCTACATAACCATAAATCAGGTTGTCGCTCACATGTCGAGCCCTACAGATCAATTGCTTTCTCATGGCGCTGCCGTCCCCTCCGGCAGGGCAAGCAGGCAGCTGCTGGCAGCCCTGCCCCGCTGCCTTCACTGGGGCCAGATCGCCCCCGGACTAACTCCAGCAAAAGTTTTACCACAATCACATTATTTCTCTGTTTTGTTGTTACTCATGCTGTATTACAGTAACAGATACAGGATTCGGTCATAGACCACCACTGAGACAGCATGAACACAGAGTTAAGAAGATGCTTCTTTTCTTCCCCATGTGATTTGCTCTCTCATTGGGCAACATGAGGTAGTGGATGGACACAGGCCGGTGGGGATGTTCAGACCGAACCACATCAGAGGGTGCTCGTGGAGAGAGCACTGGTGGCATCAGCACTGCTGGGCTTCCGGAGCCAAACCTTTATGTAACCAGGCACCCGTCTTGATCCCAAGTACAAGGATGCATCTGATTGCCATGTTACTGGACTTCAGCCATTTGCGAGGCTTGATACCGGCACATCAAAATGACTGGGAACCCTGAAAGGCCGCTGTAATAAAGCAAACATTTAAGCCTGGCAGCAACACATGGAATTTCAAAGAAATTTTGTGTGTGTGCAGAGCAGCAGCCATTTTCCTCCTGCCTGCTCCAGCCTGTCGCGGAAGCGAACTTGCGTTGATCTCTCCTGGAGACCTTGCATTTTATTTTAATTTCCTCCCCCCCTCTTCTTGCTGATGTTTTCCCTTAATCTAAAAGAAGTCATTTTGAATGAAAGTAGATGATCTGGTCCTTGTATATGGAAAAACAGCAATTACTGGCAAAGAACAACAGTCTTTGTGGTAGGAGTGTGGTAGCTTTATTCTCCTACAAGTTTGGGCTGGACTACTACTTAGAGTAATAGACGTTAATGCCAGAAAAGAGCTTGTGAGTTTTTTAGGCCTCCTCTTTTTGCCAGCAAGGGATTTTTCCCTACAGGATATTGTAACCAAGCTTTAATTAAAAAAATTAGAAGGCATTAAAGCAGCACAAAGTAATAGCCTCCTTCGGTGTACCTCACATTATCAACCAACCTGTTAGTCTCAGACCTTCCTCCTTCAACCTACTGACATCTGTGCTCTTGGCAGATCCAGATCTCACAACACCGTGTTGTTCAGGGATACCTAGGAGTGGTGCAGCTACATTAGCACAATAAATTAGCATGGGTAGAGCACCATGCTAATAAGCCTGGATTGCTTCTCATCCTCAAGCTAGTTCTTTTAGAGCTAACTCACTTAGCACTATAATGCACAGTGCAGATGTACTCACTTGCTCTTTGGGAATGACGCTGGTATTGTGGGGAGCTCAGAAAATCCATGGGTGGTGGGAAGAGTGGAAAAGCTGAAAAGCTTAGGCTCTCCCTGTTCAAGATGTTCAGTTGGTCAAAATACTGGTGTGAGGTTCCTGGGATGAAGTCTTCGTGCCACCGAGATCAGTAGCAGTTTTGCCACCAGCTACGGCAGTTCTGAAACTTTAGTCTCTGTTTAATTTTCCAATCAAAAGTATTTTTCTGATGATAATAGGCTAGTCTCTCAAAACTGTTGTTTTCTTCCTAAATTCCATAAGGTTTGTCAGTTTCACAACATTTTCCTTATGTACTTTTCATGTTTTTAGCTAACACCAGCATATATTACTGCCTGAATCACCTTTTTTGGGAATTGCCATCTTATCACACCAGCCTTACTTTTCAGCTGTTACTTTTTCAGGAGTTCATCCCCCATCTCCACTTTTTCTCTTGACTTGACAAGACTGTTTGAGGCACATGTAAGCACTTGCTTTCTTGATCCTGGGCTTTAATGATTAGCTTAAGGAGTCTCATATGCTCCTGTCATGCCTATTGCTACCTCTGTCAGCTTTCTTTTCAACACAGCAGGCTTCGATCACACCTAGAGACAAGGTCTGCAGCACCTGTTCTCAAAGGAAATGGAAAGACAGATCTTCTGCTCATGTAGATTGACTAAGTAATGGAAGCTCAGCTAATGAATTCACCTGGAGTTTTCATATGGCTCTTGAGTCTGTGCTCGTCTGATCTGCTATGATTTATGGAGAGTAGGATAATTGGATCCTCAGCTGCAGGAGTTGGCACCGATTTCTAGCAGCTTCCAGACTGCTTGGCCTCTCTTTGAGACCTGTGCACTTTCTATCGAGCAGACCATGTCCTTCCTGCCTTCTGTCTAGAGGTAAGGTGGTTTCGAACTGCCAATGAGCCTCTTTCAGCATTTTGTCTACACTACATTCATTAAGATGACACATCCAGCCACCAATACTCCAACAGACATCTAACAGGGTGCAAACCAGGAGGAAGTTTCCATATGGATTTAACCCATTCAGCTGTTTCATCTCTCCGGACCTTATGACCAAGGTCAAAGGCTTGGGCAGAGCTGCTATTTGCAGCGCTTGTCGTCAGAACAAAGGCAGTCTTTAAGCTGGTTTTACCACCTTATCAAACCCCTGTGGGTGAGGCAGGAGAGAACGAACTCGTTTTCAGGACCACAGAGGTATACAAATCTGAGGGCAAGCAGATATACATATAGGTGTCTGATGACTCGTCTGATATACCTGATTAGTGAGAAAGGACGCTTTTGAGGTTAAGACACTGGATAGGATTCAGGAAATCTGGATTTGGTTCCCAGCCCCACCATAGATTGCCTGTGGCGTCCTGAGTAAGTCTGTTTGCTTGTACCTCAGCTCTCTTTGTGTGAAAAGGGGGCACAGGGCTTTCTAGCTCCTAGCTTTTCTTTAAGACAGACAGAGCAAGTGTACCAGTGCCCCCTAACCCACGTGGGCCCTCATCTTGCTGGGGATCTCTTGATACCATCAGCGTGTGAATCACAACACTCCAGGGAAGAGAACGATGCATGCTTTATACACGTGTGTTCAAACGATGAACTGTTGCAGAAATATCAGTGAAGTATCAGAAACTGGCCACTTTTGGGAACGGTCATAGTCTTACTGGCATCTGTCTCTGGCAATCTTAAACTGTCAACCAAAATTTGAATCAAACCAGAACTATTTTATTTAATAGTTCACTGAACAGCTAAGTATTTAAACACCTCCATTTTCCTTCCTTTGTGGCAATGCATTTCCAGGTCCTGGCTGCAAGAATAACAGAATTGAAACAAAGAGCAAGATGAAACTCCCTGGAGAGCATGGTGGCAGTGGGCAGCAATCTTATTGCTCCTTGTTCATTGGTGATGTCAATCATATTTATTATATGAGTCATGGTCATATCAGTCATGTGAGTCACATGATATTCATTGCTAGAGGGGCCTAAGGAGATGGCGTGAAACACTGGACAAGTTTGGTGTGATCATTTGTCCATCATCCTGTTAGCTTCAAATTCTCTCCTTGCTTGTTGAATTCTAAATACAACCAGCCCCAGCCACTCAGGCCTCCACACTCTACAGGAACCAAAAAAAAAAAAGTATTTTTATTTGCAATAGCAGAAACTTTACCAAATGATGCCCTGCTATGGTTGCCCTTTTTTTGTGGATTCAATGGTCTTTCTATCCTTTTGATCCCTTCTAGGTTATTAGTCAGAAATCCTGCTTTGAGGTTCTAGCTTGCAACGTCTCACTTTAAGACTGTTGTAAAGCACTCTCTCCCGAGTCACTTTTCTTGGCAAACTCTTGTAGCAGCAGGCTTTGTAGGCAGACTTCTTTCATTACATAACCTTTTCCTCTTGATAGGGCATCTGTAGTACTGGAGGGAGGAGGATGCCTGATGCAGACAGGTTTCATCCTCCCACCTTATTTTCATGTCCGTGCATTTTCTTCTCTTTAAGAGGACTCTAATACTTCCCCTTACTACTGAAAGTAGGTGGAGGAACAGCCAGTCTTTCCTATCCTTGGAAAAATGTTTCTCTGGTGCTGTTACTTATTGTGGAGCAATGAGCACAAGCACCCACTCTGTTGCAGTGATCCAGGAGGAGGAGCAATCCTCCAGCTGAAGGGTGGTATGGCACCCTTCAGACATGCACTGAGAGCATCAATAGGTAACAGCCACCTCTGAAAATGGGGTTACATTCGATTGAGTCAGGAGTTAGTTGTAAAAAGGACATTTATGCCCCAGTGTTCAGGCGTCACAGATATCGCCTCGCTCAAAGCTGCCTTGAGAGGACCACTGGAGTGGATTGCTTGGAAAGGTCATGCAGTCTGTAACCCCAGAGATTTTAAGAACTGTCAGCTTTAGCACCTATAAGGGATGCTCCATGTATAGCTGATACTACAGTGGTGCAGGAAAGTGCACTGGTTCACCTTCTAGCATGCTCTGAACATGCTTAGAGGAGTGGGAAATGCCTTAAGATCTTCAGAGGACCAGTCCTTTCGAAACTTATAGACATTTGAGCCCATCTCCTCAGGTGCAGTGATTTAAACTTCAGTCTCTCACATCCTGGGGAAATATCTATATCCTTTGGCCTTACAGAGAAAGGTGGGAGAGTCAGGTTTGGTTTATAATAGAATGCAGGTATTTAATTAGCTACAGCAAAGCAGATCAAATTCAACAGAGGGTATTAAGAAAGTGCTGTTCCCAACTACTTAGCAGGGTGGTGGTGAGGCCACTCTCCTCAACGGGAAACCAAGGTTGAAATCTCTGCTCTCTCATCAGGTGTGTGGGCGATGAGAGAGGAGGAAGATTTGAAAGCAGATTTCCTACCTCTTATGTGGCTAAGGGAAAAATATGGGGCAGATGCCTGTTAGTTGTTTTTCAGTATTTTTCTTATCTCCAGGAAAGCATTTACAGCCAGGACTCCCAAAAGAGATGGGTGCTGCCTTCTCTACCAGCAATAGCTATGTAACTGCCTCTGCTTAATTACCTCACTGCTAAATACGACACACCTCCAGGTCTCTTGTAGACATTTCTTACCCATCAGCTTTTTCTCCTCTCCAGCTTCTCTAATCCCAACCTGAGGTATCAGATTTGCTCTCTATGCCAGACCTGGCATCATGGAATGCCTGTGTCTTTTACCCAGGGCTGAGGATTCCAGTATGCACTGGGGTAGGTGGAAGTTAGGTATGACAACAGTGTGGTTTTCCTCTTTTGGTGTGAATTCTCCTTTTACCTCAACCATGAACATGTTGAACAGTGAGGAAAGCGGTACTTATGGTTGAAGCATGAACACAATTAATCAAGCCTTGTGATCCTATGACACAGAGCTTTTTGTCACAGATCTTCTTTAAGGAGTTTCCTTTGGCTAAAATTATATGCTTTGTGCTGTTAAACTCATCTTATTTTAGACTCTCTGCCATGTCTATGGGACTTGAAGTGGTCTGATGAGATGTAATGCTAGTACTTCTACTGGTACATGACTCTGGTTGTATAGATCAAAAAGTTTTTTAGTTACTAGCAGTTAGATCTGGACAGGGAAAAATAAGTATAAAGTTTTTTCTTCATTAAAACAAGCTGTTTTTTTATGGGTTGTTTCTCAAATTCTTTGCTTCATCACAAAAATTTGTTTTCTCCCTCCATACATTGAAGCTACATTTACTTCGGTGGAAAATATCCCTGTTCCCATGCATTTTAGCGTTTCTTTCCTATAAGAAAAAGTAGAAGTGAGGAGGATGAAAGCAGTAAGAAATAGCACTGCCTTGGTTTTTAGACCTGCAACTCTCTCACACCTACCTGACCTACCTGAGCCTACCTGACAAACAGAATTAGTCACATTTTCTAGCATTTTATTTTACTGTTTTCACCACTCTGGCCACTCTTCCTGTAACCCTGGCATTTCAGGAATTAAAAAGAAGGAGGTGTTAGTCTTTGTTTGAGAACGAAGTCCCTCCTTTCCCTTATCCAAGTCAAAGGTTATAGCAGCATTCTCCTGCCACAGATTCCCTCATAAATACCCCAGATTTATCACTTGCTGACCTCACTGAGGTCCTAAAACTCAGCAAGAGAGAAGATAATTTTCACTGATGATGTGACACATTTTCAGATTCACAGTTCATAGTGGCACTCCCCACACGCTGACATCCCAGGACTTGGCACACAGAACATCAGATGTGCACATTTCTCGTTCTTATTGACATCACAACATCAGATTTTACACCCTTTGCCAAAGGCTGTCCCAAGTCTTGTCATCTTCCTGTTGGTGTGGCACCATTTTCTGGGCACCATTTTCCACAGTGCCCAGCTACAGCTGTGTATCATCCACTGACTAACCTTTTAAGTGACACATTTCTGTGCTCTTTCCTGGATCCAGTAGCTGGTGTTAGGAAGCTCAACAGAGCTTCACTTCTTGGATTCCTGTTCTGGGGTCCTAGACTAACCTTTCTCTCTTTAATAAAAAAAGATGATGTCAACAGGAATCATACTGTAGTCTTTCCCAGTGCTGATTGTAACCTTTATTGTTGGTTAATTGACAAAAGTGCTAAAAGTCTGTTTCAGAATTTCTATTTCATAAAAATATCTCCTTTGTTGCAGTATCAATTAGCAGTCTTGGTTCAAAGTTTATTTCTCTTCCATGCAGCCATTTATTCTGTAATAATTGTCTGGATTCTGACATTAAATACTGTAATTTCTCCTGCTATGTTTAAAACCACTTCCAAAGGCTTCTAAGTTTTATTTCCTTCCCATTTTCTACAGAAATAGCTGGAGTTTGTTCATGCTTGGGGAGATTAATAAAACTATAGAGTAGATTTTGAAATTCACCCCAAACCAAAATACAATGAGCTCCATTCCAAGACCTCCTGCAGGCTCCATTTCTTTAATTAAATATATGCCAAGGTTCCTCTCCACGAAGTAAATATATAAAACTGCATATTTGAGGGCAATTATAAGCTAGTATATTTTGACATTTCTTCACTGCAAATCTTTTAACCTTTATTAAGGGAATTCTGGTTGAATGGATTTCTACTTGAGATATATATAGCAAAAAAGTTTAATGCCTATACGAAATTACAGACAATCTAAAGAGAAATCCTGGGAAATGTGAGTAAATGAAACCCTGGTTTTGGTCCTACCAAAGGCTGTGACCAGCAAAGGCTCATCATTAGCAAGACCCACATGCTTGTACTGAAGCCAGGAGTAAGTGTTTGCACTAGGGAAACCTCACATTTCTCCATTCACAGTCTGGCTTTGTTGGTGCAGAGAATGACCTGTTTCCAGCCCTTGTTGCAGAGCTGCCATAGGAAAGGTAAGGAGACAGAGGTGGTTGCAAGTGGGGCAAATGCTGAGTGTATGACTCCAGTGAGGCAAGACAAAAGCCCTCTGCTCCTGCACTCTGTTTTGTTTTGAATGGGAACAAGGTATTAGTCGGCTCTTTGGTTAATCTTCTCTATGTGAGTAGTTCTTCTGACAGTGGACAGTTGACAGTGTGAGATGCTGGGTGTGAGGGCAGCACTGGACAGATGAGCATGGGCTGGAAATGGGAGCTTTAAACGGGGAAACAATGCTTAGAGGAAGGGACATTTGCAGGTGTGCCGGCACTAAAGGGAAGGACACCAGGGAAATTCCTGGGGTGTATGGTCCCTTTCCCTTTGGGGGCATGGGTTGGTGTGCCGCAAATGGCCGCATTGTGAGTGGGATGGCAAAGGCAGAGGTGGGTGGTGGGTGCTGCAGAAGAGCTGCCCAAGTCCTGGAGTGGGTCTGTGTTCCCACTCTTAAAAGAGGCCAGGGTCATGATGACCCTCACGTCTTTATCTCAGACTATCGAGCCTGCTTGGATGTCAGGAAAAAGGGATGGGGAGGGGAGGCCACAAAACGAGAGGGGTTAAAGCAGGGCTTAGGTAGGGTTCTGATTCAGATGTGTCCTGGGGTAGTAGGAGCTCCTGCAGCGACTGCTGCAGATGCTGGCGTGTAGGTACATTAATGTGGGAAACCCCTGTGATATGGGAAACATCTTGGCAAAGATGTCACAGCTCCTGCTTGAGCCAGGAGACAGCAGTATGCCTGTAGTTTGGATATTGTTTTGAGCAAACCAGCAGTTTTTGGGAGCTGCTGGAGGCTAGTGGTTCTTTGCAAACTATGCACATGGTTCTGCCTTGGGTATAACCTTGAACTTTACTTAAACTGGGGTTCTATCTGAGAAACACAGACCAACGCATGCTGCACTTTATGTATTAATAAACCCAAGCTTGTTCAAACCCGCATACTTGACAGCAGGCTACTAGATGAAAGCAGGGTTGGTTCACTTATCATCCAGAAATAGAGAGCTCCAAAAGATTTTTATTACACAACATAGAAGTTTCCAACTTGCTCTCTCTCTATTTTTTTTTTTTTTTTTTTTTAAATGGTAATCATCCTACCATGGGAACGAAAGATGGCAGGATAAAACTTGAACTTGCCATTCTTAGCCGGTCAAAACAGAAGTTCTGTCTCCATAACTCCAACTTTCCCTTCAAATACATGTGTTGAAACTTTGCCATGGATATTTTTCTGCCTTCTAAGAAAAAACATGAGATGATCCATCTATAAGGGGATCTCTGACACCAATTGTAATGGATACTGCACACTAAAAAGATTCATTCTGAACAGCTCCTGCCCTGCACAAACCCTAAGCCTGTTTGGCCTGACCTTCACTGGCTTTTCTTGCCTGCAGAATAACTTACGAAATTTTTAGCATTCCTGCAATTGTAACATCTGGCCCTCATTGTTCTATACCTTGGAAAAAAAGGGGGAGCAATGAGAAACACACTTTGCATTCACATTCTCTTTCACCTGGTTTTCTATGCATTTTGAATCAAGATGCTCACATGTAAATTGCTGTTGGTCATTTCTGGCTGCCCTACGGAGGGGCAACCCTCAGAGCTAAGGAGAGACGAAAGCTAGCAAAGCGATTTTGTGCATACAGCACCAGGGTGCTCCTTTGTGTTAGGCAGGTAAACAGAAGGGTCACTCATTCAAAATATGCTGGACAATTTTTGGCACTCTATTAAAAATACCAAATTAGTGCTGGTATCTGAGTTGTGTTTTTTCTACTCCTTCTCACAGATCTACAAGAGTTTCTCTCCTACACATTACTAAACTATGCATAGTAAGAAGCTTTGGTTGATTTGAAAAAAAATTATCGTCCTGTGCTCTTCGCAAAGAAAAGTTCCATAGTTAACAAAAAATAATTAAGATCCTTAGTATTTTACTCTAATCATTTGCTTTCGTATCAGCTGTTGACTTTACAGTGTTACATAGTGTGTAGGAAATGTCATCAATAACTGGTAAAGTTTCAAAAGTCAGGGGTCATGATATCAATTCTGATAGACAAAAGCACTAGAGGAGCAATATGTTTGTCTTGGGGCTGGAAGGGGTAAGATTGAAAGGTGCAGTCGTAGACTCATTAACTCAAGGAGTACAGTACGGCTTTGTTGTTATAATTTGATAGAGTGCTTGGAAACAAGCAAAAGATCAGTTTGTGTTTGGGAAGGAATAATGTGGCCTCATGTGAATGCCTTTTATTTTTGGAGAAATGTGTCTCCCTTAGACCCTTGTAAAAATAAATCCTGTGTAGCAGAGGGACATTGCCTGCATGCAAAATCAACTATTTGCCAAATGTTTTCTTTGTTTAAAATATGCACTTGCTAGACTGAAGCCCAAACTGCAAAGTTCAAACCAACACTCAAATTCTAAACAGCGCAGACTTTAAAGTCACTGAAGTCCAGCTGGGAATCACGGCACTACAAGCAATCCTGGAGTTAAATTTCTACACCAGCCTTTGCTTACAAAATATCAGAAAAGGTGCAAGTGCTACCACCTGCTTCCTTCCTTACCACTCCCAGTTTTTGCAACAGCTCAGCCGTTAGTGTGCTCCACCAGGATGGGGATGACCCAAGTTCAAGTTTCCAGAGAGATGGAAAAGCATTTGAACCCACAGATTCCCAGGGTACACTCAGGAGGGACTCCTTCAGTCAGTCCTGTTAAAGTTGTTTACACTGTTTGGAAAAATAATCATCAGATGCTAGATCAAAAAAAAAGAAAAAAAAAATAATTAGAGCATGATTTTTTTTTTTTTTCCAGGCAAGATTACCTGGAAGAAGGAGACATGGGTACCAAGCCTTGCTCCAGGAAAGCCTTCCTTAGGGCAAAAAGATTAAGCAGGGGTTGGAGCTAAGAGATGGATGTTTGTTGTTTGCTTTTTTTTTTTTCCAGGGTGAACACCTACATCCCCACTAAGTTATTGTCAAGCACATGTGTTGTGTTCCTGGCTGGCTCCCTTGGAGTACAGGGTTCCTGCAGGCAGGGTAAGGCAGGGCAGTTGGGAGGCCATGATGGGCCGGGCAAGCAGGAGAGGGACATCTCCATTGACGCAGGATGAGCTGCTCTTTCACATGTCGAGCGAGACACATTAAAGCCACCAGATAAAAGAAAGGGGCAACATGCCCTGATATTCTTTAGACTCCGGTTTGGTAGGCACATTGTAGGCCACTTACTAGAGAACCTCATTGATCAGGGGCCGTAATCAACGAGAATCTTTAGAGGAATTTTGGGTTGTCAGTTAGACATTACTAGTTCATTTGGTTTAATAATGTATAAACACTTTTGCAGACAAGGAGTTACTTGCTAAAGTGGAAGATTTCTTCAAATCTGATCTGTATGTGAGTGAAGCACAACCCAGGACAGCAATAATAGTGATAGTAGCTCCAGTATATGAATAGAGGAGCTTTATCATTTAACATCTCACAGTGCAAGGCTTCGATCTCCAGACCAGTACAAAGCACTGCTTCTTAGCAAATTTAAGGTGATATCAGTGGGTATTTGGCACCTGGACACTTCTGAATCCTTGGCCCAAAGTGATTTGGCTATCCCTTGAACCAGGTTCAGGACTTTCAGTGGGGAAATGTCCTGTGAAAGACTTGTACTTCCACTGTCATCCCTGGTAATCTTTTCCTAAGAGAAAAATCTGCATCACTGTGGCTTGATTTAAATATGCAAGCGAAGTTTGACTTCTTCACTTACTTTGTAATTAGTGTATAAATTACTCATCTCTTGGCAGTATCTCCAGCATGGTGTATAACACACCAGGGCTTAGTCCACCTGGCTCCAGAGCTGGACTTCACTTCTGCCACCAAAGTGGACAACACCAGGGGATAAAAAAGTGAACTGAAGGAAGGCTGCTGTGCTAAACAATGGAGTGACCTGAAAAGAATGGCCTGATGTGCCCAGCTGGGATGACAGCCACTGAGAGACCCCAGCAGACATCCTCGGGGAAGAAGCTCCATAGATGGAGTCCCTGCTGAGAAGGTTCAAACAGCAAACCCAAGTACAGCAAAACTGTATAGTTAAAAAAAATGAAAGAAAAAAAGATAGGCTTCGTGTTCCATAAGGCTATGATTATGTGATATACATATTTTTATTCGACATCAAAGTGATGTTTTTAATAGTTAAATATTCACAGATGCAAATGAGCTTTGATTTGCATAAAGTGATAATTATGTTATTCATTAGGACTTGGTAAATGTTGTGTTAAAATTCCATGATCATTTTGCTTTAGGGTTACTGAGAAACAAGTTTATGAGTTTGAGGGGAAACCTATTGTGAAAGTAAATGGCGGAGTTTGTTTCCACCGAGCTGCGATGATTTACCTGCCTCCTACATTCTCAGTATGGCATGTCCAGTCTAGCCCATTATATCAGCTAATGTCTGTGGGGAGGCCCAGGGCTGCTGTCCCTGCAAGGTCATCTGTCAATGCCAGACGGGGAGGAGGAGCTGTCAGTCTCCCTGTGTAATTGTGTCTTCCCAGCTGCGCTGCCTGCCCGCCACGGCCTGTGCTGCCTGCGCCCGGTCCCGGTGCGGTGGGAGAGACCCATCTTCCCTCCCTGCCTCACACACACACCTTCCCCTGGGTCAGGAGGAACAATGGAGCATGGGAGGACAGGGCAAGCCTGTGCCGGGCTGCAGACACTTGATAAATGGGTGGGCAGGCAGCAAGTGACAATATGCAGACAAGTGATATCATTTGCAAATGGACTCGGCAAGGGAAGCAAGAATATAGAAAGGGGGGGAAGACAAAGTCAGGGGCATGGAAAAGGTTTCTCGTTAACCCTTGTGGGAGAGTGGGAAATATGATCACTTGGCTCTCTGGGAAAAAAGGTTGGTAATACTGCTTTTCAGTCCCTCACCTACAACCTCTGGGAGAGCAAAACACCCCACAAGGAAGTCACATGACACTAATTGCCTTCTTAAAAACCACATTTTTAATATCTGTAATGTGGGCTTTCTCTCCAGATGCATAGATATGGGCATCTTGGGATTTACCTTGGATTTACCTTACTTAACTCCTTGTTTGGAGAGATTCCCATCCCCTCGTTCAGAAGCTGAGGTCGGTTCCTCAGAACAAGGCCCGGTGCTCAGGCTGCCCTGATGTCACTCTATAGACACCCGAGCACTGGCAACACCCCACACAATGATACAGCCCCATTTTCCTGGGGAGACACTCACTTCCCACTGGCCAGCTCACAGACACTGGGGTGAACAGGACTTCTGCAGGTGTGAAGGACTCTCCAGAAAGCGGTCATCAAGCCAAGCAAATTGGCAAGCAGTAGAGATGCTATGCACATTTTAAATATTTGTGTACGTAAATACTTCATAAGGGTCAGTCGTGAGATTAAACCGCTTCCTTTCCCAAAACCCTTCCTAAACAATTGTACGTGAAACACTTATTGTTCAGTACGTTGAATCCAAAAAGGACTGGACAGTCTACTTAAAGTGTAGGACCTTTTTTTTAATTGCAGAACTATTTTGTGTCTCTCCTAGTAGCTGACAATGTACATCTTACATGTGTGTGTTTTTTCTGGCCCCAGTCACACAAGAAGTCTGGCCTCGTTTTGTACCAATGCTATTTGATTGCAATAAACACAGGCTGTGTTCACACACCGTGAGATTTGCCTTCCCGTCTCACAAGCCCAGTTGTGCCAATGGAGTTGATCCTGCCTCGCCAAACTCAGGCTATCTTGGTGCACGCCAAGGAGGTTGGGCCACCTGCTTGCTGAACATGGTTGGGGATGGCTGCTGGGACAGAGAACTTTGGGACCATGGAGTTACTTGCAATCTGCTGCTCAGGCGGTGACAACATTGCCTCTGCAGATGAGCCACACACAGAATTTCTGAGACCATCAGGCATCCGGAGTGTTGATAGCTTCTGTGTTTACAGAGCATAGGCTGTGTCACCTACAGTCCCGAGCTGTGCATTGAGGCAATGCTAGGACAGTTTTTTTGGTTTGTTCTTTGTAGTGAAGAGATTTCTCAGACCTGGTAAGAGCTAGACAGATCTGTAGGATGCTTCTTAGCTGTCACGAACTGTTCTCTGTTTAGGATGAAACCACTGTTTTGCAGGTTTGAGGGTGTTTCAGGAAGGGAGTACCCAGCCCATTTAAACTACGGCAACCCCCTGCTCCATGACAGGTAATGTTGACTTCCAGTGAACTAGATCAGAGCATGATACATCCTCTCCTCTGTGTCTCCTGCTACTCTTGAGCATAGTGTGAACTTTGAAGTAATACTTCCAGTCCTTTTCCCTGCAAGGAAATGTCATCTTCCTCTTTCTCTTCACTTGCTGGATATCAGCTGTAGTTACCTTATTATAGTTATTCTATTTAAATGCACTAAAAATACCAATCAAATAGCAGGATCATCCATTAACTGCCTCATTATCCTATTGAATGTGGACTCTTTCTGACTTTTACTGTGGACATGGACAGGATATATTAGAACTTGGCTGTCATTAATAACTTCTTGCACACACACACACACAAATCTAAATGGCCAATTAATGGCCACATCTGCCTTAATGTTACTTATTAACTAGTATTGCCTATAACAGCCACTAATGCTTTTGGAATTTATTTCACATAATTCCTGTATTTTCTTCTGTTCTTTGGCCCCACATTAATACTATATTTCTTTCAGAGTCTCTCTCATTGCAAGGAGTGTGGACAAGATGACCTGATAGCCTTTCCTATCTCTAATTTCTATATGCACACTTCCCTCATTACGACACTCCTGCACAATAAAAGACAGAGGATCAAGCTTAGCATCTGGAAAAATGTTTTCTTTTTCCCTAGCCATCTTGCTGTGCTGTTGGCCCTGATTTAGCTTCACCAGCTATGCATCTGTTGCTCTTCAGGGCACTGAGAGCCCAAAGATGGGAGGTCATTAAGGGTTGTACAGACTTCATCATTAGAAACAAAATTGTACATCTCCTTTCTTATTGTTGCTGGCCTTTTCCTTTTTTAGGAGACTTTTACATTGGCTGGAGAAACCAAAGGTATGGGTTTTACTCTTCTTAGGTCAATCACTGGCTTCCTAGTAATCAATAGTGAGGTCTTTCACTTAAGTCTTTTTGTGCCAAATCATTCAATTAACCATGGAATTCCTCCCTTCTTATGCGCATGTCTTCAATGGTGAGGACATGCATTTAGAGTTGCTTCTTCTACATGTCAAGGACTGGCAATAGTTAAAAAATAAAAAAGAGGTTGGTTTCATGGTCAAGGTTTGGGAATTGCATGTCAGCTATTTGGATTTCGTTTGCTGTTTTGTGTGGTTATAGGAAAAAAAAATGTACATTTATCTGTGTTTCAGTTTCCTCATCTGACAATCTAGGTTGCAAATTTTGTGGAGTTAGATTCCTTCTTCTTTGCAAGATATGTGAAAATGACACTTGGCTGCTCCTTGATTCTTATTATCTGCATTAGGGGATGAACTTGGGCTTATGCTGACCATCCTGGAAATCCTCGTTATGACAGTTTTGCTTGATCTTGAATGTGACTGGCCTTTCATTTCACCTGAGGTGACTGAAAAGAAGCTGAAAAGCAGCTGAACAAACAGAAAACTGTGTGGTAAGAAATCTGTAGTCAGAGCAAGACCGAAAGTATGATTTTTAGAAAAATGATAACTGTCAGTAAATTCTTATCCTGGCTGTTGCTTTCTGCACTGGTCCTTTGGAAAAGCTCCTGGGCCAAGAGGAGCAATGGACACCACCTTTGGGTGTCTTTGAAGATCTGAACTACAAGTCACTAAGCAGTCCAAGGCAGCTCAATCTGTGAGATATATCTAGGTATTGGTCCAGGGCTCTGAGTCTGAGGACTGTCAAGTCCTTACAATGGGATGACTTCCAGTTACTCTAAAGTCTCTCTTAACATAAGGCAAATGTTAAGGTAAATGCAAAGAAGACTGTTTTTATTGCAATCTAAATTTAACAGCATAGTTACTCAATTTCAAGACAGGTGGATAGAAATAGAAAAACATAATTATAACTATCTATATGTTAGATCACCCAAGAGATGCCTCTCTCTGTTTCATCCAGCTAGCAAGCTGTCAGATGCTTATGCAATTTCTTGGCACAGCCCTTCCTTACATCGAAGTGTAGTCTCAGTCTGAGATTTCAGATTTAGGAACAGGTTTATCTTTACAACCCCCAACCTTCCCTGAGGATCCATTCTGAATCTGATATCTATGCAGGATAAACGCTCCCTTCTGCCTTGCAGAGCAGGGGACCAGCCCTCAGCATATGACTTCTTTATGTACCGAGACCGACATTTCATGTAACCACCTATACTTTATTCAACTTTACTTCTACAAAGAGAGAAATGAGAATAGTGTGCATAGTGCTTTCCAATTTCTCATCAAGATTAGACATGATGATAACTAACCACTTTGGAGTGATAGTAGGTGTTAGCTGGGGTGAATGAACCTTGGGCTGAGCTCTGAGGCATTCTGGGGCAAGGAATTTCAGTGCTCTGACTAATGATAAAGAGGCATACATTCCTACACTCATCCTTTTATTTTGTATCTATTTAATTTTAATCTTAATTTATTATAAACAGGAGAGAAAAGCATATTCAAACCTCTACAAAGGCAGAAGGTTCTGGTTTTAATATTAAAATATGTCATTTGCAATAACCTTTATGGCTTTGTCATATACTCTCAATAAATGACTTCTAAGATTGATTAAAGACCTTAGCTTTGCTTCACATGTTAATCAATCTCACCAGCCAATTAGAGCTTTGGTGCTAGAGAGCAACAGAGATCATCCCTTAGCTATATATGGCAGCACTTATTGTGCAGGCCAAACCTTTATGACCTAATACCGATAGAGGAACTCATGAGAGTTTATGGGAAAAGAACATCAAAGAATTGCAAGATTATTCATGCTGATACTTAATGACTAGATATTTAGAAGTTGTATTTCAGAAGTGGTAAAAGCTAAATGCAGAATTGGCTTTCCTGGTCTGAAGCAGAATCGGTGCTTAAGAATAGCAGACTCTTAAGCCACTCCATGATTTTCCTTCTTTTATGACTTGAAGTATATCAATTAAGTTTTCTGCGATTTCATCACCTGTAAAATGGGAATAAAACGACCTGGTTTTTCATCTGGATGAGCTGACGATGCATTAGCTCATGCTGGAATTTAACAAAAAGCAGGACACCAGTTCCAACAATAGTGCAGTTTCCCACCTGAACAATTTAACTGGAAATTGATTCGGAGCAACAAGACCAGAACTACATCAAGCTTGCAGGTCACTGCTTCCCAGTCCTGACTGCAGTGAGCATGGTAGGCTATGGAAAATGAGCACAAGGGGCTGCGGTCCATTTTCTTCATGTCTCCACAGCTGACCTGCTTAGTAGCTTTTGTAGCAGAGAGGCCACAAGCTCGACATGGAAAATCAACACTTGTTGTGTCAGTTCAGCTCAGTGCTGAGGCACACTGATGTGCCTGAGTTATACATGAATAAACAGATGATTTCAGCCACCAGAGCTACAAGGTCCTGCATTTTTCAGAAGATTTTTAGCTCGCTCTAAACATAAAAAGAAATCCTGCACTGTGTAGGATGTGGTGATTAAGTGCCCAAGCAAGAACTGCCTTTTTAAATGTGTGTGTCCTAGTCCTTTCACAATGGGTTGCCATGTCCTCATTGGAATCTCTGAGTATTAATGTAATTTTAAATAAATAACAGTACTAATAAATCAAGAGGTAAAGTAATAACGTTGAAAATAACTGTAAATGTGACAAAAGGTCTTTTGCATTTTCTGTGGTGAACATCTATTGCAAAATGCTTTGATATTGTGAGGTACTGCAAAATACTTTCTTTTTTCTTTTTTTTTTTTTTCCACAGAATACACATTTGAAAGTGTTGAAAGATCAAATTCCTAGAATTCATCTATTCTTGAGCTGGATGCTAACAACATGTTAGTACTAGACTGAGGGCATTATCTGAGTTCCATGTATAGCCTGAATTCCAGATGAGACTGAAGCCAATTTTATTTGTGTTTGGTCTTGGTATAATATCTTTCCATCATTCAATTGTCTCGGTCTAAACACTGCAGGAAAGTTACTTTGAAATGAATGTCTGGGTGTCAGGGGCTAGCGAGCTAATAGTATAATTACTTTTGTAGTCTTTATTAGTTGAAATGTTTATTAGAAAGTTTACTTTTTATCCAATGAAAGATGACAAGCTGGGTTTGATTGAGCACTGTTTGTTGTTTTAATATTGTTAGCTGTGTGAATGGGTTAACACACTTCTCATCTTCCAGAAGCTGAAGGCTATGAGAAATCCCAGGGGTAGCCACTCCTCAGCCCACATTTGCTGCCTCCGCCAAGGAAAGATCCCATAAGATTTCCCCCCTCCATCACTTAAGGCTTGTGATGATTTTTAATGTCACTGCCTAGATGGCCTGGAGATTTTTATCTATTGCACTTACAGGTCACCTTAATATTATCTCACTCGGAGGGGAGAAAAAGTTTCTAGTGGGATAATATTAAGTTATACAGCATGACACAAGGTCAAACTGTGAGAGACAAGAATATATGAATAAAGCCAGTGGCCATGAGAGTCACCAGTGTGAAGAACAAAAAAAAAAAAAAAAGAAAGAGGAACAAAGAGTAAGAGGGGAAAAGTGCTAGTGGTGCTGGTGGAGGAGAAAAGAAGCAAGGAGAGGAGAAAGAAGAAGGAAAGATTAAAAGGGAAAAAGAAAGGATCAGGGTCAGAATGGGTAATGTAAAGTCATCCTTCTTATCCCAATCAGCTGCACACTGTGTGCTCTCAGTGGCCATGTTAATACTGAATTAACTCCAGACTGTTTCTTTTCTCTGGGACTCCATCTTTTTGAAAATACATCATCAGTACAACTCCATCCTGAAGGCATATTACGCTAATGCATCATTATTGCGATGGCTGACTGATGATGCGCTAGTGTCATACATCACCAGAGCTGCGCCTTGCTCTGATGAAATGTTGGTGTGATACATAATCAGGCAGAAGCACACAGGTCCCTCTTCTAACAATTCCAGAGGTGTAGAGGACCCAGAATTAAAGCTAAAGCCTTGGAGAAGGGCAACCAGGAAAAGTGAGCATCCCTAAAGAGTCTTGCAGCATCCTGAACCTCCTGAGAAAACCTGCAGTAACTTTGAGTTACATTAGTGGAAGTGCCTGGAAGGCTGCCAAAATCCAGCTGTAAGGCTTGGACAAGAGTCACAAAAGTGTTAGCAACATGGCAGTAATGAAAGGCAGCTATCATGAGACAGAGAGGGCAGACAGCAACATCTCACTCCCGCCCTGCCTGTGAAGGCAAAAATCACAGCTTGACTGACAAGCAGATCCACAGCAAGGGGAGGAATGGGGAAGGTGGGGTGGAGTGGACACCTCTTGGTGGGCAACTGGCCTTGGCTCCCTTCCAGATGAGCATCTCTCCTCCACTCCCTAACACATACTTGCACTGCCTCTGTGGCCCCCTGTGAAAGCCAGAGGCTGCATTGCCCTGTTGTTTATCTGGCTGTTTTGAGAGGAGGGTTGGAAGAAGCATGGAAACTTGGCTGAATGGCAGCCTGAAACTTGGCATGAAACAATCATTTCTTGATCTCCACACACATACACTCTTCCTGTCCTGCAAAGAGTTTGCCCAACCATATGCAAAAGCCCAACCAGTTGTTTTGTACACACCCACCTTTATCTCAGTGCTTCCTTCCAATACAGTCTATGCACCTGCCTCACCCTCCAAACCAGACTCTGGTCCTCCCCCTCCTCCTGGCTTCCCAGTGCCCTGGAGCAATTTCTGTCTCTGTGTCCCAGTTCCCCAGCAAGCAGAGTGGGACCAGTGTCACAAACCCCTGTTAGATGCAGAGCTGTATGGCTCTGAGCAAAGTCTCTGTTTCAGACTATTTCTTACAAAATGAATCTGAACCAAGGCTCTTTCCTCTCAGAGGATGGGTCCCTCACCTCACCGGTTGTAATTCCCCCAGGGATAAGCACGAGCAGTGCTCAAGCCATTGGCAATCATTTAATGAATTGGATTCCACTCTAAGTCTTTTTTCCATCGTGTCACCTGTGTAACAGTGGGTCTAGAGTATGTATGAAGTAGCTCTGTTGTTCAAAATGGAATTACTCCAGGTCTACACCCACATTGCTGAGAGTTGAATTTGCTCCAGTGGTGCTAACCAGAGATTTTTACCAAATAGCTCGGAAATGTAAACTGTCAAAAATTAGAAAAGGCCTCAACTCAGCATATCAAGGTATTGGTTTTTTGCTCAGTCTTTCAAAATTACTGTGCACCTGCCATACTTCACATATCTTTTAATGGACTTAATATCCTGCTTTTTCACAAGGGAAATAATCCTGTCACATGGCTGCAACTATATTAAGGAGCATTGGTTTGCAGTGTTCATCATATAAATACCAAATTGGGCTGTGTGCATGGAGTCTGACATTTAAGAATAAATGTGCTGCAGCAAGAATATCTGAGGTTTTGCAAGAATGAATGAATTTTGGCACCATTAAACAATAGTTTTGTTTTTAAAGCGTTATTCCTTGCAAGTCATTGCTGGCTGTAAGATCTTCTAATGTATTCCTTGGCAATTTCCCTTCTAATACAGAAGGTCCCCGAGCAGATCTCTGAATGATTAGTTTCAGATCTTTGAGAGATTCGCCAACAACTGGGGTTCATCGTCTGTAGGAATGATGGGCAGAGAAAGCCTTCACTGCAAAATCACAAGCGTGTGTGCAAACACATAGTCAGGGAGCTGTCTCTTTGCAAGATAACCTTTGTCTCTGGGTTTCCAATGCCTAATTTATAATTCCTGTATGGCTATAACCAGGAACCGGGGTCACTGTCAGTGGGTCAGTGGTAACAGGACTGACAAATAACTGCCACAGGATACCTTGGGGCAAACCAGTCTCTGACAGGTTCAACCCTTCTGTTGAAGGTGGCGGGAGACAAGCTTGGCCAACAGCTATATCCTTGCCTTCCCTGCCTAAACCTGACAAAGTTCTGTTCAAAGCTAATGATAAGCCTGAAATAATTTTTTTTAAATGACAGTTCAGTTCAGGTAAGCACTATGAAACGCAGATGGCTATGTGGGCTGTCCAAGTAGTTTTGGCCTGCAACAACAGGGACTGCAAAATTAATTGAAAAATATCTACTTTTTTCTGCTTTTTATCCTGTCAGAAGCCCTGTAGGAACAGCTGTTTCTCAAGTGATTTTCCAGCACCGAGACTCACTTGGTTTATAGCTCTGCCCCTCCAGTACTGGTCAGGATCAGGAGGGAGACTCAGAAAACAATAATTAAAAGGCAGTTACAGAATGGCCAGGGGTGGCAATGCCCTCAGGGAACAGACAAAGCAAGCGGCAGAAGACCAAGCAGGCAGGAAAACACTAAAAGTTTCAGTACTGCACTGGTACATTTGTTTGGATTCAAGGTTTGTTTTAGTGAATGGTTCATGTTGCTATTTTCCAGAACACTTAGAGCTCCACAACTTTTCCGGAACTACTTCATAGGTTTTGTCTGTGTCTAGCAATATAAGATGATAATACAGGAAAGGTGCCTCAAGTTAGGCTCTGAAGAGGTCAGAGGGCTTGTATCATCTTTGTATCAACCAGAAACATCTATGGGGAAATCAATAATGCAACTTCTTTCCTTTGGATTTAATTAAAGAAACATTTGAGGCTGCAATTTGAAAGCAAACACAAACAAAAAAGAAACATTGTCTTTCTCTTACAGCTACTATCTCCCCAGTGCACTGGAAAGTGAGGAGGAGGAATCATTCTCACATAACATGTAGAGAACAATTTTTTAATGCCTTAATTATTTCCTGTGTGCATAAAACATTTCAGTCCTATTGTTTCTTTTCACAATCTGTCTGGGTCATTGGTAAGCAGTGCACTTTGCCCACCCAGAGGACTGTGAAACTCCAGGCAAAGCTAGAAAACTACGTGCGTGTTTGCTGATCCAAGGTTACGACTCCTAATGTTTGCAGTCTCCCCCATGTCCTTTGACAAATCAATTTGTAATATGCAGCTTGAGTCTAGTTATAAGCCCAGTCAAGACAATACAGTGGATATGAATCTCTACAGCAGTGCATAAATTATCAAAAACACATCAAGTCCTCCATGATCTTTGGCTTTCTACTGGATAAACATCAAGGGAAATATCAAACCTCAGCTATTTTCTCCAGTTACTGTTCCTCCAAAAATCCAGACTATTGTTTCAATCTCCTAGACAAAGACTGACTGGCAACCCCGAGCTCTGTCCCCCAGCTTAGGCAGTTGTAAGACTGAAACTGGATTAAGCAGGGTGGAAGACAGAGCCAAGATGGTCCTCTGTTGCCAGGGGACCATGTACCTCTTTGCCATCCTCTTAACAGCATTACGAAAGAAGAGATACTTGAGTTAAAAAGCTATACAGCAATTTATTCTAGAACAAACTGCCCAAGAGATACGTGAGATGGAAGCTTAGTGCACTTCTGCTTACTTCTGTGGAAAGTAAGAGTTGATAAAGCCTGAATTTCTCTGGATTTCAAAGATAATAATTAAATTTGACTCAACACACTTCTAACACCAACGCTGCACCATGTAGGCTCAAGCCAATTCTGGTCAAGTACTTTGTGCTTAAGATTTTGGACTTCCTTTCCACCTTCCATGACATTTAGCATAATAATTGAATTGTAGTCATCAAATCCAAATCATTACAATTAAGGTTCAGTCTGTCTCTGCTGGACAACCTTCTATATCAGTTATGTTCGAAGATATTCCGAAGATATTTTTATTCAAAATTGAGGTAAATAAGTGAGTGAAACTATGGTGTAGGTGGGATTTGTGAAAAGAGGCATCAACTGTGGGATATCTTCTGGAAAAAGAAACACATATTAATGTTTGAGATGTTTATTTATAGCATACACACACACACACATATATATATATATATCTATATCACCCAGGGTTATTCAACCACATGCAAGTTAACCTCACCTTCAGTAAAAGACTTCCTCAAGGAACAGAATAAATGTTTGAACACTTAAAAAAAATGTCCTTATGCACTATGCAATGTCTCCTCATTTTCCAGTTTTGCTACTTTGACAATCCTGAATTAAGATTTATTCATAGCAATTCCTAAAGTGTCACCAAATGAATTCTGCACTGAAAGTCTATGCAAATGAAACTCTGTCCATGTTACCTTCCAGCCCTACTTGCAAACACATTGAGGCAGAGAGTACTCTCCCACTGAAACTTCTGCCAGTCTGGAGCTGGGGCAGAGAGTTTGTGCATCGGAGCAGCTTTGTCGCAGTTCTCACTCCTGCTCCCCAACAACAGGACCCCGAGCACCCAAAGTGCCCTGAGCAATCGAGTTCAGGACAGTTTGCAGAGGGATGTGGGAGAGACTCTACTGTGTTTGGAAAGCAGCTTCCTCTGGGCTAGATTAAAGACCAACCCTTTTCCATTCTCAACAGAGAAGTAGATTTTTTTTTCTTGTGGATGAGCAGCAATAGGAGTGTGGTAGGGAGGCACAACAGATGAACTTGAGAGATATTTAAATTTTGTTTTCCTCACTGAGGGAAGGAATTTGTCAGAATTACTCTTGGAGATGAGAATAAGGAAAACAAAGCTGGGACTTGTAATTGTTAGATATGTCCCTGCACTCTCCTAGGCAGCATTTGCTTCTGAACTGGCCCAGCTGTGACCTGTGGCCACCCTGGGCTCCTGTGCCACACAGTCTTTATATAATTGTGCTCATCAAATGTTGTGCCAAGCTCAGTCACTGGTAGAAGCCATAAGCATGGAAGCCTTAACACGAGAGGTTATACAACTATTCCTTAATTTTACAGGCCAGAGTTTGCACATTTACAAATAAGGCCTGTAAGTCATCGTCAGTTCTTGCCAGATTTTTTGAGGAAGGCACAGTACACTAGTGCAATGGGCATGATTCAAAACATTTTGCAGTAAACACTCATGAGGCTGGGGAAAAACCCACCGACTTTCAATGTACTTTGCTTCTAAAATCTTTGTTTCTTTTCTTTCACAGTCAGTAAATGCAGGTGGTATCACGAAAGGTAAATCTCATAGACAAGTTGAGACAAGTTTTCAAGCAGATCCTATGGAATCTGAGCTTTCCTCATCAAGCAAGAGGACACTTTCTGAAGCCATGGAGATGGATACATCTGTGTGTGTTCCTGGGGAGAATGACAGAAAGTTGAATCTTCAGTTTGATGACACAATATCGGGAGGTAAAAACAGCATATGGCAAAACTGTCACTTTCATCCCTTATCAGTATCGTCTAATAACACAAAATTCTCCTCAAGGATTCTTTGGGTTAGGATTTATAACATGGCAGAAACACCTTTCCTAACCAAAGATAACATGGAAACTTTCTAAGGTATTTGGAAGGTCTTTCCAAGCTGCACAGAAAAGCTGCAGGCATCCCTGGGATACGAGAGTACAGGTGTTTCAAGCAGAACTGCCAGTAGTTTAAGACAGAAAGAAGATACTATATTCTTTTGGAACATACAGAAATAATGTGCATTTATAAAATATATTTGCCCACCCTGGAAGAAGGGCTAAGGAGAGACCATGTTTGACTGCCACATGTGGTCATTATTTCAGCCTTCTGCCTCCTAAAGACCAAGGTCAATGGTCTCTCTGAACAGGCAAATGGACTTCCAGGCTGGCTGTGGGGACCTCTTATCTCCCTCACAAGGTGCTTCTGAGATAAAATGCCTCCGCACCATTTAACCACGTACCGAGTGCATACATCTAACATCCCAACAGCTCCTAGCACACCTGTGCAGCCTGAGGTAACTACATAAAAGAAGCTAATAAAGCAGTGCTTACATTTCATTCATTTTATTCACCAGCTTGAGATTTCAGGGATGGAATGGAGCACAGCTGTCCTTTGGATGTTAAATATGCTTCATAAGCCAACACCAGTTCAGCACACAGGCAGAAGCCTTCTTGTCTCGTGGCTCTCCACAGGCAATAGAAAGGAAATATGTTGGCTCTCTCACAGCTGGCAGTGGGGCTGGCACAGGAGAGCTGTAAATACTGTGTAGGCATGATGGTGCAAGCTGCCAGGGTGAGAGCGGGTCACTATGCCTCAAGGGGCTCCTAGCCACCCGTAGGAAGGCGTGAAGAAGAGTGCTTTGCTCTTTTTTTAACTGAAGTGAAGGGCAAAGGGTAGGGTGGGTAACTGAGATGTTGAATCAGGTCTGGCCTGACAATGACAGATGCTGCTGGGAGTGGAGATGCATCTCAGGAGGCTTAGGGGCTTTACTACATCACCCGAGCAAGTAGCTGCCTGCGATTGTGACTGTGAAAAGCTCTACACTGAGAGGCACTATCTGGCCTGGCATTTCTCCCTGCTCTGCCAGAAGTAGCCTTGAGTACCTGCTGTCCTGTACCTGCTCTGCTGCCTGGTCTACCTACCTATTCACATGGCAAAGGGAATTTTTATTCCTATTCCATCTCACTTGGGAATATGTACCAGGGTGGGTATGAGAGGTCCACTGAAAGCTACATCATCTCTGTACGTTTTGGGCAGCTGCTAGAGAGGAAAAGAGTACATGAGAAAGAGCTATGTTATGTTCTTTGACTCCTCCTTATTGGTTTGCAGACCAGAATGTACTTTGTCACCTTATTCTTCCTCAGAGCCAAAAAAATTTAAAAAGGCAGATATATGTCTCCTGGGGAAATAGAGGAAGGCTCTCTGACCAGATAATGTTTGTATCTGTGATTCCTGACATGCGATTTGCTCCTTATTACTATGTGCACAATCCCAGTTAATTTATGGGTTTATTAAATTATCCAAAGCCATTTCCTTTTGGATACACATTGATCTCCAGGGAAACTTCCTTCAAACAGTTTCCCAAAGCAAGATGACCACTTGCAGAATGAGCTCGCCCCTGGTGGGGCTTAGCCCCGTCAGGTACCAAACTCAGTGTCCAGATATCCAGACTGGGCTGAGTGCAGAGATCTCTCCAAAATCAGCTGTAAACATTGGGAATGGCTGGTGCTGAGCACAGCTGAGAGGTGGCAGCCAAAAATGTCTTACCATTGGACTTAAGGTTTCTTTCTCAAAACCTTTTTTTCTCCCCAGGCTTATCTTCACATCTCCTGAAGCATGTGGATAGCCAGTCTTCAGACTCAGTGCAGAGCCGTTCTTCTGGCAGTTCTGCCTGAGTGGGGTCTGCACGGAGGGACAAGGCAATCCAAAACCAGTTAATATACCAGGCAGTAGCCACCATTCACATAAAGTAGCCCATAATGTCTTTATTTCTCACCAATAACTATGCAATTTAACAGAGCCCTGAATTTCCCTGATGGGGGGAGAGGCTGGTAAATTATTAGGATTATACATCCAGCCTCTATAAGCAAACACTACCTCAAAAAACCCAAAAACCAAAAAGCAAACCACCCAAAAACAAGAACAAAAAAGGCACTGATATTCAAAAGGGCTAAAACTGCAGAATTTGGCTTCTCATTTCAAATGCCCCAAGGCCGTGGATGCTCAGAACTATTATTCCAGTTTGGTCTCTTGTAAAGCTGGTCACATGAAAAATTTGAAACTGAATTGCTGAAACCCAAGGCTCAGCCAAATGTTTCGTTTGCTCCTTTTTTTTTTTTTTTTGAAAGGGTAAGGTATGAGCCTTCCCTTAGAGCTTGCATTATCAAATGACTTCCTAATCTCAGTATGATCTCCAGCTCATTAAGTCATGTTTTCACCCCATTTACACAAGAGCATTGCCCAGTGGTTTAGTAGAGTTGTCCATATGGCTGTAGAGGAGCAAATTAGGGTCTAACTTTGTCATAAGCAGCATTTTTTAGGCAATGATGAAAGTGGTCTCATCTGCTTCTCTTCAGGGTAACCTATCAATGTATCCATTCCCCAATTTTAGCCTTTCTTTATATAACTGCCAAAGACACCCTAAAAACTTAATCATCTTTAAAAATTATCTAAAAAGCCCTTGGTGCCTCCAAGTTCTAACACTACAAGTATTTTCCCCAGGGCACTTGATTACAGTAGAAAATTGTCTTTTTAATTTGCAGAACTCAGAAAAGTCAGAAGATGGCAGCAGTTCATTCATGCATTAAACAATCCCTAAATCTCATGAACAGAACAGCTCTTCCTTAAAGTTATTTGTGTTATGCAAACACCTAAAAATAAAGATTTATAATTTACTAAGCAAAATAATTTTGCATACCCAGGTTTTATAGTCATCAAATATATTATTTCTCATATTCTTTTGCCTTCTTTTTTGTTGTCATTGGTGCATTGAAGAAATTTTCAGGGGGCAGGGGACACTGCTGTGGGAAGAGCTTTTAGATGAATACATTTAATTCCAGACACATGTTTTCAGGATCACTAAACTTCCATCCTTTTATTTTGTTCTATTTTACAAATATCGGATAAGCAAAAAAATAAATAATATGTTTTTGGTATTTCCAAATAACATTAGATGTTAAAAGGATTTTTTTTTCCTGTTTTCACAGTTGAATGTTTTTGTTCTACTTTATGTTAATCTACATACCTCATCATTTTCACACCATCAGCAGTGGTGTCTCTTCTCTCCAAAGATTTAGTAGTGTTAATGTTGCAGTAATGACCTATATTACTAAATTTTCTCTACCTTGAGAAAATATATCACAGTACATTTAAAGTATGGCATAAAGTGTTAGCATAAATAATTAAACTAAATTACAGCCATCAAAAAGCAAGGCAGGCCAGATCTGAGCTTCCTCAGAAGAAATCTAGTATAACTCTATTGCTGTCAGTGGAATTATTCCCAACTGGCTCTGGCTTAGGGGATGCAGAATCTGGCATCCTAGCCTTTGTAACACAACCTTCTTGTCATTGTGTGTTCACTTATTCACTTAATTCATAAAATTCAATCAATTGCAATGGGCCACCCAGCTACTCAAGTGAAGAAAAGAAAATCTATTGTATATGATATTTCTTTGATCAACTATGTCTGAAAGTGCATTCCCCCCTCTCGCCCCCCAGCAAAAGAATGCATCAGAGACCAGGGCTGACATTGTGGTACTGGGAGCTAATATTTCCCTCCAGCCTCATTTGTATTGCTTTATTGACATGTTAATGACAAAGTACTTCCCCAGGTCCTACAAAGTACAGAACAAGTCAGAGAAATTAGAATAATACCTGGTCCTAA